>NC_055993.1:90344328-90701328 GCF_018446385.1 Zingiber officinale | reverse complement strand
AATTTTGTATGTCACGTTAGTGTGGACGTATACAAATTCAACATTTGTAAAAGGAGGGTTTTATCCCATTAATTTTATTATCTTGTCAACCTAACTTTTTGACAAATAAAATTAATAGTTGGTATTATTTGGTCACACAAATAATAATAGTGACTCCGTTGGGGAGGATACTATTAGATGTGTCTAAGTGTATACCATTACTTGACACTAAGTCCATTAATAAGATTATGCCCCTTCCGTTGGGGAAGATCACACGCTCTTAATTAATTTCCTATAGTCATCCAAAAATGGAAGTCTGTTCTAGTGATCCACAAACAAGCTCATCCGTTATGGAGGAAGGCAAACGCGCAAGCTTGTTTGCATCACTTACAAACCAATAATGGAGACCATGAGATTTATTTAAAATCCCTCTCCCACTTAGTTATTTATAAATGAGGAATTTTAACTATGCTAGCCTACTAAACTTGTAAACTAACATGCACACACAGCACAATATAAAAGCAATAAATAGAAAATTTAATTTTCAACTATTATGGCTTTTATCTCTAATTGTCCTCCGTGTGTTGTCATCCCAAGCTGCTGCCATATTTGGCCACCGCCACCGGGTCTAGCTATCGCATCCATCTTGCTCCTAGTTCCGCTGCGCCTCTGGTCCTTAGAAGGTTCCACGCTTTGCAAGATTCGATCCGCGACATAAATAGAATTTTACATTTTTGATCCTATATTCCATAAAAGGAATGTACATGTATCTAGATCAAAAATAAAATCCTAATAAAACTAAATACAGCTCCTGCTGTATTTTAATACAATCATGCACACACATATAAATTGCCCTTGACATGTCCAAGGGTCCAATCACACACATAATTAACTAAAAGCCATAATAGTTGGATCCTGCATCCATAAAGTTAGCACATCCTACTATTATCCTGCCTAAATTATGTATGACATGCATAATTAAACTAAATACCAAATACAAAGAGGCAAAACCCTAGCTCGATACCAATTGTTGGTTGCTACTCGGAAAACCTATAGGTTCCACTGCAAAATTTTGTACAAAGGTCGAACCTTTCCTAGCTACCATGTGTTCTTTTAAATTAAATTTTGGATCGCTCGTGGAACTTAACACGTTTGATCCAAAACTTAATCTATTTGTTCTTTTAGGTTTTGACTTGGATCTCCTACGGAACTTAACACGTTCGACCCAAGTCTCCTTAAGTTATTAATTCCATTAAATATTAATTTTCATAAAAGGTTCCCAGTACTAACGTGGCGAGGCACATGGCCTTCTTGGATATGGGAGCAACCACCACCGACTAGACAAAACCTTTAATAGAAAGCTAATATTTAATTTCCTAAAATAACTTTAGGTTAACCAAAGAGAACAATCAAATCACAAGAAAAAAAAAAACAAAAGAACACAACTTCGAAAAAACATATTCGAAATTCTAGAACGTAAGCCTCTTGTATTTGGTATTATTTCCATAAATAACTAGCATGATGCGGAAATAGAAATTACTAGTTATACCTTGTAGAAAAACCTCTTGATCTTCTACCGTATTCCTCTTCTAACCTCGGACGTTGTGTGGGCAACGATCTACCGAGATGAGAAACCACCAACCACCTTCTTCTCCTCCAAGCAAGGTTCGGCCACAAAAGAAAAGCTTCACCAAGGAGAAAAACCAAAATACTAACCAAGCTCCAAGAGATACTAGCTTTCTCTCCTTCTTCTTCTTCTTCTCCAAGTAGTATCCGGCCACCACAAGAGCTCCAAGGAAGGGAGAGAGGTTCGGCCACCACAAGAGGAAGAGAGGGAGAGGATGGCCGACCACACCAAGGAACAAGAGAGGGAGAGGAATAATAGATGTTGTGTCTCATGAAGGCACCCTCACCCCTTCTTTTATATTCCTTGGCCTAGGCAAATTAGGAAATTTAATTACAATAAAATTTCCTTAATTTTCCTTGACATGAATTAATTGAGAAAAATAAAATAAAATTTCCCAATCAACTTGTAATGGCCGGCCACAATCAAAAGGAGCAAATTAGGAGAGTTTCAATCAACAAATTAAAACTTCCTAATTTGTTTCCGGAAATTTTAAAAAATAAAATTTCTCTTTAAAAATCTCTTCATGGTTAATAAAAGGAAATTTCTATAATTTTAATTTTATTAACATGTGAATAATTTTAAAGAAAAAATAAAACATCTCTCCAATCTACAAATAAGGAAAGAGATCTAATCTCTTTCTTTAATCTTTTGTAGATCTTTTACAAGAGAGATATTTTAATTTTAATTCTCTTTAAAATATATCTTCCACATAATAATAAAAATTAAAATTAAATTTCTTTTTAATTTTATTTGGCCGGCCCTACTAGCTTGGGTTCAAGCTAGGGCCGACCACCCAATTTTATATCTAGGCCGGCCCCCATTGGGTGGGTATAGAAGGTGGGTATAGGTGGGTATAGAACTCTATAAATAAGAGGCTACGATAGGGACCGAGAGGAGGAATTGGTTTTGGTCTCCCGATAAAATTAAGCATCCCGTGTTCGCCCCGAACACACAACTTAATTTTATCAATGATAATTCATTCCACTAGAGAACTATCATTGAACTACCGCACCAATCCCAAATTACATTTTTGGGCTCCTTCTTATTATGAGTGTGTTAGTCTCCCTGTGTTTAAGATATCGAATGTCCACTAATTAAGTGAGTTACTGACAACTCATTTAATTAATGTCTAAGTCCAAGAGTAGTACCACTCAACCTTATCGTCATGTCGGACTAAGTCCACCTGCAGGTTTAACATGACAATCCTTATGAGCTCCTCTTGGGGACATTATCAACCTAGTATCTCTAGGACACAGCTTCCTTCTATAATCAACAACACACTATAAGTGATATCATTTCCCAATTTATCGGGCTTATTGATTCATCGAACTAAATCTCACCCATTGATAAATTAAAGAAATAAATATCAAATATATGTGTTTGTTATTATATTAGGATTAAGAGCACACACTTCCATAATAACCGAGGTCTTTGTTCCTTTATAAAGTCAGTATAAAAGAAACGACCTCAAATGGTCCTACTCAATACACTCTGAGTGTACTAGTGTAATTATATAGTCAAGATAAACTAATACCTAATTACACTACGACCTTCTAATGGTTTGTTCCTTTCCATTCTGGTCGTGAGCTACTGTTTATAATTTATAAGGTACTGATAACATCATCTTCTGTATGTGACACCACATACTATGTTATCTACAATATAAATTAAATGAACAACTACAAACAAATGTAGATAATTAGACCAAATGTGATTCTTTATTCATAATGAATGTTTACAAAGCTTAGGCTTTCAGTATACACTCCAACAGTGAGAAGCCAGTGGTCCTTTGTTTGAGGGGGGGATTGTTGGGGTTGCAAGGTTGCAAATATAGTCTCACATTAAAAATACATGAGAAATATCATGGGTTTATAAGATAAAAGATATCTCCATTGGTATGAGGCTTTATGGGTAGAGTCCAAGAGCACAACCATGAGGGCTTAGGTCCAAAGTGGACAATATCATGATATTGTGGAGATATCTAAATTCTTTTCGATCCTACATCGTGCACATCATAGGAAAATATAATGGAAAAGTAACACCCACTAGCTTAAGTCCTTAATATCATCACTATAAGTCTATAACCAAATGACCGACATATCGAGTTGATAGGTAGAAGCCCATTTGTCTAGGCCTTAGACATACCGCATAATGCAAACATCAAAGATCTTGTATAAAATATGTTTGACAATTGAGACTATTATACTAAGTGTTTCATCTTTCAAAATCAGAAGATTAAATTAACAAGAAAAAATGTTGCGCTGGTTCTAAGATTCCATACCATAGCGATGATGTTTCTTTGCATTTGGATATCGTCTCCACCCCACTATATCTTCAACAGTTCATGGATCAGTATTGTTCAAAGAATGAAGTAGAGAACAAGCTGATCAATATCAGCAAACAACCATCTTTTGAATTTGATCTTTTGTTTTGTCAACTTGTTATTTTGTATTTTTTAATTTGCATGTTTGTGCTATTACTAGCAATATATCTAGACTACAGTACAATCACTATTTGATTGTGTAGATGACTTTAACAATTTAGTAGATATAACTGGTGTAAGATTGTATATGACTATATGACCTCATATATAGAGGCCAATGGTGTGATACTTTTAATTAAAGACCTAGGCCAACATACTTTTAGGGAAATCAACCTCTAATACTGAAAGGATTTGCACACCTACTTATTGTAAGCTGCTAAATTTTACTGTAGTTTCATTGATTCAAAATTTATAATCATACTTATTGTCTTGTAAGTTTGGATGTGTGAATATGTTAGAATCATAGAGTCATATGAGAACTTTTCCTTTCCAAGAATATGTTGATGGAAGTGGACAACCTCACCCGTAGAAAAAATAAAGACGATAATTGAAGAACTACCTTCACCAAAAATAAATGTTAATGTAATTCCATTAGATTTAAAAGAACATTTGCTATCAACTGATTCCCTTGCAGATGTTATAAAGCAACTTGATGATCATATTGCACAGAACTTAATCACTGTGTCTTTTCCTGAGTAAGCAGAGCATGTTTAGGAGTATGTAGTAGAGGAAGTTTAGGAGCATGCAATAGAGAATGTTCAAGATCAACCTGTAGGGGATGCTTAGAAGCAAGTTGAATGTAGTTACAAAGTAAAAGATGTTCAACTTGCTGAGATACAAAATTTGATTGTTGAGTTGAGCAAGGATATTCAAGAGAAGGATATAAAAATAATGGAACTTGTTGATTTACTAGAGAGGAGTGCTAGTAATGTTGAAATTAGCATTGTTGAAAAAGACAAGACTATAGGTAAAAGGATAGAATATTATCTGTAAAAGACATAATCATAAAAAAATAATAGAGCTCCAAAGTTTGCTATAGAGCATGGTATCAGAAGAGACACGAGCAACCCCTACCCTGGATAAAGAGGTTATAGAGCCTAATCTTCTAACAAATATAAGGATAAAGAGGTGTGCTAGAAAGAATATTCGACCACTACCAATCTATAGATTTGAACAAGTCCCTAAAAGAAAAAAAACTGATAGTAAACAAACGACTACAATACCTATACCTATAGAAGGGAAAACTAAGGGGAAAGAGAAAGGGAAGGAGATTGTTCAACATGAAGATCCAGAAGCCCCTGTCTCATCAAATAAATCTACCACAGTCTCATCAAAGTAACAATTCTATGCTAAGATTGACAGTGAAAAAAAATCCAAAGTCTTGATTATAGTTAATTTTTTTTATATTTTCCTCAATGACATATTTGTCTATGTATTTGTTCAACAAGTGAAAGCATATTTTTAAGAATAAAAAAGATGTTATGGTAGTAGATGTATTATTGAATCTCAGTTAATTAAATTAAGTTAGTTGGTAGCGTAGTTGCATAAAAATATATATATATATATATATATATATATATATATATATATCGCTATGACAATAATGAGTATTTTGTTGAAATCTCAATGTATTGAAATAATATATTTGAATGTTAAATTTTACTTCCAGCACTAAAAACCTGCTAGAACCACCTACATGTTTAGAAGTTGCTATATCACATATAATTTTCATAGATGCTATAAATGTAGCCGTTGTGAATATTATTCAATAATATTAATAGTGATAGTTTTATTCTTTATTTTATAATTTGTCATATTATTTTTGTTTGTTTACGTAGAGTTACATTGCTTCCAGTAAGATCTAACTCTACTTTTGCATTAGATACACAATCTTTCATGACAGCATTTGATTAGGCTTAATACACTCATGGTGATTACATAAATATATATTTTACAATTATAGCAAAAGTCAAACTACGGACATACCATACTATCCATCCATATTTTATGGGGTTGAGTTTTTTTTGTAATTATTTAACTAACTAAACTAATATTATTTATTTTTTCTTGCATATATTCAACTAATAATTGTTCATCTTTACACAAGATATGTTTTCAATGATGCATATGTTGGATATAATTATCCCTATTAGGTGGGCTTATTTGTAAGTTGCACACGTGAATACGATCCGAACCCTTTAAAGTGATCTAACTTATGTCCAGTGGGTTTCAGATAATTGGATGTGGATTTCATATGTGTAGAACCTTTAGTCCCGCATTTATTATCATCTATATGGTGATAATAGATGTTCAGTATATATGGACTTATAGTCCCACATCTATTATTATCAATGAACTGATATTAGATGTCCACTATATATATGGTTGGTCCCTAAGGGCTTAGGATGATCTTGATATAGCTTTTGGTTCCCCATTGACCTAAATCTTTTCGGCGCCGTCATCCCCTAAGTCCCTCGAAAGACCTACCTTTTTTTCTTTCCGTTGCTTCTTCTTCCACAGGATCTTCTAGACAACGCTAAAGGACAAAGATATGGCTCTTTAATCAAGTTCTTTGTCATTATGTTTATGTATTATTAGTTTCTTATGTCATGTTCTCGACGAAACCACGATCCATGCTTATATATTCTTGTTTTTCTATTTGAATTCTTATTTCGGTTGTTTAGAATTCATGCGGCTTAGGTTTTTCGAGAACTATCAATTGGTATCAGAGCCAAGGTTCTGTTTCGTCATTTTTCAATAGCAAAAAAGTTTAAATTTTTCGTCGATTTATTGTTTGTATGCTAGATTAAGTCTTTCCTAGTTAATACAAATTTAATCGTCGAAAATTATATAAGAGAAAATTATGATAGACTTGTTTTTCGAGTTTTTCGTATTTCTATGAAGATTGTGATGGTTTAATCGATTGCTTTGGTCGAGCAATTGATTGTCGAGTCTAAAATTTTGAATAGAAATAATTAAAATTTAAAAAATTAATAGCCTTAAACTCACAACTACATCGATTAAGTTTGATTTTAATCGATTAAAATTGTTTTTTTTAATTAATTAAGGTTTTTTTTTTCCTGTGAATACTGTTTCGTATTAAAGGAAAAAAAAATTGAAACAAAATTCGGAAACTACTGATTCATTGAAACAATAAAAACAAACTGTTTTCGTTTGTTATTTCAACAGTAAACGAAAACATAAGAAAAAAAATAAATATTTTTTTAAGAAATAATTAAGGAATTAAATAGCATTAAATAATACTATTTAATTATAGAACTCGAAGCTTTAGCTTCTTAAGGAAGAGTTCTATGTATAATCACGTAGTCGTATATAGTAGACTTTCGGATCGATTGGGATAATCGATTGGATTATACCAATCGATTACCATAAGGTATCAATCGATCAATAAGCCTAATTTTATGTTGTTAAGGCTGATTAAATAATTTCTATTCGAATTTAGTTCCTAGAATTTTCTTGGGTCTATCTACACAATATGCTACTAAGTTGAACTAATGTGTCGACCCAAAGGAAGGCACCTTAGGTAGGTTTAGTGCATTTTGTGTTGGTAGATGTATATCTATGCTAAAAGTAATCGGCCCAAAGGAAGGTTACTTTTATGCCAGATATATGCATAAGGTAGCTTACAACTATAGAACAAAATATTATTTTATTCAGATCATGCACACAATATGTCGGCCCAAAGGAAGGCATATTATGTGGCCGATTAAGGTTGTTGTAAGCTATGAACTAAAATATAATTCATATAAAGTATCATATTATGCGCATAATGGATCGGCCTAAAGGAAAGCACATTATGTGGGCAATTAAAGTTTGAGTTATATTAGAGAGTATCGCTAACAAATAATATGTCAGCCCAAAGGAAGACACATTATGTTGTACTTGATATCTCATAAAGAGTCCATTTATATGCATTTAAAATTTTATTTTATTTGCATAATTTTATATTACTTAATATGTTCTTGGCTTTAGTAAAATCATGAGCTTAAATAAATTTCTCTCTTTAATTTCAGTGTAATCTGTAACAACCAGCATAATAACATCCCAACACTAACTGGTTCGAATTTTGCTGAATGGAAAGAATATGTAACCGTAGTCTTAAGCTACATGGACTTAGACTATGCATTAAGGAATGATCATCCCGCACCTCTAGCCAGTGCTAGCACTATAGAGCAGAGGGCTGAATTTCAGCTATGCACTATAACAAATATGTTAAAAGACAACACTATAAAGACAACGGTTTTTGAAGGAACCGTTGTTAATTTGATAAAAGACAACGGTTTTTAACAAAACCGTTGTCTTTGAGCTTTAAAAAAAAAACAAAAGACAACAGTTTTGTAAAAACCGTTGTCGTTGAGCGAATTGTTTTATAATCAACAACGTATTTTACAACGATTTTCTAAAACCCTTATTTTTAAGCACATTTTTAGAGGTTTAATACATTCTCTCTCCGAAAAATTCTTTGGCACGTGTTTTCCCTCCCCTTAGTCTTCGGGAACCTAGACATAACTGTGTCTTTCTCCTCTCCTCATCACACGATCTCTTCACGTTCCCTCTCCTCACACAATCTCTTCTTCCCGATCTCCTCACACAATCTCCTCTTCCCGATCTCCTCACACGATTTTTGCCTTCCACCCCTTTGCACGAACCCCTCTCCTCAAAACTCCTCTCTGCCTAAACCTCTCTCGCTGAACATCTCCGACGAACCCCTCTCTTGGAACCTCTCGTTCGAACTCCTCTCAGACTAACCCTCTCGTGGCTCATCCTTTGCTCCTGTCGACTCGTCTCTCACTCTCTTGGCGGTTTCCTCGGCGATCAAGCGAGAGGCGGCATGGGATTCTTTAGGAGCCTCACCCGACTGCCCGACCCAACTGGGTTCGGCTTCAGTTCCACATCCAAGCAGGTCACTGAGGGCGTCGACGCTTCCAAGCAGACCGTCATTGTCACCGGTTTGTCCATCCCTAGGATCTGGAGAATCACTCTTTGAAAATCTGTTCTTGCTTAAGCGAGCTTGGCTTTTTTCGAACTCTAGCTTGATTCGTGTTTTGATGCACAGATCTGATTTGTTTCCGACTTGATTTTGGTGCCTAATTCATCCAAACTCCCACTCTTTCCTCGCTGCTCGTTTGGTGATGGCTCCTTTTTATATTAAAAAAACTTTTAAAATGTTAACTCTTATTTTAATTTACTAATGTTGCTTGCTGATCACTATACTAATATTATGTCAATGAATGAGAATCTCTCTTCTAGATTTTGCTGATCGCCTACACCAAAATTTTGGATTCTTGCATTCGTTTCAAATTGCTCGAAGACGGCAAAGAGATCCATCACCGGATCATCAGTCACAGGTATTTCGCCAGAAACTATTCTCTTCTCGAAAAGATTGTTCAGATGTACATATCATGCGGCGAGATTGAGTCTGCCCGTCTCGCGTTCAACGATTTACTGCAACCAAGTGTCTTCCTGTGGAACACCATGATCAGGGCTTACGCTTGGAATGAGCCCTTTGGTCGTGCCGTTGAGCTATACCAGAGAATGCTCGATACAGGAATCGAGCCGAACAAGTTCACATTTCCGTTTGTCTTGAAGACTTGTTCAGCTCTGGAGGCGCTTGCGGATGGAATTCTGATACACGAACACGCCAAGAAGGCAGGGCTGGAACTAGATGTGTTTGTGTCTACTGCTTTGCTCGACATGTATTTGAAATGTGGCTGCTTAGAGGATGCACACGAGGTGTTCTGCAGAATGCCCCAAAAAGATGTTGTTGCATGGAACGCTTTGGTCTCTGGTTACGCACTGAATGGGAGGTACCAAGAAGCAATTCGTTGTCTTCTTCAAATGCAACGGACAGGAAACATACCGAACCCTTCCACAATAGTGGCCCTCCTACCTATCGTCGGCCAAGCGAAGGCCCTGATACAAGGAAAAAGTATTCATGCATTCTGTATCAGAAGACGCATCGATAAAGGCGATGTTCTGGTTAATACTGCATTGCTGGACATGTATGGAAAATCCGAGTGCTTGGTTCGTGCTCGTAGAATATTCGACAGCATGAGCTTCAGGAACGAGGTGACATGGAGTGCGATGATCGGATGCTACACTCTGTGTGGCAGGATGGCGGAGGCATTGCAAATTTTCAGGTACTTGGTACTTGCATCATATGTGATACAAGTTTCTTTCAGCTAAAAAAAAAGGAAAAATACATATATATATTTTTTTAAAAACTAAGGTAAATAGTTTCTGAACCATTGGATCTAAGCATATAAGAATTTTCATGCAAACCCCAAGTGGAAGTAATGGGATTGGAGCTGAAACTGCAAGGGTTATGGCCCTTACATGTCATCATTGGAGCAAGGAACATGGAAGCTGCCAATGTGGTAAAGGAAAATATCCAACAGAGTATTCCATCTGCCAAAGTTGATGTCTCGGAGCTTGAACTTAGCTCACAAAAGTCTGCCCGAGCCTTCGCAGACAGATTCATTGAAAGGAATCTACCCCTCAACGTCTTGATGTATTCACATGCTTCTCATGTTCAAATGTTGCATGCTTGTCACTTCCTTCTTCTTCTTTTTCCCCAATTTTTACATCTTTAATTTGTCATCAGAAACAATGCTGGCGTGATGAACTGTCTTTATAAACTCTCAGAAGATGGTATAGAGATGCAATTTGCTACAAATCATCTGGGTATATCTCTTACTTAATAAATCAATTTCATTCCCTAATACTCTGCAATAGTTTTATTGGATTTTTTTTGACCAAATTATCTTTAATTCTCTAAATTCCTTTTGTTCATTTTAAATTCCTTTTGACTCCAGGTCACTTTTTGTTGACAAATCTTCTACTTGAGAAAATGAAAAATACAGCAAAAGAGTCAGGAATCGAAGGGCGTATTGTGAATCTATCATCTGTAGCTCACATTGGGATTTGAAAATGGCAATAGAAAAGATTGTAAGCAAGTTCATTATGCGTCTTCCCTACTAAATCTATTATGCCTTTATGGTTTTTATTATGCCTCTGTCCTTTATTGTCGCAACAATAATTTATTATTACATTTATGTACACTACATCATTGCAGAAAAAAATCAATTGTTGTACAACAAAATTTGGATCTTTAAACATGAATCTGCATCCTCAAAGGAAAAGAAGTGTTGTCCAAAGAAATAACCCAATTATTTCATCAAGTGTGCCAAGATCATTGCATATACTGTACTGTTATTGTAAGCATGCTCTAAATGATGAAACAAATATATCAATGATTTGTGAGCATGGTTTCTTTGACGATGATTATGAAATCCTTGTGTACCTTGAAGATATCATTCCTTTTATCATTTGGATCTCATAACTGCAAATTGTATAGTAATTTACATGTGATAAGTCTTCTTATTCTATTTATTTACCATATAAATTGTATAAACTTTATTAATTTAGCATTGTAACATTCTTCATTTTGAAATGGTAGGCATCTTTATAAAAAGCTAAAAACACATAACAATGTCCACAAAATTAGATTTGTGAATCCACACATTATCCCATATGTGTCATGTGTGACTCGACTGGACAAAAATAGCAAAATCGAGCACTTGAATAAAAGAGCTACTGTTTTGGCAGATAAGTTGAGTCAAGCATCAAGAAATCAACTAATTTTAGTGCCACATAATGTTGGGTAAGTAAGACTTATAATATCAGTTTTAATTTATTGTTTCGAGAAATATGCATGCAATAATTATGTGATTTGTGCATAGTTATCATTGGATTCTCACTATCATTGATCCATATAAGGAAACAATTTATTTGTTGGATTCGCTTAGTCATCGCATTCGTGACGAGGACTGGAAATACGTAGTGGATATGTGAGTACATATTTTAATTTTATTAAGTATTTTTTTAATCAGTAAAACTCTCATATGTCCATTCTTATTGATGTATAAAGGAGCATAAGATTGCTTAATTCAAACAAGGAAAAAAAAAGGGAAAAAACATGTTACATGGAAAGTAATAAAGGTATGCATGTCTACTTATGATTAAATTATAAACAATTAAACATGTATATTAGACATTTACAATTTGTTTTTAACATAGGGTCCTCGCCAACCAGATTCGAAACAGTGTGGTTTTTATGTGATGAGATATATGAGAGATATTATTGAAGAAGTGGAAATTATCGAGAGAGATTCACTTCGATCAATAGTAATATTTGACATTCAATTCTCAATCTTCTTAAATATTTGTGTGTTTATCATTTTGCACTTATCATCTTTTGATTAGTTTTTACTAATCTAATCTTTGTATTTGATCACAGTTCATCAAAACGTAGTACTCTAGAGAAGAAATTGATGAAGTACGTTCCGAGTGGGCACAATGCATACAAGACTATATTTATAACTAGGTATGTAAAATCATACAATGACTTGATCTATTCGGAAAGTATTTGCATATAATGCAAATTACATAATCTGATCCTAACAGATATGCCCCTGGAAACATCATAATTATTAAAACTTTAGTGTGTAGGACATCCAGGTAGAACATCTCTATTTTATTATTATTCTTATTCTGGAATGCATGAAGTGATTTCCAACATCTTAAGATTTTGAGATGTTCAAACATATATATCATTTGTTGGTAAACACATTTCTGTAGGACTAACACACTTGTTAAATTATCAGTTAATTTAGTTTGTAGTGATTGTAAGTTTAGGTGGCAGTGATTATCAGTTTAGAAAATCATATTCTGGATTACATAAATTGATTAACAGTTTAGATGGTTAATGGATTAGTTTGTTCTTGCTTATTTATAGAAATAATGTTGAAACTAATTTCGTATATTGCTTTGTGGTTTTTATGCAAACTGCACATCTTCAAGCTTTGAGATCTTACTAGAGTGTTGCTGCTATAATGTTGAGACATAAGGTACATGACTTCCTCTATGATTCCCTCTTTCTGTTGTTGCTATTAGCTATTCGATCTAGCTGCTTTCACATAATACATGGTTTAAGATACAATGTTAAGTTTATATATTCATCAACTTTTTTCATGCTCACTTACTTGACTACTCATGAAAATGTGAAGCGACAACGTTTCTCATGCTTATTTGGCCATTCTTTTACTTCAACATTTCAGAAGGTCCAGATTTATGTACGCACTTCACAATTTGGTTTCTACTGTACAAAAGATGCAAAGCTGCAAGAAGTTTATAATTATTTATACATGTTGATAAGTTTTCTACTTTTGGGGCTTGTTTGTTTCATTTATCAATTTAGTTTGTAGTGGTTTATTAGATTTATCCGTTTCAATTATCAGTTTGCAATGATTATCTGTTTATACATGCATGTTTCTACTTTTTTCTATGACTTTAACTATATTTTATTTTCAGAAAAGGGAGAAAGCTGGGTTTGCAAGCTAAGTCTATGAAATTCTATATGCAGAAAATGGACCAGTACGTGAAGATTGTTGTGGTCTGATAAACTTAATTTTGTGGTCTCATCTTTTGTGGTTGTGGTCTGATAAACTACTTGTGGTCATGTTTGGATAGCTTGTAGTAATTGTAGAAGTTTATAAACTTAACTTAAGTGAATATACATATATGTTGTACCAGTTTTTGATTGAGACAAGATGTATAAAAGATAACTGAATGTATATATGTTGAAAACTGTTTTTGTGACTGTATATATGTTGTACCAGTTTATGTGCAAAAATATTATATTGTTTTATCTATTTGCGATGCATTTTCTAATCAACATAGACAATGATTTTTTAACCGTTGTAAAAAGTATTCAAAGACAATGATTTTAAACTAAATTTTGAAGAAAGACAACAGTGTATTTGTTGTCAAAAGCATATCTGCGATCAAATTATTGTAAAACTGGCAATTACAACGGTTTTATACTGTTGTAAAACTATTGTCTTTGGTATTAAAAGACAACACTTTAAATCCGTTGCATGACTGTTGTCTAATGTGGTCAAAGACAACGGTTTTAAACCGTTGTCTTTTACCGCACATTTAACAACACTGCCAATTACAATAGTTTTTAAGGGCCTATGACAACGATTTTTAACCATTGTCTTTTAATATTTTTGTTGTAGTGATGAGAGAAATCAAATCGCATGTGTCTGAGTATCATGAAGCTTTCCATACCGGCACCAATAAAGGACTCAATAACGAAGGGAAAAGATGCTAAGAGTTTCCTAGACCAATTAGCAGACTGATTCACCTCAAATGAAAAGGTCGAGACTACTACACTTCTTACGAAGTTGGTAATCATGCGGTATAATGGTAAAAGAAACATAAGGGAGTACATTATGGAGATGTTCAATATAGCGACAAGTCTGAAAGCACTAAAACTCGATATGTCTGAGGATATGTTAGTGCATTTCGTCTTGATGTCCAATATTGTGACTTTCAAAAGAAACCAAACAAGTTCTAGAGTTCAATTGCTATGAGCACATGCCACATAAAAATACAATAGAGTATAGGCTTAAAGTGGTCCTCTCTAAGTAATTTTCATGCAATCAAGTTCAATTAATCAAAATATCCATCTCCACACTAACTAATATCATGTAAGTAAAGCATCCAATCATGTCAAATAACCTAAAATTGGTGGTCAAATTTAAGAAACTTTTACCATCTTAAAAATATTACTAGAACAATTCCATAGAGACTTTTATTCTAAATAACATGCTATATACTAAACAAAATGTAAAATGTGGAAGTAAAATGCAAATGTAAAATACAAAACTAAAGAAAGTCACACACAAAGAATTTATTAACAAAGCACAAATTAAAATGCAAAAGAAAGTGAAATTAGAACCAACTCCCCTTTAATTCCCGGTGATTGAAGAAGATTTAAAAGAAGAATCCACTCTAGTAATGGAGTAATTGTGGTTCCAATCAAATCTTTCTTATTCATTATTTTTCCTTTCAAAATTTTTTCTGGAGGTCGAAGATGGTTCAGTTCAAGCATCCACTTCGGAAGCTTAACTTCTCCTACACAATCGATCAATGACAACACCTCCCACGCGCATGTGGGATAAGATGAAAATAAGAGAATATTAGTGTGTGTAGAAGATATATCAAGCAATGAATCACATCTAATAAAATCAATGAGTGGTACCTTTATGAAATTTTTTGATAAGTCACAAGAAATACTCACCTTGTCATGTTGAAAGGTACCTGGAGTGGTGATTGTTACCTCCTTTTCATCAAATAATGGTTTAGACTCTGGTTCAGGTGAATGTACAACTTCATGTAGGGATTCTTGGGTTCTTGTCTCCAAAGCACAAGTCCCTACACTTACATCCTCTATCCTTGGTGATTCTTGAGGTAATGCTTCTAATAAGTGTTGGGACCAAAAATGTAGCTAGAGGGGGGGGGGGGGGGGGGAATAGCTCGGCGCATCTCGTGCTTGACGTTGCTTGTTTCTTCAAAGATATGCAGCGGAAACCAAACAAGAAACAAAATACACAACGCTAATAGGAGGATTTACTTGGTATCTACCTCACAAGAGGTGACTAGTCCAAGGATCCACACACTCACGCACCCTCCACTAATAAAACACTCCTTTACGGAAACTACCGAAGGCGGAGAAGCTCTACAAGCTCACACTACAAGAAGAAAGGGAAAGGGAACAAAATACAAGCAAAAGCTTACAAGTTTGCATAAGAAACCCCTAACCCTAGATTTCTTCTTCTTGCTGTAGATCCGCCTCTTGACTTGGAAAACCTCCAAGAACTTCAAGAACTGGCGGTGAGAACTTTGCGGAGAAGCTTTGGAAGCGCTGTGAAGATCTGAGCTGAAGGCTGAGAGAGCTGTCGACGAAATCGCACGCCAACGTCTTTATTCTGCTCCAACGGTCGAATCTCAATCGATTGGATTGCTCCCAATCGATTGGGGAGGCTTTGGATCAATCGACTGATCAATCTAGAGCGCCTCTGTGCTCTCAGGAATTGCTTGGATCGATCGGCTTATCGATCCAGGGCTTATCGCGCAGAATCGCACCTCCCAATCGATCCACTGATCGATTGGAGGCTCTCAATCGATCGATCGATCGATTGGGAGGCTTTCTGTTTGCGCAATGCTTCTCCCCAATCGATCCACTGATCGATTGGGAGAAGGCTTGTCGCGGGGACTCACCCAATCGATCGGCCGATCGATTTGAGCATGTGCCAATCGATCGGCTGATCGATCCAGCTCCTTGTTTTTGCCCAAAAATAAGTCCAAAGTCCCCTAAACTAACATCTGGTCAACCATGACCTGTTAGTTCATCATGCCTAGCATCCGGTCACCCTTGACCTGCTAGGACTCGCTCACCAAGTGTCCGGTCAATCCTTTTGACCCACTTGGACTTTTCTCCTCGTGCCAAGTATCCGGTTAATCCCTTTGACCTACTTGGTCTTTCCACCAGATGTCTGGTCAACCTTAACCCATCTGGATTTCCTCGTGCCTGGCTTCACTCACCAGGTCTTTCCATTGCCTAGTTTCACTCACTAGGACTTTCCATCTGCCTGACTTCACTCACCAGGACTTTCACCTAGCTTCACTCACTAAGATTTCCCATTTGCCTGGCTTCACTCACCAGGACTTTCACCTAGCTTCACTCACTAAGATTTCTCAACTGCCTAGCTTCACTGATCAGGACTTTCCTTCTGCCTAGCTTCACTCACTAGGTCTTTCACCTGGCTTCACTCACCAGGATTTCTTTCTACCTAGCTCCACTCACTAGGACTTTCACCTGGCTTCACTCACCAGGATTTTCCAATCAAGTATCCAGTCAACCTTGACCTACTTGACTCTCCTTCACAATCTTCCCACATGAACAGTTACTCCTGTAATCTTCATGTGTTGTCTACATGTATTATCAAACATCGAAACTCAAACATCAAGACTCGAGCTTGACTTAATTCAAGCTCAGTCAAACAGGTCAATCTTGACCTTGGGAATATTGCACCAACAATCTCCCCCTTTTTGATGTTTGACAATACCTCCTTTAAGTTAGGCTAATCTCATAGCCTCAACTTCCTTCATGCCAATATATGAATGAGGATTCCCTTCATCTTTCCCTTTTCCCATAGGGCAATGCACATTCTCCCCCTATTTAGGGAATGAAGGCCTAACTTAAACCCTACATTCTCCCCCTATTGGCATACATCACAAACAAACTCTCCCCCTGAAGAGTTATCCAACGTTGTGTACAACTTCACTCGTTGTTCACAATACAATAATGAAGGTCTCATACCCTTCATTATCGTCAAATGCTCATCTTGAGCATATACCACTTGTTATGTTCACACGATTCAAATGAAGGTCTCGTACCCTTCATTTTCATCAAATGCTCATCCTTAAGCATATATCACTTAAACAATGAAGATATCCACTCTCCATTGTAATCAAATGCCCAACCTTGAGCATTTTCACGAAAGAAGGTTAACCACCTTCCAAGGTGTATGAATTTTTTTTTTTATGTCCTTAAAGAGTAACTCCCCCTAAAGACATGGTCATAACCTCTGTCATTGCACCAACAATGACTTGGAATCCCTAAAACTTTAGGAAACCCAAATTTAGAAGTTTTGAGGTTCAAAAATTCAATAATGAAACCAAACTTCTACCTAGTCCTTCTTAACCAATCCATCCTTGTTTTCATCATGAAAACTCCCCCTAAATGTATACAAATATGTTCCAAGGGATTAGGAATGGTTACATAGACTAAAAATGCTGAAAATAAGCTTTCCCAGCCAAAATCAGCTTCCCCAATCGATTGGAGTTGGGTCCGGCCAATCGATTGAACCTAGCTGAATCGATCCACTGATCGATTCAGGTTGCGTGGATCGATCGGCGGATCGATCCAGTGAGCTTCTGCTCATGAGAAATGCCTTCTCAATCGATCGCCCGATTAATTGAGGCACTTCAATCGATCGGGTGATCAATTGAAGTTCTGAAAAAGCTGAAATTCCATTTCAGTCAATTTCAGAAATCCCTAGAAAAAAATCTACAAAATTTCAAAAATCATGAAAATCATTGTAGACATTATTTAGGGTATACATTAAGATGGAAAAATAGTTTTCTAATAAAATACTTCATATTTTCAAAGATTGACACAAACTTGAAAACTTGTAAAAACTTTAGTATTTTCTTCCAAGTTTGTGCCTAACTATTCAATAATGATTACTATCAAAAGATAGCCTTCACCAAGATTTTCCAAAGGCATTTTAAAACATTTTCAAAATCAATATCCAACCATGTTCCTTGGGCTCAAAGCACATGACTTGTACATTAGCTTTCCCAATGATTGGAAAACGCATAACTATGTGTTTTGATGAACCTAAAACTCAAAAGAATGCACTAATCAACATCTTGAGTTGTGTTCATCATTCTAACATCTTACTTGTATCCAATGTATACTAAAACACATACAAGTCACCTTATAGTTTGTGTGAGATGTAAAATTTTAGTTTTGCCCTAATCTAGGGATCATGCATATCTACCTAGGTATTTTTGAGATTATGAACATCCACCAATGGTGTTACTTGTTAGTAAATGTCATTTGTCCTTAATTGCAATGGATTAAACATAATGCATGATATGTTATGGCATACATTAAAAAGAAATAATTTTCAAAAGAAAATATCCTATAACTACATGATGTATGTATGACATGACATGATATTTTTTATATTTTTCATAATAGAATATGAATGCAAGAATAAATATGATGTCATGACATATGATGGGCAAACAAAGCATGACAAGTTTTAGCATTAATAAAATATACCTAGATTACCTATCTAAGTATTCTAAAACCTTAGCTAAATCTTAGATTGCCCACTATTTTTCAAGAAAATGTCAAAATTCAATTTTGACATTTCTTTTACTTTTCCTAATTTTGTGCCAATTCAAATTAAACATATTCCTCAAATTTTGGCACAATTTACCCTTCCAAGAGTAACCAATTTAAGTTAAGGCTTAGATTGCCTTTAATTTCCTAAGAACATACCACAATCCCAACTTGGTAGTTCTTATGATTTTCCCAATTTGTGTCACTTAAAATTACATTCAATTTCTCAAAATATGACATATTTTACTCTTACAAGAGTAAATCTCAAATCCCTTTCATTTTCAAAAGATTAATAATAACCTTGAAAATGCTCTTAGAGTGCCAACTTCATCATGATTAGGTTAACTACCCTTTCAATTTGAGTTGATACTCTCTATCCCACCTAAAGGGTAGAGAAAATGCTCCTAGGAACCCAAAACTTATTGGTGCTCCTTGGATGCTCTAGGTACTCACTAGGGATAACTTCCCTAGAAACCTTCCTAGTGACCTTGTTAGGCTGCTTAGAAGCCTTGGTCTCATTTTCTAGGTCAACTCTAGGGATTTCTTCCCTTGTGACCTTGTTTGTGACTTTCTTAGACTTCTTAGAAGTCTTAGTCACGTTTGTTGCAAAAATACTCTTAGGGATACCCTCCCTTGTATTTTTGACTTGACCACTTGATCTAGGGTTGGTTCCATAATTATATGGAATCATATGGTAATAAGGCACATCCTTTTTATTTTTAGGTTTGTATCCCAAACCTCTATGACCCTTGCATGACCCTTGTTTTTCTAGACCTAGGTTTTGCTCATTTTGCACTTTTAGGATGTTTTCCATCCTTTTTAGGGTCTTTTCAATTTTATCAAACCTTGACCTCAAGACTTGATTTTCTATCATTAAATCCTTAGTTTTTGGGTTTTCAATGAATTCATGAGTATTTTTAGGCTTGTAACTAAAACCCTTAGAATTCTTGCCTAAATTTTTATCTACCTTCCTAGACCTAGGTATGGTAGTTTCAGCATGAAGAGCTACATGTTTTTCCTTAATGCTATCATGCTTCTTATTTTTGTGGTAAATAGCATTAAAATGATAAAAATTTGAACTAGCATGCTTTTTACCATTGTTTAAAGGGGTAGGCTCAATAAACGATACCTTTCGTTTTACCTTGGAGGCTCCCCCTTGAGTTGTGCTGCCTCCTTGAGCCTTGACCGCTTTCTTCCCCTTGGGACATTGACTCCGATAGTGTCCCTTTTGATTGCAAGAAAAGCACACAATGTGCTCCTTGCTCTTCTTTGTTCCGAGAGCGGTCTCCTTGGGCTTCTCCTTGTCCTTTGGTGCCACTTGACCTTTTTTCTTGGCCAATTTAGGGCACTTGCTTTTGTAGTGCCCATGCCCCCTACATTCAAAACATATGATATGATCTTTATTTTTAGATGAAATATTTATACCTTCATATGTAGGGATGACACTTGATCCTCCATTTGATGTCTCTTGATTTTTGGAGGATACATCATCTTCTTCTCCTTTTGACCCGGATGTAGAAGCTTCTCATTCTTCTTGATCCGACGTTATTGAAAGTCACTCCCCCTCAATCCTAGAGGTAGAGGATTCTTCATCTTCATCTTGTATATGGAACAAAGAGTATGCTCCTTCTTTGCCCTTTTCATTGTATTCCTTTGAAGATGAGGCTTCTTGGACTTCTTATTCTTCGGAAGTTGAGCATCTCTCAACTTTGGAGTCCTCTTGCTCTTGGTCTTGCTCCAATGAGTTGTCCTCTTTGGATTTGTCTTGATTTGGTATAGTGGAGAGGGGTCTTCATGAAGCTTGGCCAATTTGCTCCAAAGCTCTTTGGCATCTTCAAATTCTCCAATTTTCTCCAAGATGTTGCTCGGCAATAGATTGACCAAAAGCTTGGTCACTTTGTCATTAGCCTCACACCTTTGGATTTGTTCTTGGCTCCACTTGCTCCTCTTGAGAATTTTGCAGTTTGAATTCTTTGGAGCTTCGAAGCCTTCCATAAGAGCAAACCATTGCTCTATCTCCATCATAAGAAAATTCTCGATTCTTGATTTCCAAGAATCGAAGCTTGTAGATACAAATGATGGAGGCACCCTCGTGTCGAATCCAAGTCCATCTTGGAATTCCATTTTGAAGTTGAGTCTTTTGATGAAGTCTTCGACTTGTAGAATTGCTCCAACTTCTTCACCCTCTAGCTTTTTGCCCTTCCAATGATGATTCCGGTGAAGAGCGGCCTCGCTCTGATACCACTTATTGGGACAAAAAATGTAGCTAGAGGGGGGTGAATAGCTCGGTGCGATCTCGTGCTTGACGTTGCTTGTTTCTTCAAAGATATGCAGCAGAAACGAAACAAGAAACAAAATACACAAAGTTAAAAGGAGGATTTACTTGGTATCCACCTCACAAGAGGTGACTAGTCCAAGGATCCACACACTCACGCACCCTCCACTAATAAAACACTTCTTTACGGTAACTACCGAAGGCGGAGAAGCCCTACAAAGCTCACACTACAAGAAGAAAGGGAAAGGGAACAAAATACAAGCAAAAGTTTACAAGTTTGCACAAGAAAACCCTAACCCTAGATTTCTTCTTCTTGCTGTAGATCCGCCTCTTGACTTGGAAAACCTCCAAGAACTTCAAGAACTGGCGGTGAGAACTCTGCGGAGAAGCTTTGGAAGCGCTGTGAAGATCTGAGTTGAAGGCTAAGAGAGTTGTCGACGAAATCGCACTCCAACGTCTTTATTCTGCGCCAACAATCGATCAGTGGATCGATTGAGAGGCTTTCTGTTCGCGTGATGCTTCTCCCCAATCGATCCACTGATCGATTGGGAGAAGGCTTGTCGCGGGGACTCACCCAATCGATCGGTCGATCGATTTGAGCATGTGCCAATCGATCGGTTGATCGATCCAGCTCCTTGTTTTTGCCCAAAAACAAGTCCAAAGTCTCCTAAACCAATATCCGGTCAACCATGACCTGTTAGTTCATCGTGCCTAGCATCCGGTCACCTTTAACCTGCTAGGACTCGCTCACCAAGTGTCCGGTCAATCCTTTTGGCCCACTTGGACTTTTCTTCTCATGCCAAGTATCCGGTCAATCCCTTTGACCTACTTGGTCTTTCCACCAGATGTCTGGTCAACCTTGACCCATCTGGATTTCCTCGTGCTTAGCTTCACTCACCAGGTCTTTCCATTGCCTAGCTTCACTCACTAGGACTTTCCATCTGCCTGGCTTCACTCACCAGGACTTTCACCTAGCTTCACTCACTAGGATTTCCCATTTTTCTGTCTTCACTTACCAGGACTTTCACCTAGCTTCACTCACTAGGATTTCTCAACTGCCTAGCTTCACTCACCAGGACTTTCCTTCTGCCTAGCTTCACTCACTAGGTTTTTCACCTGACTTCACTCACTAGGATTTCTTTCTGCCTAGCTTCACTCACTAGGACTTTCACCTGGCTTCACTCACCAGGATTTTCCAGTCAAGTATCCAGTCAGCCTTGACCTACTTGACTCTCCTTCACAATCTTCCCACATGAGCAGTTGCTCCTATAATCTTCATGTGTTGTCTACATGTATTATCAAACATCGAAATCCAAACATCAAGACTCGAGCTTGACTCAATTCAAGCTCAGTCAAACAGGTCAACCTTGACCTAGGGAATATTGCACTAACAGTAAGCAATCCCCTACACTTAAATCATCTTCTACATCTGTATCTGCATCATTTACAACATCTAAAGTAACAACATTAGTAGAATCAAAAATATGAACAACTACATCATCATCACAAATAATACTAGAAAAATCTTGTGAAGTAATGAAAGTAGGATCAGGCATGACAGAATCTCTACTTTCCATCTCCCCACTGGAGTTTCGTGCTTGTAACTGATTGATGGATGATGCAATTTGATCTAATTGATTCTGTATATTTTGTATCCTTGAGAATTGTTGCTCTTGATGCTCTCTCATTTATTGCATAATCTCATTGAATTTCCATGTTGACTCTGCAAATTATACTTGTGCATCCTCATACCTGAAATGTGAATAATCCACCCAATTAGAATTATATGTATTAGAAAATGACTCATACCTATTCTGCTGCTCCACAGGTGGATAGTATTGATATTCAGGATGATAGAACTGAGTCTGTGGCTGATAGTAATGACTCTCCCTCCTATCTCCAAAATGTTGATAATATGGATTTATGATAAAAGGAATTTTCTGTTCTTACACTGAAATACTAGCAAATAAAATCAAAAGATTTAGGAACATATAAAATCAAACACATGGATATATGAACATGAAAACAATTGAAACAATTTTTTTTATTTTCTAAATAAAGAACAACCCTAAAATTATCAAACACCACTACAATTTCCCCGACAATGGTGCCAAAATTTGATGAGCGAATCTGTCACACCCGTAAATCAAATTAACAATTTATATCCATGAACCCCTTAACTATACAATGATATTGTAATAACGAGCCCAGGATTGAATCTCTCGAGGAACTAACAGTAGGATGGTAATCTTAGCATCGTATGTTATTCCTATTTTTGGGGTTTTTGATATGAAAATAGGGGTTGTTACTTTGAATCTAAATCTGGCAAATGAAAAGCACAGCAAATAAGAAAGTAATCTAATGCATAAATGAAATCTACCTAGGTGTCAACAATCAATCAACAACGCATTGTCGCCCTACGTTATAATTAAACCATCAACACACTTAAACTAAAAATGAAATTCAAGACACAATTAAATCTGATCTAAAGCACAATTCAAAACCTAACATAAAACTTAACTACTTAACAATTAACTAAGCATCAAACAAGACTAAAACTAAATTGCATCAACGAAATTGCAACTACTATACACAAATTTAACTTCAACAAGATAAAGAAATGTGGATTACTGATACGAATATACCAAGCATCAAAAGAAACTTGTTCTAGCTACAAAAACAGTAACAAGTGAAATAAAATGATAAACCGTTCCAATCTCACAACCAATCTAACAAAACAACACTTCTTGTCGTCACACAAGAAGTCAGAGACGAGAACGCCTAACTTCGATCATCAGTGAAGAACCTCAGCTGCGTCTCAGTTCTAGGATTGCTCAGCAACACCAGAGGAACGCCTCCGGCAAGCTAGAAACAACCCGAAACCTATAAATGGCCGAAAATCTGGATTTCTGCAATCCGGAATCGCTGAATCTGGAATGAAGCTGTGAATTGTGGATGATCGTCAGATGGAGCTTAGTAACATCGGAGGAACGCCGCCAAATGTGCTGATGGGAAGAGGAGTTGTAGATCGGAGGAATGCCACCAAATCTGAGCTAGAACAGAGAATCACATAAAACAGTTTTCCGTCAGAGAGAACGCTCGCCGACGGCTCTAGATGATCGGAATCTTGGTCTAGTATCTTCCTTGAAGCTCTCCACTGAAGACGTCGCCTGAGAAGATGATCGGAGCTAGAATCGGGGTTGAAATCATCGGGCTCGCACTGCGAACATCACTGTGGAGATTGACGAAGAAACGAAGCTACTGTAGCTTCTCAATTTAAATCAGATCTCAGATCTATGATGGACGGTTGTGAATGATTTGGATCTTGATCAACGGTGAAAAGTCGCTTAAAATCCGATCTGAAGGTATTGATCTTGATCAAGGGTCTGGATCTACTCTTCCTTAGGTCGGATGGACCAGATTTTCAATGGATGGCTCAGATCTCTCTTGTTCTTGATGAACGGTCCATAATACTCCAAAGATTTATCTTCTCGTTTAAACTCCTATTCGAGCACAAATTCGGTTCGAATAAATCCAAATCCAAGATCCTTTGATGCTTACAAACTAAGAATCAAATATTAGCATCAAATAACATAAAAATAAGATAATTTGCAATTAAGTACAAGAATAATTACAATGCATGAAATATGATGTAAATATAGGTTCATTCTATGAAAACAACATCAAACCATGCATGTATGAATCAAAATAGGATAGTAAAATCATGGTTATCAATGAGTCAGCGCCACTTGCACCTCCTCTTCAAAGGCACCTCCACCTCATCGGGTGGAGACTCTTTAGAGGCCAGGAGAGGGTTGACAGACACTTCTTTGGACGCGACCGTCTTTCTGGATTCTATTGCCTGGCTACTGAACGCCCTCCCAAAAGGATCGGTCGGTTGCTGATCTCGTCCGGCCAATAGTAGTTGCTCTGTTTGAAGTAGCTTGTCCTCATGTAACAAATGCTCGAAGCTATAGACTAGAAGAAAGCATCCACATAATGAAACAAGAAAGACTTTAGTTAGTGCCAACTTAATGGACGGGTTGATAAGACTTATCGAAGGAACATGAAAACTTTGCTCGAACATGACTTAATCCGAACAAGTAAAGGAGGTCCTCACTTAGCAATTTGGGAATCTTGAATTGAACACCTCCCAGTTTCTTTGAGTAGGAGAGGAAGGTCGGGTCCAGCTTAAAATTCCCTAGTTCGGAAAGAGGAGGAAGGTTTGACCGCCATGATGTCGACTAGGAGACAGGCTCGGTTAGTTCGATAAAAAGAAATAGAATTTCTATCCTTTATTGGAGGAGGGCAGGTCCTTGAAGAACACTACCTTTTGACGAGATTGAAATAAAAAAAAACCCCGGGTCTGATTTCTTAGGGTACAAAAATAAGTGAAAATCGTGAAAAGCCGATGGAATGTCATACAAACAAAATAAAATACATCCCGCACATGCTGCAAAATGCGTTCGGAGTAAATTGAGAGAGAGGGATGTTGAAATAATGATTTATCTCATAAAGGAAATTGGGAATCATAAAACGCAAGCTAGCTTTAAGTTGGTCCTTAAAGAATGTAACAAAGCTCGGAGGAGGGCGATGAGAGTCATCCTGGGATGTTGGAAGGCGAATGTGGTGGTTCCTAGGGATTTCAAATGAAAGACGAAGGACTTCTTGATCACTACGGTCAAAATCCGAATGAGTAAAATATACCAAAGGGCAATAGATTCTTGAGACATGGGAGAATGCAAGAAAAGCAACAAGGAGTCCAAGGAAGAACTTACTGATTTAGATCGAGAGGAAGTCAAATTGGTCGAAGGGAATCGCCAAAAGAGGATCAAAGAAGACAAAGCATAAAGTGACTTGTCTCTGCACCACTTATGATTTTTAAACACAAGCCATAAGATAAGGCCCCAATACAGTCGTCTGATTAAAACAACATACTCATTGGTAACTATTGATTTGTAAAGGGGAAGGTGTCATTGATCCGTACGAAAAGGCATATGTTAGCTGTCGCTTCAAAGATGTGTTAGTGGGACACATGACACTTGTTCATAAATGGGCATTTATAATGGATGAGATAACAGAATCATTATGTTGAAGAGCATCTTCCCGCGTATCAGTAGTACATCGTTGTGCATATCGATTATGCATTCTTTCAAAAAATATGACTAAGTGTAGTAATAAAGGGTGAGCGAGAGCCTGATTTAGAGTATAGGTCGGAGATATATTCGCCCGCTTGGACTAGTAAAGGAGATGATCAGGCAAGCACAAGACTTGGGTCCAGTCAGTCGACTGCCAAGCCTCCTTCAACTAGACTTGAAGGAGAGGCTAGTGATATGGGCGGTTATGAACGGACCAAGTATAATGTGGCAGTCAAGGTGAGGTGGCGGTCCAAATCAAGGGGAGGTGGCAATCAGGGGATCACTCGCAATAAGGCTTGGTTCCTTGCCCAGTGGTAAGGTCCTCAGTACAAGGACGACTGACCAAGAGGTCGGTCAGACCAAAGGAACCTAGCGCTTTTCGCATGTAGTAAGACACCTAATATATATCCAACCAACCATCATTTGTCCAGGTTAAAGAGAGTCACGACCGACCACAAGGTTGGTCAGGAATAATATTTAAACAAAACCCGGGGACCTAGTGTCACGCTCTGGGTGCCTAGTATACAATGGGTTAAACTAGCAATCAGTTAAACATATGGGTCTTCACTATTCATTTTCCCATCCTCCTGTATATGGTGACCAAATATACAACTGACTAGAGTTACAAGGCTCAGTATCCTTATCTTTGCTGAGCAAACATACAAGGCAATTTCAAAATAAATCTGACAAGATTTCTAGAGCTCATATATCACTTTAGGGATAAGCCTCCTAGTATAAGAACGACGGACGGAAAGTACCAGTCGGGCTTCTCAGGGCTCAATTCCCCATTCTTCAGAAACAAGTATCCATATATATGATCGGTCGGTCTTATGAACCGTCTAGACCTAGGGGACTTGGCTTCCCATTACTTCATAATCAGATTTTCAGCATTACACAACATATATCCGAGCAGTCTTAAGGGTCGAACGTCCAACCATACTCAGTACTACTTTTGTATATATACACGGTCGGCTAAATATCCGATCGGGATATCTTCGGAGGACCACATTGTCATAGAATCACAATAGCTTATCAGAGAATAACAACCGCTTGTCAGAGAATATTTTCATATTATTATATGGGCATTCAATAGAACATTCCTCAAAGGTGATTCTACATTTGCTATTAGCTGACACTTTATGACAGCATATTCATTCAATCACCTCATTAATGATGTCAATTACAAAATGGATGCACACAAGTAACGGAAAATTTCTCGAACAATAACTATATGCCTTCCACAATACATATTCTCTTACTCGACAACTTCTGACACCCGACATTCTCTGACACCTCATGATTGTGGAGCTTATTAGAGGTAGTATATAAAAGGGGGTCCTCTCTAATGGCAAGGTACACATTGGAACATATTTTTACTATGCATACGTTCTGTAACACATCTACTATTCAATTTTTCACTCGGACATTATACTAACTTGAGCGTCGGAGAACCTTTGCCAAAGACCCCTTCATTGATTTTTGGCACTGACGTTTATCTACTCTCTCGAGTGTGTGCAAGAAGGATTTGCACTCTCGTTTGTTGCTCCTGCTCCAATATAAAATCTTCGTTTAATCAATCTCATAACTATCTACCCAGCACTCCATTTCTTCAATTTTAGTAAAGTATAAAAAAAAGTTATAGGAAATTTTTTTATTATAAAGAGAGTTGTAAATTTTTTTTTATTTTTAATGTGACATTGATTTGGAAGCTCCCTAAAATCTTATTTAGAGATTTCATTATTAAAAATGCCCTTATACACCCTTTCTTGAAAAAGTGTCCATAAAATATCATGTAGCAGTTTTGGAAATAAAGAGGCATAACTCTTGTCCAAATAAAGATGCACCTATCATAAACAGTTGAGGCTGATTTATGACCAAATGATTAACATATATATTTTGTCTTCGAGCCATTGTCCCTATGCATCTTCGGAGTCACTTCCGTGACATAGATTAAATTTTTTTTTCTCTAAATATTTTTATCTCCATATTCTTTGTCGATTAGACGGATCATATTATATCTTAAAACATTATGATATCCTTAAGATGTATGTAATATCCTTGTGATATGCAAGATATATCCTTGAAATATAATCTGATCTGTCCGATCGATAAGGAGATACGGAGATAAAAAAATTTAGGGACAGAGAATCCGAACTATCCGTGAATCTTTCGAGTCATCTTGGTCTCGGCACGACCCCACATGTCTCCGAATCATTGTCCTTTTATTTTTCTAGTCATCTAATCTTATGTCTCGGCATAACCCGACGGAGTTCTTCTTGTTATCCCACGATCTTAGAGTCGCTCGAGTTTCTAAAAGGACTCGGCCACTCACAGGGACAACCCACAGAGTCCTTTGAAGGACCGGCTGAGTAGTATGATGAAAATCAAAATAAAAAGAGTTGATGTAGATATTGCCTTTCAGCAAATTTAGACCGAGTCCATATTACTTACACTCTGACACGACCGAATCGACTTTCTTCCCTATCACATAAGATTTGTGTCCGATCGTTCTGCGTGTAAGAGAGACTACTTGTAGCTTGACTGAGAGCCTTGTTAGTTTTTAATTAGGTGTAATGTTGTCGTAGGCTTCGGCAACGAGCCGGGGCACTGGGTGGGCCATCAACGGCACCGCCCGCTGCAGCGTAAGCCCGTAGGCCTCCTCCATGTCCAGCTTCTCCGGCGTCTGCCCCTCCGGCAGAGCCCAGTCGAAGGCGTGCACCAACGTCGCCGTCATCAGCTGCACCATGCGTATCCCCAGACTCATGCCGGCGCAGATCTGCCGCCCGGCGCCGAACGGGATCAGCTCGAAGTCGTTCCCCTTCAGGTCGACCCGCTCGTGCTTGCCGCCGGGGAGGAACCGGTCCGGTTGGAACTCCGCCGCCAGAGGGCCCCACGACGCCGGGTCGTGAGTGATGGCCCACACGTTCACCAGCAGCGTCGCGCCCTTGGGCACGCAGAAGCCCCCCACCTCGCACGCCTCCGCCGCCACCCGCGGGAGAGAGAGCGGCGTCGACGGGTGCAGCCGGAACGTCTCCTTCACCACCGCCTGCAGCAGGGGAAGATTCGGCAGGTCCGCCTCCTGCACCAGCCGCGCTTTGCCCACCGCCGCATCCAGCTCCGCCTGCAATCGCCGGAGCCAGGCCGGGTGCCGGATCAGCTCCGCTAGCGCCCACTCCACCGTGCTCGACGACGTGTCTGTTCCGGCCGTGAATAAATTCTGCTCAAAAAATCAAAATTAAGTCGTTCTTCTTTTTTTTTTTTTTGTTTTTTTTGGTTGAATATTCGTGATCGATCGTTCATGTCGATAACATAGAAGACAAATTTAACCCGCACCAGTAGCAAGGCCTTGATGTTGGTGTCGGTAAGCTTGCCGCCCTCGCCTTCGTCGTCCCCTTTCTCCTTCAGAGCTATCAGAACGCTCAACAAGTCCTTCCGTTCTCCTTCTCCTCTGCAGGCGGCCACCTCCCCACGGCGGTGCTCCGCCATGATCCCGTCAAGCATCTCGTCATACCTGCGGTGCAGCCGCTTCATCTGTGCCACCACGCCCTGAGGGTCGAGCCACCTCAGCCACGGCACGAAGTCACCGACGTTGAACTCCCCGGCTAGCCTCATCAGCTCCACCACCATCTCTTTGAACTCGCCCGACTCCGCGCCCTCCTCCTCGAACACCCGCCGCCCCAGCATGGCCCGCGCCAGCGCGTTGGTCGCGCACACGTTCACAGCCTTCCCAACGTTGACCTCCGTCCTTCCGTGGACGAGCGCGCGCACCAGGAGCCCCACCTCACCCTCGCGAACCCACCGGAGGTCGCCGAGAGCCTTAGCGCTAAAAAGGTGGACGGAACAGAGCTTACGGAGGTAGCGCCACCGCTGGCCGTAGGGCGCGAAGACGAGGTCCTGGTAGTTATAGGCCACGTGCTCGGCGCCGGAGTTGGGCGGGCGGTCACTGAAGTTGGCGTCATGCACACGTAGGAACTGCGAGGCGACGTCGGCGGATGCGGCCACGACGACTTCGCTGGCGCCAAAGCGGAGGCGAAACAGAGGACCGTAGATCTTGGACAGAGCATGGAGGGTGCGGTGCGGCTTGGCGCCGAGCTGGGGCAAGTTGCCGAGCACCGGCCACCCGCGGGGTCCGGGAGGGAGCTGTCTGGCGCCGCCGCCTCGAGGCGTCGGCTTGTAATAGAAGAGGAAGAAGCAAGAGAGAAGAATGGGGATGAAGAGTAGGAGAAGCTCAAACATGGTTGTTCAATCTGCCTTGTCGATAGCATGGAGCTAGATGGCCACTCGATCGGTTTATAAAGCGGAGTGAGGGGAGGAAGACAGCGACCGAGTGCTGATGAAAGCCGTTTGGACGAGCAGGAACGGTCGTTGCATGCATACTTGCATTTCCTTCTGGAGAAGGGGAGATGTGGCAGCGCCGTTTCCGCACGTTATACCAACTACCTCTTCTCCAATGGTCGTTCAAGTGTTTTCCTATGCGCCGTTTACTTGTCAATGCCGACGCCCGCTGTCCTTGTTGGCTTGTTTAACAGATAGAGCACGTAAGATACGAGAATCGGTTTCTTACCAGCGGCCTCGTTTTTTTATTTACTGAAAAAACACTCTAATTTTAAAATTATAAATAAGAGTACAAGAAATAATATTATTGTCTTTCTATCCCCTAAATTCATACTAGTTTTTATATCAGATGCAACCTATAATAAGATCTAATATTAGAACCTAAAATTAAATAATACCCAATTAGTGCAGCTATTGCCCTGAATCCATAATGACCATCAGGTTAAACATCAACAGTGTGAGAAATATAACGCTGCAGAGGCACTGCACAGGTAATTTCTCAATATAAGTATCACGGATGGGTGGAACTGGAGAGTGATCATGGGTCGTTTGAGTATTGCGAACCTTCGACCCTCTTCTACGTCTTCCTCTCCCTTGAGATGTTGCAATCGGTTGAGAGACCCTAGATCCTGAAGTGGATGCTTCTCCGAAAGAAGATATGCGGTGTCCACTTTGCTCATCTCTACCCGTAGGTCGACCTCTATGTTCTGTGTTGTATGAAGGAGCTCGCAATGTACTTTGAGATGGATCAATCATATCAAGAAACTTGTTTATCATATGCTCTCGCATATATGGATCCATCCCATCTAATATCTCAACAACGTGGGATGTCCTGTTAGGTTCTGCTCCCTCGTAATTAAACTGATGTGCGCGCATCGACAATCTCCTCCAATGAGCGTTGATACTCTGAAGCGGAATTGGAATGGAAAAGTAATGGTAATGTGCAAGATCATGCTCGCATGGCAATCCGTATACAATTTTGATAGAACAGTTGCATCTGCCGGATAGCTAGTGAGATGCTTCCTCAATACATTTTAGCTGACCAGAAATCAACTCCATTGCCTCTAATGAAATCCGACACCTTATTTGACTGAAAATGTCATCATGTAAATGTTGATGGCGTGGAATGTTCAGAGATTTTTCGAACGACTTCTTAATATCCCCGAACTGAATTCTCAACATCTTATGTATTTTTTCAAAAGATGTCTGTAGGGATGACATGATATCTCCCAAATATAACTTCAATCTCGCATGTGCAGATTCTGCTCTGTAATAAAGAAAATGTATTGTGTTTAAATACTAAAAAGAATTGAAATACTACAATAATGAACAAAATTTAAATAATAAAACTATAAAATGACTATACCTTTGATTTGAATAGCTCCCGAGGTGCATACATGTATCAACCCATGCTGAAACAAACTGCTCTTTGTAAGGGTGTAACCATGTATCCCAAAGATAATTTAGAGCACCCTCGAATCATTGATACTCTTTGCGCATGACATCCCACTTATGCTGATAAGACCATTGTGTCGATGAATTAATGAGTGAGTGCCATGATGCATAAAAATGTTGCCACTCCAGACCAAGCATAGGGGCGCATTTCTTCATTACGCACTGGTTTATGTGCCAAATACAAAGGATGTGACGTGCATTGGGAAAACATGTTTCAATTGCATTAATAAGCGATGATCCTGTCCGAAAGCTAAATCAAAGGACGCTGGGCACGTGACACTCTCCAAGCGGCTGACGTAGATCTCCTGACTGTCCGCACGGGCCTCCGGCGAACCTGCACAGAAGTCAGGCCGGGAAGGGGTTCCCGGCGACGACCCTCCGACGCTCAAGTCAGGCAAGCGAACAAGAAAGTGGCGTCGAATCTATGAGATAGCGTACCTCCGGTGAAGTGCGAGGCTCCTTATATAGAGCTGGGAAGGAGCTCATGCACACAAACCGAGACGAATACGTGTCCCCAGCCCATACCTCAGTAAGGGCTTGTCAGAAGGCTTACCTGACACCATACTGCCACAGTCCAAGCATGTCTTCGATGGGACAGCGGAACCCCTTGTCGCCAGATTTGGAGTATGGTCTGGTCATAGAGCATGCCCGCTGTCAGAAGATGTCCCTTGTCCTTTTCTCCTTACTCCCTGCCGGGCGTCCGGCCGGCCAGCACTCGCCTTACATCCGGCCGGTCATATATAGTGGTCTACTTGGGAGATTCTCGGTAATGTGCTCTGTGGAGACTGTTAGCAGTATGCTATCTTATGTCTTCGGCCGAGCGTGCCATTCGCTCGGCCCTACGAGCTTGTTCAATGAGCGTCGGAACCCCGACTTCCGCCGGGGTGCCTTTTGCCATCAGTTGGACACCGGTCGGCCGGCCGGGCGGTCGGCCAACCCTTCTCTGGTCGGCCTATTGATCCAACCTTTTCTCGGGTGTCCGGTTGGTTCATCCTTCTCCTATCGACCACCTGGCCCTTTGACTTCCACGTGGCGTTGACTCCCCAGAACGGGGGTCCCCTGTTCTTATCGCCAGATCACTTGCCTCCCCTTCAAGTCTAGTCGAAGGAGGCGATTAGTCCGACTGACTGGACTGCGAGTTTAGCCGGGCGGCGCCTTCGCGCCATTATCCTCCGCTCGGCCTCCCGCAGGGATGGCCGTAAGGTTAGTCAACAGCAACATTCCTCGAATCTCCTTGTAATCTGCGCCAATCTCCGACATTAAGGCTGAGCATGCGCTCATTAAATGCATCGAATGGTTGACTGCCACGTGGGGCACTGCCGTCATCGTACGGTGGCGGCATGGTCGAGCGACGATATCGAGGCGGTTTGAAATGAACGACTAGATGTGTGCTTTGGCTCCCGTGACCTGGATCCGACGGTGGAGGTCGCTCGGGCTCCGCCCTATAAGAGCTTCGCTTTCTCCTCCGTGGTCTCACTTATGCTCTCGCGTGCCCCCGGTTATTCCTCGCGTTCCAGAGTTCAGGTGATCGTGTTCTCCTGTTTCCGGCGATCTCCGGTGGTCCTCCTTCGATCCTCCTCTTCCTTGTAAGGTTCTCTTTTCTCTCTGGTCTTTGTGCTTTCTCTACCTTTCTTTCCCAAGTTCCAATCCTTGGGGCCTCTCTTCATTTGTTGTCTTTTTTCTTCTGCCTTTCTTGGCCTTTTTGATTACTTCCGATCGGACCATGGCTAGTTCTTCTTATCCTGAAGACCAGTCACTCGGCCCATGGTACACTACCATGGAGTCACGATTTGATCGTCGTGATTTTGATATTCTGACAGATAATTTTGAAATCCCCGGTGATTTTGAACTTCTTTTAGCCGGTCCCTCCGCTCGGCCACACAGGCCGCCGCGCAGAGCTTTCTGTGTCTTCCGCGACCAGTTTACTGCCGGTTTGCGTTTCCCTGTACATCCCTTCATTATAGATGTTTGTAACTTTTTTGGTGTTCCGCTCGGCAGTCTAGTACCCAACACCTTTCGCCTTCTCTGTGGTGTTGTTGTTTTGTTCAAAATCCACAACATCCCCCTCCGACCGGAGGTTTTTTATTATTTCTATTACCCCAAGCAGTCCGAGTAGGGCACCTTCATGTTCCAAGCTAGGCCCGGCTTAGTCTTCTTTAATAAACTGCCTTCTTCCAATAAACATTGGAAGGAGTATTTTTTTCTATATTCGTATGCCCGATCAGGCCAATTTCCGGACCAAGTGGCAGGTCGACCTACCCCCCACTCCTGAGCTGAAGAAGTTCAAGACCCGACCGAACTACCTCCATGCTGCAAATATGCTAGCCGGTCTGCGACTTGACATCAATAAGCTTCTTCACGAAGGAGTGATGTACATCTTCGGCCTGAATCCAATACGGACTCCTCTTCCGAGCAGCTTCGGTAAGAATTTTACTTGGGCATATGCTTTGGTTGCTAACTGATTTCTCTTCTTTCCTTTGCAGCGGACATCGTCATGGATTCGGTAATGGCTGGCATTTTGAAGAAAAAAGCGGCAGCGCTCGAAGCCGCGGCAGTAAAGGAGATGGAAACGCTCGGCATCCAGCCGGTCGGCTCAAATGAAGAAGAGAGCGGGACACATGCTGGGGAGTCAGCCGCTCAGGCTTCTCTCCCAGAGCCAGCGGCTGGAGCAACTGTTAGTCAAGGGCCTTCCGCTCGGGATGAAGACTCAGCTCCGGAAGAAGAGCGGCCTCTACAAAAAAAGGCGCAGAGTGGAGACTCCCATCCGATCAGCCACGTCTGCGGTTCAACCGTCCGCCCGAGCCACTGCACGTGCTCGCGGCAAGGCTCCAGAGATCGAACCTATTTCGTCCGACCGGACGCCCTCTGAATGGGACGAGCCGGCAGCCCCTATTGAGGCTATTCCGGTCAGCACCCTTCCGCCCGCTCCTCAACCAGTCCATCGTTCAACCATCCGATCTCAGTTTTCGGCGCCGGCCTCTGATCCTCTTCCGACCGCCGGTCGGACGACCCCCGGTCATGGCCGCACTGTACGGGTCACTCTTCATCTCCCGACTGAAGAGCTGCTGCCAGAGGCCGACCGCTCAACCGCGCCCAAGCACACCATCACCTTGAAGGGGCCCCTAGCTGAGATGTGGGCCGACGCTCGGGCGCGCGTCGCGCTGATCCCCCTCCGAAATTTGGCCAATAGCCACATGCAGGAGGCCACGGGGGTAAGTTTGTTTTCTTCGAAGTTTGGTATGCATTATCTCCGCTCGGCCACTAACAACTTCTAATTTTCTTTTGCCAGAGATGGGTGGAGGAGATAGCCGTCTCCAACCGCCTGGCGATGGTAGACGAGGAATTGAGGCAACTGAAGGCGGCAGGCGGTCCGTCCGGCTCTCAAGGCCCTTCATATGCCGAGCTGCAAAAGAAGCTGAAGAAAGCTCAAGATTTGTTGGCGGTCGAGCAGAAGAAAACGGCCGATCAAGCCCACGCCTTGGCCGAGTCCGAGCGACAAGTCAAATCACTCGACACAAAAATAACCCTGGCCACCACTCGCAAAAACACGGTCATCTCCGATCTGGAGAAAAAGAATATTGAGGCTCGGGGATTGGAGCAGAAAGTCAAAGAGTTGATGGAGCAGCTCGACCAAGAGAAGGAGGGTCACACGGCCGACGCAACCAAGCATAAGGACTAGCTGAAAACTCTGCAGGAGTCCCTCACCGCTTCTCAACTGGCCTTTAAAGAATACCAAGGGGCCGAGCCGAGCCGGGTCGCTGCTCTGAGACAGAATTACATCCGCTCGCCCGAATTTTCGGAAAAAGTTTGCGAGCGGATGTATACTGCCTTCGACCTTGCCATGGCCGCCACCACTACCTACTTGAAGTCCAAGGGGCAACTTCCCGAGTCTCTCGTCATCCCGGCTGCAGATCAAGTGGCGCTCCTTGACAATATCCCTAAGGATCTTTATGATTATTTAGAGTAGAAGCTTAAATGTAATCTAGCTGCTCGGCTATAAACTACCCCTTTTTGTAATTGGGCTGCTCGTACTTATTTTCTTTAATATAATCTCCTTTTGTTTGCTGCTTCTTTGATATGATATCTTGAATGGAAGTTTATTTGTGTGCCATCTGCTTGCCTTTTATCACACCTTTAGTATTCGAAAGGGATTTTTACGAAGTATTTTGTGTAATCTTTCCGCTCGGCTAAATATGTAATGTTCCGCTTAGATAGCAGAGGTCGCTCGCTAGATGCCGATGAAGTACATTTGGGTATAGTGCCGAGCAGATCGGATATAGGAGCGATCGAACAATATTGACGCTTTGATAGTAGAGTTCCTTGGACACTTACAGTCCTTATTGCTCCCATCCGCTCGAAGGGTTTATAGACGCCGGCTCGTCTCTCGATTTTTAACGTCAGAGCTCGACGGTCTTCCGCTCGGAGGGTTTATAGACGCCGGCTCGTCTCTCGATTTTTAACGTCGGAGCTCGACGGTCTTTCGCTCGGAGGGTTTATAGACGCCGGCTCGTCTCTTGATTTTTAACGTCGGAGCTCGACGGCCTTCTGCTCATAAGTACCTTTGGGTACTGTGCCGAGCGGAATGTACAAGCGGTCAAATAATATTGATGGCGAGCACCTTTGGGTACTTGCTCGCAAGCCCTCTTAATTGCCTTCATCCGACCGAAGGGTTTATAGACGCCGGCTCGTCTCTCGATTTTTAACGTCGGAGCTCGACGGTCTTCCGCTCGGAGGGTTTATAGACGCCGGCTCGTCTCTCGATTTTTAACGTCGGAGCTCGACGGTCTTCCGCTCGGAGGGTTTATAGACGCCGGCTCGTCTCTTGATTTTTAACGTCGGAGCTCGACGGTCTTCCGCTCGGAGGGTTTATAGACGCCGGCTTGTCTCTCGATCTTTAACGTCGGAGCTCGACGGTCTTCCGCTTGGAGAGTTTATAGACGCCGGCTCGTCTCTCGATTTTTAACGTCGGAGCTCGACGGCCTTCCGCTCGGAGGGTTTATAGACGTCGGCTCATCTCTCGATCTTTAACGTCGGAGCTCGACGGTCTTCCGCTCGGAGGGTTTACAGACGCCGGCTCGTCTCTCGATTTTTAACGTCGGAGCTCGACGGTCTTCCGCTCAGAGGGTTTATAGACGTCGGCTCGTCTCTCAAATTTTAACGTCAGAGCTCAACGGTCTTCCGCTCGGAGGGTTTATAGACGCCGGCTCGTCTCTCGATTTCTAACGTCGGAGCTCGACGGCCTTCCGCTCGGAGGGTTTATAGACGCCGGCTCGTCTCTCGATCTTTAACGTCGGAGCTCGACGGTCTTCCTGTTGGTTGCTACTCGGAAAACCTAGAGGTTCCACTGTACAAAAATTTTGTACAAAGGTCTGAACCTTTTCCTAGCTACCTTGTGTTCTTTTAAATTAAATTTTGGATCGCCTGCGGAACTTAACACGTTTGATCCAAAACTTAATCTATTCGTTCTTTTAGGTTTTGACTTGGGTCTCCTGCGGAACTTAACACGTTCGACCCAAATCACCTTAAGTTATTAATTCCATTAAATATTAATTTCCATAATTGGTTCCCAGTACTGACGTGGCGAGGCACATGACCTTCTTGGATATGGGAGCAACCACCACCGACTAGACAAAACCTTTTATGGAAAGCTAATATTTAATTTCCTAAAATAACTTTAGGTTAACCGAAAAGAACAATCAAATCACAAGGGAAAGAAAAACAAAAGAACACTATATCGAAAACAAATTCGAAACTCTAGAATCGTATGCCTCTTGTATTTAGTATTATTTCTAAAAATAACTAGTATGATGCGGAAACAAAAATTACTAGTTATACCTTTTAGAAAGACCTCTTGATCTTCTACCGTATTCCTCTTCTAACCTCGGACGTTGTGTGGGCAACGATCTTCCGAGATGAGAACCACCAAGCACCTTCTTCTTCCTTACAAGTTTCGGCCATCAAAACTTCTCCTAGGATGAAGAGGTTCGGCCACCACCACCATGCTCCAAGGGATGCTAGAAAAGAGGCTTCTTTTCTCTCCTTCTTCTCCTTCTTAAATCCGGCCACCAAAGCTATCTCCACCATGAGAAGGTTTCGGCCACACAAAGGAAAGGAGAGGAAAGAAAGGGTCGGCCACACCCAAGGAGAAAAGAGAGGAAAAATAGAATAGAGTCGTTAGCCTTGAAGCCTCCTCTACCCCCCTCTTTTATAATCCTTGGTATTGGCAAATAAGGAAAATTTAATAAAAACTTCCTTAATTCTTTTACCATTGAAAAGGAAAATTTATTTAATTAAAATAATTTTCTCTTTTCAAATTATAATGGCCGGCCACTCTTCTCCCCAAAACAAGGAGAGTTTTAATTAAAACAAAAATTAAAACTTCCTAATTTATTTCTAGAAATTTATAAAAATTTCTCCAATAATTTTAATCCCTTCATGATTGGTTAATAAAAAAAAATTTATAAATTAAAATCTTTCTTTTAAACATGTGGATAATTTCCAAAAAGGAAAGTTATCTCTAAAAATTAAAATCTCCTTTCAATCTACAAATAAGGAAAGATATTAAATCTTTTCTTAATCTTTTGTAGAAACTAATAAAAGAGAATTTTTAATTTTTAAACTTTCTTTTAAATCATGAATATAATTAAAAGGAAAGTTTTTACCAAAATTAAAATCAACCTTTTAATCTACAAATAAGGAAAGAGATTTTAACTCTTCTCTTAATCTTTTGTAGAATCTTATAAAAGGAAGGATTTAAATTTTTAAACTCTCTTTTAAATTATATTATCCACATAAGAAAAATTTTAAAATTAAAATTCCTTTTTATTTTAATAGGGGCGGCCACATGAATTCACCCATGAACATACCCATGGCCGGCCCTAGCTTGGTCTCCAAGCTAGCTTGGCCGGCCCCTATAAGATGGGTAAGAAGGTGGGTATAGGTGGGTATAGTACTCTATAATTAATAGGCTACGATAGGGACCGAGAGGAGGAATTGGTTTTGGTCTCCCGATAAAATTAAGCATCCCGTGCTCGCCCCGAACACACAACTTAATTTTATCAATAATAATTCATTCCACTAGAGAACTATTATTGAACTACCGCACCAATCCCAAATTACATTTTGGGCTCCTTCTTATTATGAGTGTGTTAGTCTCCCTGTATTTAAGATAACAAATGTCCACTAATTAAGTAAGTTACTGACAACTCACTTAATTAATATCTAGCTCCAAGAGTAGTACCACTCAACTTCATCGTCATGTCGAACTAAGTCCACCTGCAGGGTTTAACATGACAATCCTTATGAGCTCCTCTTGGGGACATTCTCAACCTAGATTACTAGGACACAGTTTCCTTCTATAATCAACAACACACACTATAAGTGATATCATTTCCCAACTTATCGAGCTTATTGATTCATCGAACTAAATCTCACCCATTGATAAATTAAAGAAATAAATATCAAATATATGTGCTTGTTATTATATTAGGATTAAGAGCACACACTTCCATAATAACTGAGGTCTTTATTTCTTTATAAAGTCAGTATAAAAGAAATGGCCTCTAATGGTCCTACTCAATACACTCTAAGTGTACTAGTGTAACTATATAGTTAAGATAAACTAATACCTAATTACACTACGACCTTCCAATGGTTTGTTCCTTTCCATTATGGTCGTGAGCTACTGTTTATAATTTATAAGGTACTGATAACATGATCCTCTGTGTGTGACACCACACACCATGTTATCTACAATATAAATTAATTGAACAACTACATTTATCATAAATGTAGACATTTGACCAATGTGATTCTTATTTCTAGATAAATGTTTATACCAAAAGCTAGACTTTTAGTATACACTCTAACAATCTCCCACTTATACTAAAAGACTAAGCTGTCATATCTGTTGCCATACATCTGATTCACATGCCTTTCAAAAAGCTCTTGCCTTAAGGACCTTAGGTTATCATCTGATGCATTCTAGGCGGCAACAACTTCTCCTTGTTATACAATTTCTTGTATTGGGTAGTACTTGCGCTCTATTGTGTTTACTTGCCTTATAAACTCATGGTTTCTTCGAGTTTGTTACTGCACCATTATTATTACAATAAATTGTAATAATCTTTGGACAAACTAGAAATCATATCTAAGTCTATCTTGAGGTAATTAAGTCATTCAGCTTTTATGGCTACCTCAGAGGCTTGTCATATACTCAGCTTCTATGGTGGAGTCCAGAAAAAACACCTATGCTTATCACTCTTCCATAGTTATGACTTTTCCTCCTAAAGTAAACACAAAACCCCGAGGTCGACTTATTATTGTCCCTATCCGATTGGAAGTCAAAATCCGTGTAACCCACAGGGACCAAATTAACTGCCTTGTAAGCTAGCATATAATCTCTAGCGCCTCTAAGGTACTTTAATATATACTTTACTGCAGTCCAATGTCCTTGTCTAGGGTTACTTTGATATATGCTAACTATGCCCTTGGTAAAACAGATTTCTGATCTCGTGCATAGCATACATTAGGCTTCCGATAGCCGAAGCATAAAGAACTGCCTTTATTTCCTTTATCTCCTTTGATGTCTACAGAGACATATCTTTAGATAAAGTTACTCCATCCTAAAGAGTAAGAAACCTTTCTTGGAGTTTTGCATGCTTAAAACGAGCAACGATTTTTCCGATGTATGAAGCTTGGAATAAGTAAAATATTCTTTTCTTGCGATCCCTTATTACTTTGGTCTCAAGAATATATACATTCTTCCAAGTCCTTTATATCGAATTGTTTGGACAACCATACCCTTACTTCTGACAACATTTTGATATTGTTTCCAACTACCAAAAATGTTATCTACGTATAGTACAAGAAATGTCACCACGCTTCCATCACACCTTTTGTATACACAAGACTTATCCAGTTACTAAATGAATCCAAAGGTCTGGATTACTTTGATAAACTGGATGTTCCAAGACCTTGAAGCTTTGTATCAGTCCATAGACTGATTGAGCTTGCACACAAGATGCTCTTATCCCTTTGCAATGAACCCTTCTGGTTGCTTTATATGGATGTTTTCTTCAAGACTTCCATTAAGGAATGTTGTCTTGACATCCACTTACCAAATAGATAAAAGAATCCGGATAGACTTAAGCATGGCTACCAGTGAAAAAGTTTCCTTTTTCATCTAGCCTTGCTTTGAAAGTTTCTACCTTCCTGTCTATCCCTCTTTTTCTATTATAGACCTTTTTATACCCAAAGGCTTTTACACCATTTGGTGGTTCTACAAGCTTTCAGATTTTATTAGAATACATATATTCTAATTCTGTTATTCATTACTCTTTGCCAAGATATTGCATCTTTATCTTGGAGTGTTTCATCATATGTCCGGAGATCAGGTTCATGTCCTCCAGGGATCGAGTCCAAAAACTCTCCCAAAACATGAATCTTTTTAGGTTGCTTAACAACCCTCCCACTACGACAAGACACTTTCTGTAATTGTGTATCATTTGTGATACGTGTTGCAGTTTCCTTGTGATATCTCATCTTGTACAGTTGGTACTAGATTAGACATGTCATTTAATATTTCCTTAAGAACAAATTTTCTTATGGGCACATGGTTTATTACATAGTCCTTTTCTAAAAATCGGTCATTGATGCTAACAATGACCTTCTGATTTTTAAGACTATAAACCTACTTTCATTTCACTAGGATAACCCACAAACAAGTGAATTCCTGTCCAACTTATCATTATCTCTCTTCTGCATATGTGCTGGATTACCCGAATCCGAATATGCTTCGAAATAGGCTTACGCCTATTCAGCAATTCTATATGAGTAGAGAGTTCTGACTTTGGAAGGTACTATATTCACTTCCGTTTCCAGAGTATATCCTAAAAATGATTTTGGTAATATTCTAAACAACTCATCAATCTACTTATTTCCATAAGAGTCCTATACCTTCCTTTTTCTTCACCATTCTGTTGGGGTGTACCAGGTGCAGTTAGTTGGGATTGAATCCCTACTTCTGATAAGTGACTCCTAAATTCTCCCAAGAGGTACTTGCCACTATGTTCTTACCATAGTGACTTTTACTTTATCGTTTCTCCACATCAGCCTCGTACTCTTTGAACTAATCAAAGCACTTAGACTTGCGGCACATCAAGTAAATATATCCGTATCTCAAATAGTTGTCTATAAAATAGATGAAATATTTGAAACAACCTCTTGCCTGGATGGTCATAGGATCACACAAATCAGAATGAACTAATTCCAATATATCTTTGACTCCATACCCCTTAGACTTAAAAACTTCTTGGTTATTTTTCCTTCCAAGTAAGACTCGTAGGTTGGAAAGATTTCCACTACTAATGAACCCAAAAGTTCATCAGCTACCAATGAATCCTACTCAAGTTAATATAACCTAGCCTTAGAAGCTAAAGATATAATTGGTTCATTTTCGAAGGTTACTTTCTCTTAAAGTTAGAAGATGTGTTACTAATTTCCATTTGTTGCATAGTGAGAGTTATTGGATTTATAAATTGCCAACCAACGTACCAGAACAGATAACTTCCCTCTTTTTCTTAATAACAACTTTGCTATTAAAAGAGGCAGAATATCAAGTTCTTTGAATAGTTTAGAAACTGAAAACTAGTTCTTTCTAAACTTGGTGCGTAAAGACAATTACTCAAAAATCCATGTTTTGTTCTTATCAAAAGATAAACATCTCCCACTGCAACAGCTACCAATAGTGCCCATGTGGACGGTGTTTTAATTTTCATTTAGTTGCCGGGTTTCCTGGAACCCTGCAATGAATTGCGAACATGATTAATGGCATCTGTATCTACACTCCAGGTTCTGGTAGATAACACCACTAAACATGTTTCAACTAATGAATTAAATACACCTATATTGTTCTTAGTTCTAAGAAGACAATCTACCTTAATGTCCAAGTCCTATTTCCAATCATTACAATTGGGATTACTAAGTCTTTCTTATAGTATGACTACTAGGGGATTGATAAACATTTTAAATCCTAAGAATCACAAAAATACTTGGTCAAGATCAACTCCTTAAAAATCCCCATGAATTTTGTATGTCACGATAGTGTGGACGTATACAAAATCGAAGAGGAGATTTTATTCATTAATTTTATTATCTCGTCAACTTTACTTTATGACGAATAAAATTAATAGTTGATCTGTCTTTGATCAAATATTTGGTCAAAACTTTTGAATTTTAAAAAATATTGATTCCTCAAACAATATTATTTAAATTCACCAACACCTCAAACACCGTGAATTTTGCATGCCACGTTAGTGTGGACGTATACAAATTCAACATTTGTAAAAGGAGGGTTTTAACCCATTAATTTTATTATCTTGTCAACCTAACTTTTTGACAAATAAAATTAATAGTTGGTATCATTTGATCACACAAACAATAGCAGTGACTCCGATGGGGAGGATACTATTAGATGTGTCTAAGTGTATACCATTACTTGACACTAAGTCCATTAATAAGATTATGCCCCTTCCGTTGGGGAAGATCACACGCTCTTAATTAACTTCCTATAGTCATCCAAAAATGGAAGTCTGTTCTAGTGATCCACAAACAAGCTCATCCGTTATGGAGGAAGGCACTCAGAGCCAACGCGCAAGCTTGTTTGCATCACTAACAAACCAGTAATGGAGACCATGGGATTTACTTAAAAATCCCTCTCCCACTTAGTTATTTATAAATGAGGAATTTTAACTATGCTAGCCTACTAAATATGTAAACTAACATGCACGCACAGCACAATATAAAAGCAATAAATAGAAAATCTAATTTTCAACTATTATGGCTTTTATCTCTTGTTATCCTCCGTGTGTTGTCATCCCAAGCTGCTGCCATATTTGGCCACTGCCACCGGGTCTAGCTGTCGCATCCATCTTGCTCCTAGTTCCGCTGCGCCTCTAGTCCTTTGAAAGTTCCACGCTTTGCAAGATTCGATCCACGACATAAATAGAATTTTACATTTTGATCCTATATTCCTCGAAGGAATGTACATGTAAACTAGATCGAACATAAAATAAAATTTACATCCATCGATCCTATATTCCATAAAAGGAATGTACATGTAACTAGATCAAAAATAAAATCCTAATAAAACTAAATACAGCTCTTGCTGTATTTTATAATACAATCATGCACACACAATAAAATGCCCTTGACATGTCCAAGGGTCCAATCACACACATAATAACTATAAGCCATAATAGTTGGATCCTGCATCCACAAAGTTAGCACATCCTACTATTAACCTGCCTAAATTATGTATGACATGTGCATAATTAAACTAAACCAAATACGGAGGCGCCTAGAGATCATTCCTGTTGGTTGCTACTCGGAAAACCTAGAGGTTCCACTGTACAAAAATTTTGTACAAAGGTCTGAACCTTTTCCTAGCTACCATGTGTTCTTTTAAATTAAATTTTGGATCGCCTGCGGAACTTAACACGTTTGATCCAAAACTTAATCTATTCGTTCTTTTAGGTTTTGACTTGGGTCTCCTGCGGAACTTAACACGTTTGACCCAAATCACCTTAAGTTATTAATTCCATTAAATATTAATTTCCATAATTGGTTCCCAGTACTGACGTGGCGAGGCACATGGCCTTCTTGGATATGGGAGCAACCACCACCGACTAGACAAAACCTTTTATGGAAAGCTAATATTTAATTTCCTAAAATAACTTTAGGTTAACCGAAAAGAACAATCAAATCACAAGGAAAGAAAACAAAAGAACACTATATCGAAAACAAATTGAAACTCTAGAATCGTATGCCTCTTGTATTTAGTATTATTTCTAAAATAACTAGTATGATGCGGAAAAAAAATTACTAGTTATACCTTTTAGAAAGACCTCTTGATCTTCTACCGTATTCCTCTTCTAACCTCGGACGTTGTGTGGGCAACGATCTTCCGAGATGAGAAACCACCAACGCACCTTCTTCTCCTCCTTACAAGTTTCGGCCATCAAAACTTCTCCTAGGATGAAGAGGTTCGGCCACCACCACCATGCTCCAAGGGATGCTAGAAAAGAGGCTTCTTTTCTCTCCTTCTTCTCCTTCTTAAATCCGGCCACCAAAGCTATCTCCACCATGAGAAGGTTTCGTCCACACAAAGGAAAGGAGAGGAAAGAAAGGGCCGGCCACACCCAAGGAGAAAAGAGAGGAAAAATAGAATAGAGTCGTTAGCCTTGAAGCCTCCTCTACCCCCCTCTTTTATAATCCTTGGTATTGGCAAATAAGGAAAATTTAATAAAAACTTCCTTAATTCTTTTACCATTGAAAAGGAAAATTTATTTAATTAAAATAATTTTCTCTTTTCAAATTATAATGGCCGGCCACTCTTCTCCCCAAAACAAGGAGAGTTTTAATTAAAACAAAAATTAAAACTTCCTAATTTATTTCTAGAAATTTATAAAAATTTCTCCAATAATTTTAATCCCTTCATGATTGGTTAATAAAAAGAAATTTTATAAATTAAAATCTTTCTTTTAAACATGTGGATAATTTCCAAAAAGGAAAGTTATCTCTAAAAATTAAAATCTCCTTTCAATCTACAAATAAGGAAAGATATTAAATCTTTTCTTAATCTTTTGTAGAAACTAATAAAAGAGAATTTTTAATTTTTAAACTTTCTTTTAAATCATGAATATAATTAAAAGGAAAATTTTTACCAAAATTAAAATCAACCTTTTAATCTACAAATAAAGAAAGAGATTTTAACTCTTCTCTTAATCTTTTGTAGAATCTTATAAAAGGAAGGATTTAAATTTTTAAACTCTCTTTTAAATTATATAATCCACATAAGAAAAATTTTAAAATTAAAATTCCTTTTTATTTTAATAGGGGCGGCCACATGAATTCACCCATGAACATACCCATGGCCGGCCCTAGCTTGGTTCCCAAGCTAGCTTGGCCGGCCCCCATATTGGTGGGTATAGAAGGTGAGTATAGGTGGGTATAGTACTCTATAATTAATAGGCTACGATAGGGACCGAGAGGAGGAATTGGTTTTGGTCTCCCGATAAAATTAAGCATCCCGTGTTCGCCCCGAACACACAACTTAATTTTATCAATAATAATTCATTCCACTATAGAACTATTATTGAACTACCGCACCAACCCCAAATTACATTTTGGGCTCCTTCTTATTATGAGTGTGTTAGTCTCCCTGTATTTAAGATAACAAATGTCCACTAATTAAGTAAGTTACTGACAACTCACTTAATTAATATCTAGCTCCAAGAGTAGTACCACTCAACTTCATCGTCATATCGAACTAAGTCCACCTGCAGGGTTTAACATGACAATCCTTATGAGCTCCTCTTGGGGACATTCTCAACCTAGATTACTAGGACACAGTTTCCTTCTATAATCAACAACACACACTATAAGTGATATCATTTCCCAACTTATCGAGCTTATTGATTCATCGAACTAAATCTCACCCATTGATAAATTAAAGAAATAAATATCAAATATATGTGCTTGTTATTATATTAGGATTAAGAGCACACACTTCCATAATAACCGAGGTCTTTGTTTCTTTATAAAGTCAGTATAAAAGAAACGACCTCAAATGGTCCTACTCAATACACTCTAAGTGTACTAGTGTAATTATATAGTTAAGATAAACTAACACCTAATTACACTACGACCTTCCAATGGTTTGTTCCTTTCCATCATGGTCGTGAGCCACTGTTTATAATTTATAAGGAACCGATAACATGATCTTCTGTGTGTGACACCACACACCATGTTATCTACAATATAAATTAATTGAGCAACTACATTTATCATAAATGTAGACATTTGACCAATGTGATTCTTATTTCTAGATAAATGTTCATACCAAAAGCTAGACTTTTAGTATACACTCTAACACTTCCGCTCGGAGGGTTTATAGACGCCGACTCGTCTCTCGATTTTTAACGTCGGAGCTCGACGGCCGTTAAGGCTAACTTTAACACTGCCGTTCGGCGAAGCCATTTGCCATCCTTTAATACGGCCGTTCGGCGAAGCCTTTGGCCATCCTTGAATCATTTTTGCTTCCTGCATTACAAGTACATAGACAACCCCAGTATATGTAAAATTACATTATCGCACCTCTTATCCAACTCGATACGGCTGGAGATGATTTGTGCTCCATGGTCGGTCCAGCTGCCTCCCGCCTTCATCCTCCAAATAATAAGCGCCCGAGCGGAGCTTTTCGATGATTTTGAAGGGGCCTGCCCAAGGAGCTTCTAGCTTGCCGACGTCACCGACCGGCTTTACTTTCTTCCAGACAAGGTCGCCGACCTGGAATGATCTGGGGATTACGCGTCGGTTGTATTTTTGCTTCATCCGTTGCCGGTACGCCATCAGTCGGACGGACGCCTTGGCTCGCTCCTCATCAACCAAATCCAGCTCCATGTTCCTCCGCTCGGCGTTGCCATCATCATAATTCTGGATCCGGACGGACTCGACGCCGACTTCGACAGGAATCACCGCTTCGCCGCCGTACACCAGATGGAAAGGCGTGATGCCCGTTCCTTCCTTTGGGGTTGTTCGGATGGCCCATAGGACGCCCGGCACTTCATCTACCCAGCTTCCTCCCAAATGGTCGAGCCGAGAGCGCAGAATACGAAGAATTTCCCGATTGGTTACTTCGGCTTGACCATTGCTTTGTGGGTACGCCACGGACGTGAAGTGTTGTTCGATGTCATAGCTTTTGCACCAATCTTCGAGCAGCTTTCCCGCGAACTGCCGCCCGTTATCGGAAACAAGTCGACGGGGGATGCCGAACCGACAAATGATATGTTGCCAAATAAACTTCTTGACCATCTGCTCTGTGATCTTGGCCAGCGGCTCGGTCTCCACCCACATGGAAAAATAATCGACTGCCACCAATAGAAATTTCCGCTGCCCGGTCGCCATAGGAAATGGACCCACAATATCCATTCCCCATTGGTCGAACGGACAGGACACAGTAGCTGCTTTCATTTCCTCCGCCGGTCGGTGTGAGAAATTATGATACTTTTGGCAAGAAAGGCACGTCGCAACGATCCGAGCGGCGTCTGCTTGTAGGGTTGGCCAGAAGTATCCGGCCAGCAGGATCTTTTTGGCCAGCGATCGTCCGCCCAGATGACCTCCGCATGATCCTTGATGAACTTCTTGGAGGATGTATGTCGCGTCTTCCGAGCTCACGCATTTCAACAGCGGGCGGGAGAAAGCCTTCTTGTATAGTTGATCTCCAATGAGCGTGAACCGACCGACTCTCCTCCTTAGCAACTGGGCTTCATCCCGAGCGGACGATGTAGCACCCGAGCGGAGAAACTCCATGATGGGTGTCCTCCAGTCGCTCGGAAACGTGAGGCCCTCCATCCGGTCGACGTGCGCCACCAAAGATACTTGTTCAATTGGCTGCTGGATGGCGACCGACATTATTGAACTTGCTAGTTTGGCTAACTCATCGGCCACTTGGTTTTCCGCCCGGGGTATCTTCTGGACAATGACTTCTCTGAAATTGGCTTTAAGCTTCTCAAAGGCTTCCGCATAGAGTTTGAGCCGAGCGTTGTTAATTTCAAAGGTGCCAGAGAGCTGCTGAGCGGCCAACTGAGAATCTGAATGTATAGTCACCCGCCCGGCTCCCACATGTCGGGCTGCCTGTAAACCGACTATAAGAGTTTCATACTCTGCTTCGTTATTTGTAGCTCTATAATCCAGCCGGACGGACAAGTGCATCTTTTCTTCTTGAGGAGAGAGTAATAATACGCCAATCCCGCTTCCGAGCCGAGTGGACGATCCGTCTACAAATATCTTCCACATAGCTTCGGGTTCTGGCCTTTGCACTTCGGTGATAAAATCTGCCAAGGACTGCGCCTTTATCGCCGAACGGGGCTGGTATTGAATGTCAAATTCGCTCAACTCTGTTGTCCATTTGATGAGCCGTCCGAACGCTTCTAGGTTCAATAGTACTCTTCTCAATGGGTTGTTCGTCCGGATGATGATAGTATGAGCCAAGAAATAGGGACGGAGACGCCGAACAGTGAGGACCAAAGCGAAAGCCAGCTTCTCGAGCCCAGTGTAGCGAGATTCAGCATCTTTTAAAATATGGCTTAAAAAATATACAGGCTCTTCTCCGCTCGCCCTTACTAGTGTCGAGCCGATTGCTTGCTCGGTTGAGGATAAGTAGATACAAAGTGGTTCACCCACAGCTGGCTTGGCTAGCACGGGCAGAAAATTCAGATATGCCTTCAATTCTTCGAACGCCCGATCGCATTCTTCGTCCCAGTGAAATTTAGTGGCTTTGCGCAATATTTTGAAAAATGGGAGACTCCGATCGGCGGTCTTTGAGATGAATTTGGACAATGCTGTTATCCGACCGATTAAGCACTGCACTTCCCCAGATTTCTTGGAGGCGGCATATCTTGTAGATCTTTCACCTTGCTAGGATTTGCTTCGATACCCCGCTCGGTCACTATGTAACCCAAGAAACGCCTTCCTTTTGCTCCGAACAGACACTTCTGGGGATTTAATTTAACTCCATACCTCCTCAGCGTTCGGAAAGTCTCCTCCATATCTTTAAAGAGATCGGACGCTCGGACAGACTTGATGAGAATGTCGTCCACGTATACTTCTAGATTTCGCCCGATCTGCTCTTTGAACACTTTGTTCATCAAGCGCTGATAAGTGGCTCCCGCGTTCTTCAGTCCGAACGGCATCACATTATAGCAATAGGTGTTGTCGGCTGTAACGAAGCTGACTTTTTCTTGATCTTCTCGGGCGAGCGGCACTTGATGATATCCCTAATAAGCGTCGAGCATGCATATCAACTCGCAGCCGACCGTGGAGTCCACCAGTTGATCGATCCGGGGCAGGGGATAAAAATCCTTTGGGCACGCCTTGTTAAGGTCCCGAAAATCGATGCACACTCTCCACTTGTTGCCCGGCTTGGAGACTAGCACCACGTTCGCCAACCAGCTCGGGAACTGGACCTCGCGTATGTGGCCGGCCTCCAGGAGTTTCTCGACCTTCGCTCGGATGATGGCATTTTGTTCGGCGCTGAAGTCCCTCTTTCTCTGCTTCACCGGCCGAGCGTCCGGTCGGACATGGAGCTCGTACTGCGCTATACTCGGTGAAATTCCGAGCAACTCATGCGTCGACCAGACGAAGACATCATGGTTTCTCTAGAGGCATTGGATCACTTCCTCCTTCTGGCTCGACTCCAGATCGGACGCAATGAATGTCGTGGCCTCCGATCGGGTCGGGTGAATCTGCACTTCCTCTTTTTCTTCATAAATCAAAGAAGGTGGCTTTTCAGTGATAGCGTTCACCTCGATCCGGGGCGTTTTCCGAGCGGCATTGGCTTCTGCTCGGACCATCTCGACATAGCATCGCCGAGCCGCTAGTTGATCTCCTCGTACTTCTCCCACTTTGTCCTCGACGGGGAACTTGATCTTCTGGTGGAAAGTGGAGACGGTCGATCGGAATTCACTGAGGGCTGGTCGCCCTAATATGACGTTATATGCCGACAGAGAGTCCACCACGACGAAGTTTGCAGTCCGCGTCCTTCTGAGCGGCTCCTCTCCCAGCGAGATAGCCAGTCGGATCTGTCCGACCGGCTGAACTTCATTGCCCGTAAACCCGTATAGGGGGGTTGTCATGGGCAGCAGCTCGGCTCGATCAATTTGCAGTTGATCGAATGCCTTTTTGAATATGATATTGACCGAGCTTCCTGTGTCAATAAAAACGCAGTGAATAGTATAATTAGTTATTACCGCTTTGATGAGAAGAGCGTCATCGTGGGGCACTTCAACTCCTTCCAAGTCCCTGGGCCCGAAACTGATTTCGGGTCCGCTCACCCGTTCTTGGCTGCAGCCGACCGCATGGATCTGGAGCTGCCGGACGCTCGCCTTCCTTGCTCAGTTAGAGTCGCCTCCGGTCGGCCCACCAGCAATAATATTGATTTCTCCTCGGGAAGTGTTGTTCCTATTTTCTTCTTCCCAAGCGGACGGTCTAGGCCGCTCCCTAGACATCTGAGGATTTTCACGCCTAGGAGTATGCTGTCGCTCGGGAGTTTGTCTTTGTCGGCAATCAGATATAGTCCGATCGGCTCCATGAGTTCTCATTCGCCTGTCGAACGATGGCGATCGACGGCCGCCACTCCGGGGAACGGGATGAGCGATCAAGGGAAGACTCCGACAATCTCTGGTGTTGTGCGTGTCCGTCCGGTGAAATGAGCAAAACATAAGGGTCCATACCTTCCTTTTTGGTTTGGGCCGCTTGGCAGCTACCTCTTGTACATGGGACCTAGCATGGGGGGAGCGGATTGCTTCAGCCCTCGGTCCTCTGGGCGGCTGATGAGCAGTATGCGGCTTCCGTTCGGCAGGGGGACCCCGCTCGGTTGGATTTTCCTTCCTTCGGGCCGCTTGGGCTTCCTCCACGTTGATGTATTCGTTGGCCCGATGTAGCATATAGTCATAGTCTAGGGGCGGCTTCCAAACGAGCGATCGAAAGAAATCCCCATCCCCGAGACCTTGTGTGAAGGCATCATAGTCTCCGAGGTGGCCGTAGGAATATCCATGGCCACCCTGTTGAACCGCTGAATATAGGCTCGGAGCGATTCGCGGGCTTCTTGTTTGATGGCAAACAGACTGACACTAGTCTTCTGATAGTGCCGACTGCTTGCAAAGTGGTGGAGGAAAGCCGTTCGGAAGTCTTTGAAACTTGAGATAGATCCGTCCGGCAGTCTCCGAAACCACCGTTGAGCCGATCCCGAGAGGGTGGTAAGAAAAACCCGACACTTCACTCCATCTGTATATTGGTGAAGAGTAGCCGTGTTATCGAACTTACCCAAATGATCATCCGGGTCGGTGGTTCCATTGTATTCACCGATCGTCGGGGGCACATAGTGCTTTGGCAGAGGGTCTTGTAGAATAGCCTCTGAGAATTGACGGTTGATCCGTTCGGGCGAGGCGCCCGCTCGGGGGGCTTTGCCTTTTCTACTGTCTCATCTTGGTACTTCATCTGAAGATGATCCTCGATCACGATTAACTGCTGTGGCTTCAGGAGTGCGGAATAGAGCCCGATGGAATGGAACTGTGGCTGGTGGTGCTTCCGCTCGGCCACCAGATGCTGATGTTGCTTGCTGCTCAGGCCGCTCGGCTTGTGCCTTCTGTTTTTGTTCCACAAGCTTAGCGGCCCTCGACTCGATCAGAGCGTCGAGTTCCTCCGTGGAAAGCGTCACCGTGTGCTGTCGTCCAGCTTCGTCCATTGCTTCCGATCGGATGCAGGAGCGTTCCCATAGACGGCGCCAAATTGATCCTGTCCGAAAGCTGAATCAACGGACGCTGGGCACGTGGCGCTCTCCAAGCGGCTGATGTAGATCTCCTGACTGTCCGCACGGGCCTCCGGCGAACCTGCACAAAAGTCGGGCCGGGAAGGGGTTCCCGGCGACGACCCTCCGACGCTCAAGTCAAGCAAGCGAACAAGAAAGTGGCGTCGAATCTATGAGATAGCGTACCTCCGGTGAAGTGCGAGGCTCCTTATATAGAGTTGGGAAGGAGCTCATGCACACAAACCGAGGCGAATACGTGTCCCCAGCCTATACCTCAGTAAGGGCTTGTCAGAAGGCTTACCTGACACCATACTGCCACAGTCCAAGCATGTCTTCGATGGGACAGCGGAACCCCTTGTCGCCAGATTTGGAGTATGGTCTGGTCATAGAGCATGCCCGCTGTCAGAAGATGTCCCTTGTCCTTTTCTCCTTACTCCCTGCCGGGCGTCCGGCCGGCCAGCACTCGCCTTACGTCCGGCCGGTCATATATAGTGGTCTACTTGGGAGATTCTCGGTAATGTGCTCTGTGGAGACTGTTAGCAGTATGCTACCTTACGTCTTCGACCGAGCGTACCATCCGCTCGGCCCTACGAGCTTGTTCAATGAGAGCCGGAACCCCGACTTCCGTCGGGGTGCCTTTTGCCATCAGTTGGACACCGGTCGGCCGGCCGGGCGGTCGGCCAACCCTTCTCCGGTCGGCCTATTGATCCAACCTTTTCTCGGGTATCCGGTCGGTTCATCCTTCTCCTATCGACCACCTGGCCCTTTGACTTCCACGTGGCGTTGACTCCCCAGAACGGGGGTCCCCTGTTCTTACCGCCGGATCAAGCGACAAATCCCGATCTGAAAGAAATACCAATGGTAACGATGTCTTCTTTTCAACCATCCACTTCTTTAAGGTACCTAATGCCCAATGTCAGTTGCTCTGTTTTCTCATTACTAAGATATGCAAACATAAGTGAGTAAGTTCGCATTGTGGATGTGATACCCACAACCTCCAATAGTGGTATCCGATACTCATTGGTCTTGTATGTGGCATCGATGATCAACACAGATGAAAAGTTGATAGACAGCTCTAGACGTTTTGGATTAACCCAAATAATATCTGTGATTTCGTTGGTGTCTGGATTTGTACGGTATTTATGGAGGTATTCTTTCTTGATTAATTGGTCCAAGACATACTGAATAGAATTTAGGCCGCCCCGTTTAGCGGATTTATTTGTGAAAATAGCATTATAAATGCTTTTGATCCCCGTAGTGTTTGATGGGTCTCTTTCCTTCAAAATACTAAGAATTTCACGAGGTGTGGTGTTGTTGGCCATGTCAAGAACAAATTCTTTTTCTTTTGGTTTTAACCTACTCGGGTACTCATGTCCATCAATATATTATGCTAATTGATGATTATGAAAACCACAAATAACCCTTAAACCCCACATCACACCATCTGGAGGTATTGGTATACCTCGCAGCTCAAATGGGCATTCACATTTTTTAGTCCCAATATTTCTTTTTAAGGATTGCCCATCAACTAGATATCATGGCGGTTTATACTTTCCACCTCTTTCACACATAAGATGGCACTTTGGTAGCTTGCCACCTTTTAAATTAGCAGAATTTTTAATAACCACTATAATACCATTCTTCAAACCAACTGTCTTTACCCAATTTATCATATCTTCTCTACTTTTAAATATCTATATAAAAAAATATAACAAAGATATATAAGTATGATTTCTCTACTTATAAAATAAATAACAAATATACATAAAACAATGATAATAACTAACCTGATCTGTGGTAAATTCGATTGTATAATCGCGACTATTGTTGGAGATATCTTGACTAGGAACATCATTCTCAATTTATCAACTATCTGAAAATAAATCCAAATAGTCATCCATATTTTCAGGAAAAGAGAAGGAGAGGCTGAGAGGGAGATAGTAGTGAAGGGAGGTGTGAATGAAGAGTGACTAAAAATGAAGTGTGAGAGGAGAATTTAAAGGGAGAGGTTTTGACACGTGTCAAGAGTTGAAGGGTGGGTAATTTAAGGGGAGGGGAGGTTCTGACATGTGTCAAGAGTTTAAGGGTGGGTAATTTAAGGGGAGGGGAGGTTCTGACATGTGTCAAGGATTGAATGATGGGTAATTTAAAGAAAGTGAGAAGTTCTGACATGTGTCAAGAGTTGGAAGTGGGGTAATTTAAAGGGATGAGAGATTTTAACATATGTCAAGGGTTGAAAGGGGGGTCATTTAAAGTGATGAGAGATTTTGACATGTATCAAGGGTTGGAAGGGGGGTCATTTAAAGGGATAAAAGATTTTGACATGTGTCGAGGGTTAGAAGTGGGGTAATTTAAAGGGAGGGGAGGTTCTGACTGTTAGAGTGTATACTAAAAGCCTAGCTTTTGGTATAAACATTTATCTAGAAATAAGAATCACATTGGTCAAATGTCTACATTTATGATAAATGTAGTTGTTCAATTAATTTATATTGTAGATAACATGGTGTGTGGTGTCACACACAGAGGATCATGTTATCAGTACCTTATAAATTATAAACAGTAGCTCACGACCATAATGGAAAGGAACAAATCATTGGAAGGTCGTAGTGTAATTAGGTATTAGTATATCTTAACTATATAATTACACTAGTACACTTAGAGTGTATTGAGTAGGACCATTAGAGGTCGTTTCTTTTATACTGACTTTATAGTTATTATGGAAGTGTTTTAATCCTAATATAATAACAAGCACATATATTTAATATTTATTTCTTTAATTTATCAATGGGTGAGATTTAGTTCGATGAATCAATAAGCCCGATAAGTTGGGAAATGATATCACTTATAGTGTGTGTTGTTGATTATAGAAGGAAACTGTCTAGTGATCTAGGTTGAGAATGTCCCCAAGAGGAGCTCATAAGGATTGTCATGTTAAACCCTGCAGTGGACTTAGTTCGACATGACGATGAAGTTGAGTGGTACTACTCTTGGACTAAGATATTAATTAAATGAGTTGTCAAGAACTCACTTAATTAGTGGACATTCGATATCTTAAACACAGGAGACTAACACACTCATAATAAGAAGGAGCCCAAAATGTAATTTGGGATTGGTGCGGTAGTTCAATAATAGTTCTCTAGTGGAATGAATTATTATTGATAAAATTAGTTGTGTTCGGGGCAACACGGATGCTTAATTTTATCGGGAGACCAAAACCAATTCCTCCTCTCGGTCCCTATCGTAGCCTCATTTATAGAGTACTATACCCACCTATACCCACCTTCTATACCCAATATAGGGTCGCCAAGCTAGCTTGGGAACCAAGCTAAGGCCGACCTAGGTATAAATTGGGGACCCAAGCTAGTGGGGGCCGCCAAATTAAATAAAAAGAATTTTAATTTTAATTTTATTATGTGGAAGAAATAATTTATTAAAGAGAATTGAAATTAAAATATCTCTCTTGTAAAAGATTTACAAAGATTAAAGAAAGAGATTTGATCTCTTTCCTTATTTGTAGAATGGTGAGATATTTTATTTTTCTTTAAAATTATTCACATGTTGTAAAATTAAAATTATGGAAATTTCTTTTATCAACCATGAAGATTTTGAAGAGAAATTTTAATTTTAAAATTTCGAAACAAATTAGGAAGTTTTAATTGTTGATTGAAACTTGTCCAATTTGTTCTTCATGATGTGGCTGACCACTTGAGTTTAATTGGGAAATTTTATTTTATTTTTCTCAATTAAATCATGTCAGAAATTAAGGAAATTTTATTGCAATTAAATTTCCTAATTTGCCTAGGCCAAGGAATATAAAGAAGGTGAGGGTGCCTTCAAGAGACACAACCTCTATTATTTTCTCTCCTCTTTTGTTCCCTTTGTGTGCCGGCCATCCTTTCCTCTCTTCCTCTTGTGGTGGCGAAACCCCTCTTTCATGGAGCTCTTGTGGTGGCCGGATACTACTTGGAGAAGAAGAAGAAGGAGAGAGCGAGCATCTCTTGGAGCTTGGTTAGTGTTTTGATTTTCTTCCTTGGTGAAGCTTCTTATTTTGGCGAACCTAGCTAGGAGGAGAAGAAGGTGGTTGGTGGTTTCTCATCTCGGAAGATCGTTGCCCACACAACGTCCGAGGTTAGAAGAGGAATACGATAAAAGATCAAGAGGTCTTTCTAGAAGGTATAACTAGTAGTTTTTCCTTTTCCGCATCATACTAGTTATTTATGGAAATAATACCAAATACAAGAGGCTTACGATTCTAGAATTTCGAATATGTTTTTCGATGTTGTGTTCTTTTGTTTTCTTTATCCTTGTGATTTGATTGTTCTTTTCGGTTAACCTAAAGTTATTTTAGGAAATTAAATATTAGCTTTCTATAAAAGGTTTTGTCTAGTCGGTGGTGGTTGCTCCCATATCCAAGAAGGTCATGTGCCTCGCCACGTCAGTACTGGGAACCAATTATAGAAATTAATATTTAATGGAATTAATAACTTAAGGTGATTTGGGTCGAACGTGTTAAGTTCCGCAGGAGACCCAAGTCAAAACCTAAAAGAACAAATAGATTAAGTTTTGGATCAAACGTGTTAAGTTCCGCAGGCGATCCAAAATTTAATTTAAAAGAACACATGGTAGCTAGGAAAAGGTTCAGACATTTGTACAAAATTTTTGTACAGTGGAACCTCTAGGCTTTCCGAGTAGTAACCAACAATTGGTATCAGAGCTAGGGTTTTGCCTCTGTGTATTTGGTATTAGTTTAATTATGCACATGTCATACATAATTTAGGTAGGTTAATAGTAGGATGTGCTAACTTTGTGGATGCAGGATCCAACTATTATGGCTTATAGTTTTATGTGTGTGATTGGACCCTTGGACATGTCAAGGGCATTTATATGTGTGTGCATGATTGTATTAAAATACAGCAGGAGCTGTATTTAGTTTTATTAGGATTTTATTTTTGATCTAGATACATGTACATTCCTTTTATGGAATATAGGATCGATGGATGTAAATTTTATTTTATGTTCGATCTAGTTTACATGTACATTCCTTCGAGGAATATAGGATCAAAATGTAAAATTCTATTTATGTCGCGGATCGAATCTTGCAAAGCGTGGAACCTTCTAAGGACCAGAGGTGCAGCGGAACTAGGAGCAAGATGGATGCGACAGCTAGACCCGGTGGCAGTGGTCAAATATGGCAGCAGCTTGGGATGACAACACACGGAGGACAACAAGAGATAAAAGCCATAATAGTTGAAAAATAGATTTTTTTTATTTATTGCTTTTATATTGTGCTGTGTGTGCATGTTAGTTTACATATTTAGTAGGTGATCCTGTCTGAACTAGGAGTCAACGGACGCTGGGGACGTGGCGCTCCCTGCTGGATCCTTGAGTGCTCCGGCGAACCTGCAACAGAACCGAGCCGAGGGGGTGTCCCGGCGACGGCCCTCCGACGCTCAAGTCAGGAGAGGAAATAGCAAAGAAGTGGCTTCAGAGATCCAGACGCGCGTACCTCCGGTGAAGAAATGGAGGCCTTATATAGAACTATCGAAAGAGCCCAGGCACGTCAATCGAAGCAGTCATCTGCTTTAGACCATACCCAAGTATGGGCCTGTCAGAAGAGCATATATTAGACCATACTACTACTGTATCCACCTCTCCCTGATGTGACGGCGGGATCTTCCATCGTGCAATCTCGTGTACGGCCTTATCATCAGACGTGCCTTCTCTGACATCCCATATCTCGAGACAAGCGCATAGGCGGCTCGACTACCTTTGTACCCTCGCCCTTATCTTGGCCGAGCGGACCACCCGCTCGGCCCTTAGGTCCCAGCCGAGCGGACTCCTGCTCGGCCCTTAGATCCTCCTGCCTTGGCGTCAGAAACCCAAGCCCATGGATGGGTTATCTATAGCTCCGCTCGGACCATTATCCGTTGGGCCAGCCCTCCATTCTTACCGCCGGATCACTTGCCTTCCCTTCAAGTCTAGTCGAAGGAGGCAGTGAGTCCGACTGACTGGACTATGTGTCCGAGCGGGCGGTCGTCGCCTTTCCGTTGCTTATAGTATCCGTGGGGCCGTTCAGCCCTTCATCCAAATTCAGCCGTTCGGCTCTTCATTCCGGTTGTCTTGTCGCTCAACATGGGTGTTTGCTTGTCTAGATCTTCTCGAAAATCACGCAAATCCTTTTCATTAAGTCGAAGCATGCGCGGTATGGGCGCATTAATTGTGCCTGGCGACGGAGCGCCACGTGGCTCCTCTTGCGCGGCGGTGATGATCCGTACGATGGGACGCCGGTTATTTGAAACGGACGGCTAGATGATGACCTCGTGACCTGCATCCAACGGACGAGGCCGACCAGCCTCATTCGTATAAAGCCCTCGTCTTCTCCGTTTCACGCCCGCATTCTCTGTTTCATCGCGAATTTTCGATCGAAGGTGCCCTTCTTCTTTGCGATCATTCCAGTCGTCCAGCTTTCGCCTCTCGGTGGTCTTGGCTCTTTGGTGATCCTTTCTGTCCACCTTCCCTCTAGCTTCCCTCCCTTACTAGGCCCTCCCAACTTGTTCTACCTTCTTTGCTCCCATTCCTTGATTTCATGTCTTTTGCTCCTTGAGATGGCAAGCTCCTCGAACCTGGAGTTCATGGCCCTGGTACTGACTATGGAGAGCCGATTTGATGAGGGAGCTCGGCGCTTGTTCGGATGTATGGGATTCGATAACTATGAAATAGTTGTAGCCAAACCGTCTGACCGGCCCATGACACCTGATCGGCACGTTTGTTTCTTTTAGACCAATTTCAGGTGGCCTTAGATTTCCTACTCATCCCTTTATTTTGGAGGTTTGCAATTATTTCCGCACTTCTCGGCCAACTTGTGCCGAATTCCTTTAGGTCTTGCGGGGTATCGTCCTCTTTAAGGTGCATAGTATCCTCTTGACCCCAAAATATTCCACTTCTTTTCTACCTAAACAATCCGAGCCGGGCACCATTATCTTCCAAAGTAGAATAGGCTTTAGATTTTTGATAATATGCCGACCTCCAACAAACACGGTGAGGTTTATCTTTCTTCGAACTTCTGTATCTTAAAGAATGTGGATCAATTACTGTCTTGGTTTGTTCGTCAAGTTCGAGCAACAATTTATCTTCATGCTGGCTGTTATCAATCCTATTGGGTACAAGATCGACCAGTTGCTTCTCAAGGGTGTTGTATATTTTCGGATTGTCTCCCGTTCGGGCAAATCTCCCCATCCGCATGAGTAAGGATTCTTTACTCTTAGTCTTTTTGTCTAATTGATTTTAATTTCTTTTCTGCGGCTGAAGTCAGTTGCGCCTCAAGGCCACCGATCACCTGGTTGAAGTCGTGAAATCAAGCGGCGACTAAAGAGAACTCGGCGGGGTCTTATCCCGGCGGCGGCCTCTCGAGGAGAGGGGGACGATGCCTTCGAGATCACCTCAGCTTCAGCGGAGGTTGAGGCGGATCTGTCCTCTGCTCCAGCAGAGCCTGGTAGTCCCAGTCGGGATCCCCCCTGGAAGTTCGGCGGAAACGTCGAAGACACCAGACCTTCCGACTCAAGGCGAACCACAAGCGCCGATCGGGTACATTCTCGACCATACACCGCCGCAGATCGGGACCCCAGTGGCCTCCTACCGCACGGCCCTCAGGCTCTCCTCCCCAAACTCGTCGCCGCTTACGTCGGTTGGGCGAAACTTCCACCATGGGGGAGTCCTCGCATCAGGCGGCCGCGACTGAAGAAGCGCCGTCCGGCCATCCGACCATCAAAACTACCCTCTGATTCCCATCGGAGGAATATTTACTGTCTTCTGATCGGCCATCAAGCCCCGTCCATGAAATAACCCTGACGGGCCCGCTCGCCAAGCTGTTCGAGGACGCCCAGATTCAAGTGGCCCTCATGACGCCTAAGCAGCTCGGCGATAACAACATGCAGCAGGACACTCAGGTAAATTCATTTTTCTTTCTGTGCTATGCTACTGTCCAGTTCCTCATTCTATTATTTCCCTTATAGCGCTGGGCTGAGCAAATCGCCACTAGCCATCGGCTAGCCGAGCTGGAGGATCTCCTGGAGAAACTCCAAGTGTCAGGGGGTCCATCGGCCGAGCGGGAGAAACAAACCCTCGAGGCCGAACAGAAGAAGTCCGCCGACTTGGCGACAGAGGTGGCTCGACTTGAAGGCCTGGTCAAGACACGCGACGCAGACGTGAAGCGCGCCAGCAGCCGAAAGAGGCGGGCGATCGCTGATCTGGACAAAATGAAAGTTGAAGTCCGAGCCCTAGATCAGCAGTCTAAGAACCTAGAAGCCCAACTAGCTGCCGAACGGGAAGGGCGCTCGGCTGAACGCACCAAAGCGGAGGTGGACCTGAAAGTTCTTCAAGATTCGCTGATTGCCGCCCGAGCGGCGCTGAGACAATATAAGGAGGGAGAGTCGAGTCGCCTAGCAGCAGCTCGCCAAGAATACCTCAGTTCGGAGCGGTTCGGCGCAAAATTCAGTGGCAACGTCTCTTCAACTTTCCTCGAGGCGGTCAAGGTCACCATGGCGTACTTGAAGAAGGGTGGCCATCTTCCCGAGGAAATGCATATTCCAGCCTCCGACCTGGCAGCCATGATTGATGATATCCCGGACGCCTTCTTTAATTTTGAAGACCCAGAGTGAGGCGAGTTGTTTTAAGTGCTTTCTGTATTTCATCCGCTCAGCGGATGCAAAAATTTTTGTACATGCCGTTCGGCCTCCTTATGTTCCTTTGCTTGCATTTTTTGTTAGCCCTTCATTGTCTCGTTTTAGCGTGTCGCTGCTTATTCGTAGAATCAGTTGGACTCCCCTAACTTCCTACAAAACGGCCGATCGGGTTAACCAATTGACTTGTTTCCTCGGAATCGTTTAGCGCTTGGATATACTAATTGCCTTCAGTGAATGCGAGTGTTGTAAACCGGCGGCCGATCGGCCGATCGCCTTAATCTAGTACTTAAGCGAACATGATCGGCGCGCTCTCGATCTTTTGCGAGCTCGTCGCGTGATTATTTATAGCCGATCGGTGGCTCTCGATGTTTAACGACGGTGCTCGTCGGTCTTCCGCTCGAGGATTTATAGTCGCGGCTCGTCTCTCGATTTTAACGTCGGTGCTCGAGCGGATATTTATAGCGGTCGGCGCGGCTCGATGTTTAACGAAGGTGCTCGTCGGTCTTCCGCTCGGGGATTTATAGACCGCCTCTCGATTTTAACGTCGGTGCTCGACCTGCGGTTATTATAGCCGGTCGGTAGCGGCTCACGATGTTTAACGCGTGCTCGTCGGTCTTCCGCTCGGATTTATAGACGCCGTCTGCCTCGATTTTTACGCGGTGCTCGACGGTAGCGGTTATTATAGCGGTCGGCGGCTCGATCTTTACGACGGTGCTCGTCGGTCTTCCGCTCGGGATTTATAGAGCCGGCCTCTCGATTTTACGTGGTGCTCGGCGGGCATTGTTATTCGTCGATCTTTGCTCGTCTTCCGCTCGATAGGCGCTTCTCGATTTTTAGCGCTCGGTTATTTATAGCCGGTCGGCGTGGCTCTCGATCTTTTTGACGGTGCTCGTCGGTCTTCCGCCGAGATTTATAGCGCGGCTCGTCTCGATTTTAACGTCGTGCTCGGCGGCGCGTTATTATAGCGGTCGTGCGGCTCTCGATCTTTAACGACGGTGCTCGTCGGTCTTCCTTCGAGGATTTATAGACGTCGGCTCGTCTCGATTTTTAACGTTGCTCGACGGTTATTTATAGCCCGGCGGCTCTCGATCTTTAACGACGGTGCTCGCTCGGTCTTCGCTCGGGATTTATAGACGCCGGCTCGCCTCTCGATTTTAACGTCGGTGCTCGACGCCGCGGTTATTTAGCCGGTAGGAGCGGCTCTCGATCTTTAACGGCGGTGCTCGTCGGTCTTCCGCTCGGGGATTTATAGACTCTCCTCTCGATTTTTAACGTCGGTGCTCGACGGTTTTTATAGCCGTCGGCGCGGCTCTCGATCTTTTAACGGTGCTCGTCGGTCTTCCGCTCGAGGATTTATAGACGCGGCTCGTCTCTCGATTTTAACGTCGGTGCTCGACGACGCGGTTATTTAGGTCGGTGCGGCTCTCGATCTTAACGACGGTGCTCGTCGGTCTTCGCCTCGAGGATTTATAGACGCCGGCTCGCTCTCGATTTTAACGTCGGTGCTCCGCGGTTATTATAGCGGTCGGTGCGGCTCTCGATCTTGACGGTGCTCGTCGGTCTTCCGCTCGGAGGTTTATAGACGCCGGGGTTCGTCGATTTTCCGCTCGGTTATTTATAGGCCGGTGCGGCTCTCGATCTTTACGACGGTGCTCGTCGGTCTTCCGCTTGGGATTTATAGACGCGGCTCGTCTCTCGATTTTTAACGCCGGTGCTCGACGGGTTATTTATAGCCGGTAGCGCGCTCTCGATCTTTAGCGGTGCTCGTCGGTCTTCCGCGAGGATTTATAGGCGCGGCTCGTCTCTCGATTTTTAACGTCGGTGCTCGGCGCGGTTATTATAGCCGGTCGGAGCGGCTCTCGATCTTTAACGACGGTGCTCGTCGGTCTTCCGCGCGGTTTAGACGGCGGCTCGTCTCTCGATTTTTAACGTCGGTGCTCGGCGCGGTTATTTATAGCCGGTCGGCGGCTCTCGATCTTTAACGACGGTGCTCGTCGGTCTTCCGCTCGAGGATTTATAGACGCCGGCTCGTCTCGATTTTTAACGTCGGTGCTCGGCGGTATTTAGCGCGGTCGGAGCGGCTCTCGATCTTTAACGACGGTGCTCGTCGGTCTTCCGCTCGGTTTATACCGGCTCGTCTCGATTTTTAACGTCGGTGCTCGGCGGTTTTTTATAGCCGGTCGGCGGGCTCTCGATCTTTAACGACGGTGCTCGTCGGTCTTCCGCTCGGATTTATCGGCTCGTCTCTCGATTTTAACGTCGGTGCTTCGGACGCGGTTATTATTATAGCGGTCGGTGGCTCTCGATCTTTGCAGCGGTGCTCGTCGGTCTTCCGCTCGAGGATTTATAGCCGCCTCGTCTCTCGATTTTTAACGTCGGTGCTCGACGGTGCGGTTATTTATAGCCGGTCGGTGCGGCTCTCGATCTTTAACAGCGGTGCTCGTCGGCTTTCCGCCGGATTATTTATAGGCGCCGCCCGTCTCGATTTTAATGGCGGTGCTCGTCGGCTCGGATATTTATAGCCGGTCGGCGCGTCTCGATTTTTAACGACGGTGCTCGTCGGCTCGGATATTTATAGCCGGTCGGCGACTCTCGATTTTTAACGACGGTGCTCGTCGGCTTTCCGCTCGGATTATTTATAGACGCCGGCCCGTCTCTCGATTTTTAACGACGGTGCTCGTCGGCTCGGATATTTATAGCCGGTCGGCGCGGCTCTCCGGTTTAATGTCTGGGCTAGACGGCTTTAGGGCTAACTCCTTACCAGGTCGAGCGACCTTGGCCTTCCGTTTCGCAGAGGATACCCTGTGCTATCATCCCTCTACTTCCTGCATCGCAAGTGCATAGGCGACCGAGGAGCATATACAGTTACATTTAGCGCACCTTTCACTCAGTGTGGAGAACGTATTCCTGACCGAACGGCTCAGGGTCTGCTTTGTCGAGCATTTTTGCTAAGATAATTTACCGCCGTCCGAACGGTATAGGGCCTTCGACCCATGGTAATGTCTCATTTTCGCTCTTTTGACTCTTCATTTCTGCATTTCAAGCATTCAGTCGAAAAATGAAGTACACCGAGTGATTTACAGTGATACACCTTTCATCCCGCCCGGTAAGGCTGGAGGTGGTTCGCGCTCCACGGTCTATCTAACTGCCGACCGTCCTTGTCCTCCAAATAATACGCGCCCGAGCGGAGCTTTTCGATGACTCTGAAGGGACCGGCCCATGGAGCTTCAAGCTTGCGCCGGCCACCGCAACTTTCTTCAGACAAGATCATGACACGGAATGATCCGGGGATGACGCGCGGTTGTAAGTTTGCTTCATCCGGGCGGTATGCCATCGTACCAGTACGCCGCGCCTCTCCTCTTCTACCAAGTCCGACTCCATGTTTCTTCGTTGGCGTTGTCATCATCGTAGCTCGGATCCGGATTGAATCAACGCCGACTTGATTGGAATGACGGCCTCACCGCCATATACCAAATGGAGCACGTGTGACTCTGTCCCTTCTTTTGGCGTCGTTCGGATGGCCCACAGGCTCGGCACTTCATCCGGCCAACTCCTCCCCAAATGGTCGAGCCGAGTGCGTAGAATACGAGAATTTCCCGGTTGGCGACTTCGGCTTGACCGTTGGCCACGGACGTGAAATGTTGCTCAATGCCGTAGCTCTTGCACCAATCCTCTAACATCTTCCTGTGAACTGCCGCCCGTTGTCGGACACTAGTCGCGAGGGATGCCGAACCGACAAATGAATTTTTAACCATTTGTTCAATAATCTTTGCGGCGGCTCGGCCTCCACCCACTTGGAGAAATAGTCTACCGCCACTAGTAAAAACTTCCTCGCCATCGGAAATGGACCCACAATATCCATTCCCCATTGATCGAGCGGACATGAGATGGTTGATGCCTTCATCTCCTCTGCGGTCGGTGGATGAAGTTATGATATACGGCATGAAAGGCATGTAGATCTTGTCCGAGGCATCTGTTTGTAAGGTTGGCCAAAAGTATCCGCCAAGAGGATCTTCTTGCAATGAGCGCCCGACCTCCGCATGATCCTTGATGTACTTCTTGGAGGATGTAAGCTGAGTCTCGAGCTTACACATTTCAGCAAAGGACGCGAAAAAGCTTTCTTGTAAAGCGATCTCCGATGAGTGTAAACCGACCGGCTCTTCTTCGAGGAGCCGGGCTGCATATTCCTCGGATGGTGTGGTGCCCGAGCGGAGGAATTCTATAATAGGTGTCCTCCAGTCACTTGGAAACGTGAGGCCTTGCGTCCGGTCGACATGCGCTACCGTAGTATTTTTCAATTGGTTCTTTGAAGGCGTTATCGAGCTTCGAAGCTTGGCTAACTCATCTGCTGCCTGGTTCTGGAATCTTCCGAATAAGCACCTCTCGGAAAGCATCTTTGAGTTTTCAAAGGCCTCGGGTAGAGTTTGAGCCGAACACAGTTGATTTCAAAGGTGCCAGAGAGTTGCGGCCAACTGTGAATCCGAATAAAGTGTCACCCGACCGGCTCCCGTGCTGCCTGTGATCCGGCTATAAGGGCCTCATACTCTGCCTCATTGTTAGTAGCTTTGTAATCCAGCCGGACGGATAGGTGCATCTTTTCTTCCTGAGGTGAGAGTAGTACTATTCCGATCCCACTTCCGAGCCGAGTGGAGGATCCATCCACATATATTCTCCACATAGCTTCCGGCTCAAGCCTTTGCACTTCGGTCACAAAATCAGCCAAGGATTGGGCTTTAATCGCCGAGCGGGGCTGATATTGGATGTCAAATTCACTTAATTCTGTCGTCCACTTGATAAGCCGTCCGGACGCTTCTGGATTCAACAGCACTCTTCCAAGTGGACTGTTCGTCCGGACAATAATGGTATGAGCCAAGAAATACGGTCGCAGGCGCCGAGCGGCTAGAACTAAAGCAAAGGCCAACTTCTCGAGCCCAGTGTAACGAGATTCAGCATCTTTTAAAATGTGGCTTAGAAAATACACCGGCTGTTCTTCGCCGTTCGCCCTCACAAGTGCTGAGCCTACAGCATGCTCAGTTGACGACAGATACATATAAAGTGACTCACCCCCGACCGGCTTGGCTAACACTGGTAGAGAATTAAGATATGTCTTCAACTCTTCAAATGCTCGGTCACATTCTCCATCCCACTGGAATTTAGTAGCCTTGCGCAGGATCTTGAAGAATGGCAGGCTCCGGTCGGCGGTTCTGGAGATGAATCTCGATAGAGCAGTTATCCGACCGGTCAACCTTTGCACTTCTCTTGTATTTCTTGGGGGCGGCATGTCTTGCAGTGCTTTAATCTTGCTGGGATTTGCTTCAATTCCCCGCTCGGTCACTATATACCCCAAGAAACGCCCTCCTTTGGCTCCGAACAGGCACTTTTGGGGATTTAGTTTGACTCCATATTTGCGCAGCGTTCGGAAGGTTTCTTCCATTTCCTTGAAAAGATCGGCCGCTCGGGCGGATTTGATAAGAATGTCGTCCACATAAACTTCCAGATTCCTCCCGATCTGCTCCTTGAACACCTTGTTCATCAAGCGTTGATAGGTGGCTCCGGCATTCTTCAATCCGAACGGCATCACGTTGTAACAATATGTGCCGTCAGCAGTTACGAAGCTTACTTTTTCTTGATCTTCCCGGGCGAGCGGTACTTGATGATATCCTTGGTAAGCGTCAAGCATGCAAATTAGTTCGCAGCCGGCCGTGGAGTCCACCAGCTGATCTATCCGGGGCAGAGGATAAAAATCCTTGGGGCATGCCTTGTTCAAATCTCGAAAGTTGATGCAGACCCTCCACCTTGGAGACCAAGACTACGTTGGCCAGCCACTCGGGAACCGCACCTCGCGTATGTGGCGGCCTTGAAGTTTTTCCACCTCCGCCCGAATGGCATTCTGCTCGGCGCTAAAGTCCCTTTTTCTCTGCTTCCCGAGCGTCCGGTCGGACATGCAATTCATGCTGCGCTAGGCTTGGGGAAATTTCGGGTAATTCATGTGTCGCCTGACGAAGACATCATGATTTCGTTGGAGGCATTGAATCAGCTTCTCCTTCGTTCTTTCTCCGGATCGAGGCGATAAAGTCGTGGCCTCCGATCGGTCGGATGGATCTGGACTTCCTCCTTTTCATCATAAATTAAAGCAGGAGGTTTCTCGGTTATGGCGTGTACCTCAATTCGGGGAGCGGCTTCTGCTCGGATCATCTCTATATAGCACCGCCGAGCTGCTAGCTGATCTCCCGCACTTCTCCTACTTTGTCCTCCACGGGAAACTTATCTTTTGGTGGAAGGTTGAGACAACCGCTGGAATTCGCCGAGCGCCCAAAATGACGTTGTAGGATGAGGAGAGTCGACCACCACAAGTTTATTGTCCTTGTCCTTGGCGGCTCTTCTCCCGGTGAGGTGGCTAGCGGTTGTCCGACCGCTGAACTCGTTGCCGTAAACCCGTAGGCGGGTCACATGCTCGGCTCGATCTATTTGCGGTGATCGAACGCCTTCTTGAATATGATGTTGACCGAGCTCCTGTGTCAACAAATATGGTGAATGGTGTAATTTGCTATTACCGCTTTAATGAAGCGTCGTCATGGGGCACTTCTACTCCTTCTAAATCTCCGGCCAAAGTAATTTCGGTCCACTTGCCCGCTCTTGGCTCAAAGCCGCGTGGATCTGCGGTGCCGACGCCCGCCTTTCGGCTCGGTTGGAGTCTCCTCCGGTCGGCCCTCCGGCAATAGATCTCGCCCGGGAAGTATTGCTCTGTTTTCCTCCTCCAGCGGCGGCCGAGACCGTTCTCGACGCCCGCGATTCTCCGTCTTGGGATCGGTGCCGATCGGGCGTCCGGTGATGTCGCCTCTCGGTGCGAGTGCAGTCATAGGTCCTTTGTCTTACATCGATGGGAGGAGACCGCTCGCTCTCACGGGCATGGGATTAGTCAAGGAAGACTTGACAATCCCTCGTGTTGTGCGATCCGTCGGTGGAGGAGGAGCAGAGGGTCCACTTCTTCGGTTTGGGCGGCGCAGCCACTTCTTATGCGTGCGATCGGCGTGAGGATCGAATTGCCCTCGGTCCTCTGGGTGGCTGATGGGGTGTCTTGTTTCCGCTCGGAACATTCGGCTGGTCCTTTTTCCGAGCGGCTTGCGCTTCTTCCACATTTATATATTCGTTGATGCAACATGTGATCATAATATCGGGCGGCTTTCGGATGAGTGATCGGAAGAAGTCACCATCTACCAGGCCTTGTGTGAGGCGTTCATCATCCGATGTGGCCGTTGGGATATCCATTGCCACTTGGTTGAATCGTTGGATGTAAGCGTGATTCCTTTGGATCTTGCTTGATGGCGAACAGGCTGACACCTTCTATGGTTGCTAGCAAAGTGGTGGAGGAAGGCCGTTCGAAATCCTTGAAGCTTGTGATAGATCCGTTCGACAACGGAACCACCGTTGAGCCGATCCGAGTGTGGTAAGAAAGACGCGGCATTTCACTCCATCGGTGTATTGATGGAGCGTGGCGTGTTATCAACCCAGATGATCATCCGGGTCCGTTGTTCCGTTGTACTCGCCGATCGTCGGAGGCACGTAGTGCTTGGGCGGAGGGTCTCGTAGAATAGCCTCCGAAAATGCGGTTGGCCGCTCGGAGATGAATCCGCGGGAGCCTTACCTTTTACTCATCCGCCTTGGTATTTCGTCAGAAGAAGAACCTCTATCTCTTGATGGTGCGAAATAAGGCCGGTGAAATGCGACGGTGGTGGAGGTGCTTCTCGCCACCGACGAGATGTCGCTTGTTGCTCCAGCCGTTCGCTACTTTTGTTCAACAAGTTTGGCGGCCCTTATCTCGACCAGGCGTCGAGCTCTTCCCTCAGGCGTCACGTGTTTTGTCGTCCGGCCGTCCATTGTTACCGATCGGATGCGGGGCGTTCCACGGCGCCAATTTGATCCTGTCAACTAGGAGTCACCGGACGCTGGGCGTGGCGCCCTCGGATCCTTAGTGCTCGGCGAACACCGAGCCAGGAGGGTGTCCCGGCGGCCCTCGACGCTCAAGTCAGGCGAAACAAAGAAGTGGCTTCAGAGATTCAGACCAGCGTACCTCCGGTGAAGAAATGGAGGCCTTATATAGAACTATCGAAAGAGCCCAGCACGTCAATCGAAGCGGTCATCTGCTGAACCATACCAAGTATGGGCTGTCAAGACATATGAGACCATCACTCGATCCACCTCTCACGATGTGGCGAGATCTTCCATCGTGCAATCTGTGTACGGCCTTATCATGCGTGCCTTCTCGACATCCCATATCTCGAGACAAGCGCATAGGCCGCTCGACTACCTTTGTACCCTCGCCCTTATCTTGGCCGAGCGGACCACCCGCTCGGCCCTTAGGTCCCAGCCGAGCGGACTCCTGCTCGGCCCTTAGATCCTCCTGCCTTGGCGTCAGAAACCCAAGCCCTTGGATGGGTTATCTATAGCTCCGCTCGGACCATTATCCGTTGGGCCAGCCCTCCATTCTTACCGCCGGATCAGTAGGCTAGCATAGTTAAAATTCCTCATTTATAAATAACTAAGTGGGAGAGGGATTTTTAAGTAAATCCCATGGTCTCCATTACTGGTTTGTAAGTGATGCAAACAAGCTTGCGCGTTGCTCTGAGTGCCTTCCTCCATAACGGATGAGCTTGTTTGTGGATCACTAGAACAGACTTCCATTTTTGGATGACTATAGGAAGTTAATTAAGAGCGTGTGATCTTCCCCAACGGAAGGGGCATAATCTTATTAATAGACTTAGTATCAAGTAATGGTATACACTTAGACACATCTAATAGTATCCTCCCCATCGGAGTCACTGCTATTATTTGTGCGACCAAATGATATCAACTATTAATTTTATTTGTCAAAAAGTTAGGTTGACAAGATAATAAAATTAATGGGTTAAAACCCTCCTTTTACAAATGTTGAATTTGTATACGTCCACACTAACGTGGCATACAAAATTCACGGTGTTTGAGGTGTTGGTGAATTTAAATAATATTGTTTGAGGAATCAATATTTTTTTAAATTCAAAAGTTTTTGACCAAATATTTGATCAAAGACAGATCAACTATTAATTTTATTCGTCATCAAGTAAAGTTGACGAGATAATAAAATTAATGGATAAAATCTCCTCTTTGATTTTGTATACGTCCACACTAACGTGGCATACAAAATTCATGGGGATTTTTAAGGAGTTGATCTTGACCAAGTATTTTTGTGATTCTTAGGATTTAAATATTTGTCAATCCCCTAATAGTCATACTATAGAAAAGGCTTAGTAGTCCCAATTGTAATGATTGGAAATAGGACTTGGACATTAAGGTAGACTGTCTTCTTAGAACTAAGAACAACATAGGTGTAGGTAATTCATTAGTTGAAACATGTTTAGTGGTGTTATCTACCAGAACCTGGAGTGTAGATACAAGATGCCATTAGTCATGTCTGCAATTCATTGCAGGGTTCCAGGAAACCCGACAACTAAATGAAAGATAAATCACCGTCCACATGGGCACTACTGTAAAAGTGGTAACTGTTGCAGTGGGAGATGTTTATCTTTTGATAAGAATAAAACATGGATTTTTGAGTAATTGTCTTTACGCACTAAGTTTAGAAAGAACTAGTTTTCAGTTTCTAAACTATTCAAAGAACTTGATATTCTGCCTCTTTTAATAACAAAGTTGTTATTAAGAAAAAGAGGGAAGTTATCTGTTCTGGTACGTTGGTTGGCAATTTATAAATCCAATAACTCTCATGATGCAACAAATGGAAATTAGTAACACATCTTCTAACTTTAAGAGGAAGTAACCTTCGGAAATGAACTAATTATATCTTTGGCATCTAAAGCTAGGTTATATTAACTTGAGTAGGATTCATCGGTAGCTGATGAACTTTTGGGTTCATTAGTAGTGGAAATCTTTCCAACCTGCGAGTCTTACTTGGAAGGAAAAATAACCAAGAGAAGCTTTTAAGTCTAAGGGGTATGGAGTCCAAGATATGTTGAAATTGGTTCATTCTGATTTGTGTGATCCTATGACTATCCAGACAAGAGGTAGTATTGAATATTTCGTCTATTTTATTGACAACTATTCAAGATACAAATAAATTTACTTAATGTACCACAAGACTAAGTACTTTGATTAGTTCAAAGAGTACTAGGCTGATGTGGAGAAACAACAAAGTAAAAAGACACTATGGTGAGATCATAGTGGCAAGTACCTCTTGGGAGAATTTAGGAGTCACTTATCAGAAGTAGGGATTCAATCCCAACTAACTGCATCTGGTACACCCCAACAGAATGGTGCAGTAGAAAGAAGGTAAAGGACTCTTATGGAATAATTAGATAAATGATGAGTTATTCAGAGAATTACCAAGTTTGTTTTAAGGATAAAACTCTGAAAACGAAAGTGAACATAGTACCTTCCAAGTTAGAACTCTCTACTCATATAGAATTGCTGAATAGGCGTAAGCCTATTTTGAAGCATAATCGGATTCGGGTAATCCAGCACATATGTTAAAGAGAGATAATGATAAGTTGGATAGAAGTTCACTTGTTTGTAAGTTATCCTAGATAAACAAAAGTAAGTTTATAGTCTTAAAAATCAGAAGGTCATTGTTAGCATCAATGACTGATTTTAAAAGGACTATATAATGAACCACGTGCTCATAAGTAAATTTGTTCTTAAGGAAATAATAAAAGACATGTCTAATCTAGTACCAACTGTACAAGATGAGATACCACAAGAAAACTGCAACACGTATCACAAATGATACACAATTGCAGAAAATGTCTTGTCGTAGTGGGAGGGTTGTTAAGCAACCTTAAAAGATTCATGTTTTGGGAGAGTTTTTGAACTCGATCCCTGAAGGACATGAACCTGATCTCCGGACATATGACGAAGCACTCCAAGATAAATATGCAGCATCTTGGCAAAAAGTAATGAATAATAGAATTAGAATATATGTATTCTAATAAAATCTGGAAGCTTGTAGAACCACCAAGTGGTGTAAAAGCCTTTGGGTGTAAAAGGTCTATAATAGGAAAAGAGGGATAGACAGGGAGGTAGAAACCTTCAAAGCAAGGCTTGATGAAAAGGAAACTTTTTTCACTGGTAGCCATGCTTAAGTCTATCCGGATTCTTTTATCTATTTGGCAAGTGGATGTCAAGACAGCATTCCTTAATGGAAGTCTTGAAGAAAGCATCCATATAAAGCAACCAGAAGGGTTCATTGCAAAGGGCTAAGAGCATCTTGTGTAAAGCTCAATCAGTCTATGGACTGAGGCAAAGCTTCAAGGTCTTGGAACATCCGGTTTATCAAAGTAATTCAGACCTATGGATTTATTTAGTAACCGGATAAGTCTTGTGTATACAAAAGGTGTGATCGAAGCGTGGTGGTATTTCTTGTACTATACGTAGATAACATTTTTGGTAGTTGGAAACAATATCAAAATGTTGTCAGAAGTAAGGGTATGGTTGTCCAAACAATTCTATATAAAGGACTTGGGAGAATGAATATATTCTTGAGATCAAAGTAATAAGGGATCGCAAGAAAAGAATATTTTACTTATCCCAAGCTTCATACATCGGAAAAATCCTTGCTCGTTTTAAAGCATGCAAAACTCCAAGAAAGGTTTCTTACCTTTTCAGGATGGAGTAACTTTATCTAAAGATATGTCTCTGTAGACATCAAAGGAGATAAAGGAAATAAAGGCAGTTCTTTATACTTCGGCTGTCGGAAGCCTAATGAATGCTATGCATGAGATAAGAAATCTGTTTTGCCAAGGGCATAGTTGGCAGATATCAAAATAACTCTGGACAAGGACAGTGGACTGCAGTAAAGCATATATTGAAGTACCTTAGAGACACTAGAGATTATATGCTAGCTTACAAGGCAGTTAATTTGGTCCTTGTGGGTTGCATGGATTTTGACTTCCAATCGGATAGGGACAATAATAAGTCAACCTCGGGGTTTTGTGTTTACTTTAGGAGGTAAAGTCATAACTATGGAAGAGTGATAAGCATAGGTATTTTTCTGGACTCCACCATAGAAGTTTAGTATATGGCAAGCCTCTGAGGTAGCCATAAAAGCTAAATGACTCAATAACCTCAAGATAGACTTAGATATGATTTCGGGTTTGTCCAAAGATTATTACAATTTATTGTAATAATATTGGTGCAGTAGCAAACTCGAAGAAACTATAAGTCTATAAAGGCAAGTAAACATAATAGAGCGCAAGTACCACCCAATACGAGAAATCGTATAAACGAGGAGAAGTTGTTGCTGCCTAGAATGCATCAGATGATGACCTATAGATCTTTTCATTAAGGTCCTTAAGGAAAGAGCTTTTGATGGACATGTTGAAGGGTTGGGAATCAGATGTATGGCAGCAGATATGGCAGCTTAGTCTTTTAGTATAAGTGGGAGATTGTTAGAGTGTATACTAAAAGCCTAGCTTTTGGTATAAACATTTATCTAGAAATAAGAATCACATTGGTCAAATGTCTACATTTATGATAAATGTAGTTGTTCAATTAATTTATATTGTAGATAACATGGTGTGTGGTGTCACACACAGAGGATCATGTTATAAATTATAAACAGTAGCTCACGACCATAATGGAAAGGAACAAACCATTGGAAGGTCGTAGTGTAATTAGGTATTAGTATATCTTAACTATATAATTACACTAGTACACTTAGAGTGTATTGAGTAGGACCATTAGAGGTCGTTTCTTTTATACTGACTTTATAAAGAAACAAAGACCTCAGGTATTATGGAAGTGTGTGCTCTTAATCCTAATATAATAACAAGCACATATATTTGATATTTATTTCTTTAATTTATCAATGGGTGAGATTTAGTTCGATGAATCAATAAGCCCGATAAGTTGGGAAATGATATCACTTATAGTGTGTGTTGTTGATTATAGAAGGAAACTGTGTCCTAGTGATCTAGGTTGAGAATGTCCCCAAGAGGAGCTCATAAGGATTGTCATGTTAAACCCTGCAGGTGGACTTAGTCCGACATGACGATGAAGTTGAGTGGTACTACTCTTGGACTAAGATATTAATTAAATGAGTTGTCAGTAACTCACTTAATTAGTGGGCATTCGATATCTTAAACACAGGGAGACTAACACACTCATAATAAGGAGCCCAAAAATGTAATTTGGGATTGGTGCGGTACTTTAATAATAGTTCTCTAGTGGAATGAATTATTATTGATAAAATTAAGTTGTGTGTTCGGGGCGAACACGGGATGCTTAATTTTATCGGAAGACCAAAACCAATTCCTCCTCTCGGTCTCTATCGTAGCCTCTTATTTATAGAGTACTATACCCACCTTCTATACCCACCAATATGGGGGCCGGCCAAGCTAGCTTGGGAACCAAGCTAGGGCCGGCCTAGGTATAAATTTGGGTGGCCGACCCTAGCTTGAACCCAAGCTAGTGGGGGCCGGCCAAATTAAATTAAAAAAAATTTAATTTTAATTTTTATTATGTGGAAGAAATAATTTATTAAAGAAAATTGAAATTAAAATATCTCTCTTGTAAAAGATTTACAAAAGATTAAAGAAAGAGATTTGATCTCTTTCCTTATTTGTAGAATGGTGAGATATTTTATTTTCTCTTTAAAATTATTCACATGTTGTAAAATTAAAATTATGGAAATTTCTTTTTATCAACCATGAAGAGATTTTTGAAGAGAAATTTTAATTTTAAAATTTCCGGAAACAAATTATGAAGTTTTAATTGTTGATTGAAACTTGTCCAATTTGTTCTTCATGATGTGGCCGGCCACTTGAGTTTAATTGGGGAAATTTTATTTTATTTTTCTCAATTAAATCATGTCAAGGAAATTAAGGAAATTTTATTACAATTAAATTTCCTAATTTGCCTAGGCCAAGGAATATAAAAGAAGGGGTGAGGGTGCCTTCAAGAGACACAACCTCTATTATTTTCTCTCCCTCTTTTGTTCCTTGGTGTGGCCGGCCATCCTTTCCCTCTCTTCCTCTTGTGGTGGCCGAACCCCTCTCTTTCATTGGAGCTCTTGTGGTGGCCGGATACTACTTGGAGAAGAAGAAGAAGAAGGAGAGGAAGCGAGCATCTCTTGGAGCTTGGTTAGTGTTTTGATTTTCTTCCTTGGTGAAGCTTCTTTATTTGTGGCCGAACCTAGCTAGGAGGAGAAGAAGGTGGTTGGTGGTTTCTCATCTCGGAAGATCGTTGCCCACACAACGTCCGAGGTTAGAAGAGGAATACGATAGAAGATCAAGAGGTCTTTCTAGAAGGTATAACTAGTAGTTTTTCCTTTTCCGCATCATACTAATTATTTATGGAAATAATACCAAATACAAGAGGCTTACGATTCTAGAATTTTGAATATGTTTTTCGATGTTGTGTTCTTTTATTTTTTCTTTTCCTTGTGATTTGATTGTTCTTTTCGGTTAACCTAAAGTTATTTTAGGAAATTAAATATTAGCTTTCTATAAAAGGTTTTGTCTAGTCGGTGGTGGTTGCTCCCATATCCAAGAAGGCCATGTGCCTCGCCACGTCAGTACTGGGAACCGATTATAGAAATTAATATTTAATGGAATTAATAACTTAAGGTGATTTGGGTCGAACGTGTTAAGTTCCGCAGGAGACCCAAGTCAAAACCTAAAAGAACAAATAGATTAAGTTTTGGATCAAACGTGTTAAGTTCCGCAGGCGATCCAAAATTTAATTTAAAAGAACACATGGTAGCTAGGAAAAGGTTCAGACCTTTGTACAAAATTTTTGTACAGTGGAACCTCTAGGCTTTCCGAGTAGCAACCAACACTGACATATGTCAAGCATTGAAGAGGGGTAATTTAAAGGGAGGGGGGTGTTTTGACAAGTGTCAATGGTTGGAGAATGACGAATTTAAATGGAGGGAGTGTTTTGACAGGTGTCAATGGTTGGAGGATCGGTATTTTAAAAAGGGTGAGAGATTCTGACATGTGTTATATGTCAATGGTTGGAGGGATGGATGATTTAAAGGGAGAGAAGATTATGACATGTGCTAATAGTTCGATGCGGGTAATTTAAGTGTCAAATTAGGAATGTAATTTAAAGAAAGGAGTAATTTAAAAATTATATAAAATAAAAAAATTAAAAAATTTGATAAAAAAAAATAATAAACAAAATTTATTAAAGAAATAAAACTAAATAAATATTAAAAAAATAAAAAAATAATAAATAAAATTAATTAAAAATAAAACTAAATAAAAATTAAATAAAATTAAAAAAAATATAAGTATTAATGAAAAATAATAAACAAAATTAATTAAAAAATAAAACTAAATAAAACTAAATAAAATTAAAAATATATATAAATATTAATGAAAATAATAAATAAAATTGATTAAAAATTTAAACTAAATAAAAATTTTAAAATATATAAACTAAATAAAAATTTTAAAATATATAAGTATGTATGAAAAAAATTAAAAATAAAATTAATTTTAAAAATAAAACTAAATAAAATTAAACTAAATAAAAATTTAAAAATATATAAGTATGAATAAAAAAAATTAAAAATAAAATTAATTAAAAATAAAAAATAAAATTAATTAAAAATTAAAAATATATAAGTATGAATTAAAAAAATTAAAATTAAAATTAAAAAATTAAAAAAAAACAAAAAAAGATAGAGGGTAGAATCGTCATTTGCAGGGGGAGAGAGAGAGGGGGGGGGAGCAATTTGCATCAAAATAATTGATGATTGATTATAAATTTCATTCGATTAATTAGAAAATTAATACGAGCACCAAAAAAATACTAATTTAGCAATGAATTTTAATATAAAAAATATTATAAATTAATAATAAAATTTATGATAAAAAATTTTATCTCTAAATTAGTAACAAAAATATTTTGTTGAAATATTTGTCACTAAGAATAAATTTGTCAATAAATTCATCACAAATTTATGATGAATATTTAATTCGTCATCAAATGGATGATGAATTCTGAATTTGTAGTCAAATTTAAAGATCAGACGAGACTTCAAATTAGCAACGAATATGAATTTCATCATCAAATTTAAACATCAAGCAGGATTTCAAATTTGTTGACGAATATGAATTTCATCGCAAATTTAGCAATGAATATGAATTTTGTCGCCAAATTGATGATGAATATAGAATTCATTGTCAAATTGACAATGAATAATAATTTGTCGCCAAAAACCCTAACTTAACCCTTCGGCTCCCTCCCTCATGTTGGGACACTTCGAAGCTATGGGTGAATAGCTCTCTCGCTTCGAATGATAATGATTTGCAGCGGAATACTTGAAGCAAGTTCCTCCAATACTAATAAAATGAATTTACTTGTTATCCACCTCAAACGAGGTAACTAATCCAAGGATCTGACCATCTCTCGCACATCCACTATCAAAACACTCATTCTCGGAAACACTCCGGAGGTGGAGAAATCGCGTACAAGCTCTTAACAAGAATACAATACATAAAAGAAGTAAATACAAGAATATAAATGGAAAACCTCTTCTTGCTTGATTTCTTGTAGCTTGTAAACACCTCTTGAACCTTGGAAGTGTAGCAACACTTGCTTCCAAGAAGCTTCAAGAACGGACGGTGAAGAGTGGAGAAATCGACGAGAGCGCTGATAAAACAATGTCGACCAAACCCTTTTCTTGGTGCCTTAATCGCTTAAGATTTTCCCTTAAGTGATTTCACCTCTGCAACCTGCTTAAAATGGCTAAATTTTCCAGCTTAATCAACTACCCAAGTCGATTAAGTCTTGTCGAATCAATTAGCTAGATCGATTCAACAACATTATGTTCGATCACGAGAAATGTCGTAAGTGATTAAGCCTTCTTTCTTAATCGCTTACCGTAGCTTTTGTTTCCTCCTAGAAATATCTTAATCGATTATGTAGGATCGATGCTTGCTAGAGAGCAGGAGAGGAGGGGCTCGTGTCTTTTTCACTCGTTTCAGAAAATACAGAATTATGCAGCGGAATAAAGAACAAGTAAAACAAAGCTAACACCTTTGGTTTTACTTGGTTCGGAGCATGTGATAACTCCTACTCCAAGGCCCGCGATCGTTAATCACTTTCATTGGGAAATCACTAATAGTTCGAACAAAGATTACAAATTTGAAGAACAACAACAATATAATAAAGTTACCGACAACACTAGAAACAAAAGTCATTCGTCGATTGTCGAAGTAGCATAGAAGAGAGCAATAGTTGTTCGTTCTTGATCTTAGAATGCCATTTTTCTGTTCTTCTGAAGCTGCTGGTTGACCCTTCTTTATAGCCGAGCTAAACCTGATCTAGATTCACTAATCTCGGGATCAGTCTTTGACTCGACGCTTATCCGTTAACCGATCCTACTGTTCGGCCGATTGATCCTGCTTGAATCGGCCCGACTTCCAGTCCAAGTGCTGCTGCTTGGATAAGTCCTCGTTCGGTCGATCGATCCCACTGTTTGGTCGACCGATCCAGTTGACCTCACTGGCTTATCTGACCCGATCAACTCAGTCCGAAGCTAATCCACTGTTCGGTCGACTGGACCACAAGTTTGGTTGACCAATCTTCGGTTGAACCCTATCAGCTGGTTGGAAATCTACTATGCTTGCTTTGAGGTTCGGTCAACTGATCCCTGATTCGGTCGACCGATCAAGGCTGAAACTTCAACCTATAAAATGTTAGTTTCTTTGCAAAATAGAGTTAGACAAATAGCAACAGACCGACGCCTACTATTCCCTCTTAGGAGAACACACCCTCACCTACTCCTCTCAGGAGAGTTACCTTTTGCCAGACCAGCCCTTTAGACTAATTGAATTTTTGCTCAGCGCCCGAGATTTCAAGTCTTCATGCAAGGCGTCCGCTCCATGACCCGTCCAGACTTCCACCTAGTCCGCAACCACCAGAATTTTCACCTAGAGTCCCTGACTCTAGGATTTCGCCCAAAGTACATGACCCGCCAAGACTTTCCAGAACCTAGGGTTACCATCTCCTAGGACCTAGGGTTACCTCCCCTAGGGTTTTCCACCTGCCTAGAATTCACTAGGATTTTTACCTAAGTATACTTAGGACTTTCTTACACATTTGGTTCAACACTTGTTAGATCATAAGACAACTTAACTTTGAACTTTTTGTCATTATCAAAACTCATGTTTGATCATTTGGTGCTCCCTGCATCAACAATCTCCTCCTTTTTTTATTATGACAACCTGGTTCAAAATTTAAGTAAACACATATAGTATTTTCAAAGAAAAAACATAGCAATTTTCATACTAAAACAATTTTACACTAAATCAATTTTAGCTCCTCCCCTTTATTTATCACTCCCCCTTAACTTTTGACTAACCATTCTCTCCTCCTTTGTCATATTCAAAAAATAATTTAGGGAAGAAAAAATACTTAATTTCAAAATCTAATATTTTGGCAATGAGAAAAAATAAATTGCAAGTAGGGAGTTTAACATAGCTAAAAACTGTGAAAAATCTTTTGAAAAATACTTAAGTTTTAGAAGGCTAAAAACATAGTTTTCAAAAATTTATAGCTTTTAATTTATACACCTTAGCCTTTTTCTAAAGCTTTGAAGGAATATGTAAGGTTTTGAGAAAGGACTTAATGTAATAATTGTAATAGAACTAATTACGCTAATACAGTAATCTATAATTGCACCAATAAATGAACGAGCATGCAATAAACTTTAATAACAGTAAGGGTTAAGAAATTGTGTATCTCCGGTCGAAGCGTCGGACGTGCCGACTGTCTTTAGAGAATTGATTGCCGCCCACGGTGCAGAGGCTCTCCAGCAAAATCCTCCCAAGATCCGACAACCGCTCGCGTCGCTCGTAGGTGCACTCCAAAATGAGCGCCGCACTCGGACTCAACCTCAGATCACGAACCAAGCCTCAGAACTCAAAACAAGGGGAGAGAAGAAGAAGCTGAAGGCAGAAGATATGCTTTGCTTCGGTGTGTTTTTTCAGAAGGAACGGAGGAAGTGTATTTATACACTTCGAAACAGCGCACGCACCAAAGTGTACGTCGCTTTGCTCCTTCACGCGAACAGAACCGCGTCTCTTCGTTCACGCGGACAGAAACAGTGCGTCGCGCTGTTTTGATTCCTCACGCGGCGCGGAAAAAGGACCGAACCGGAATAGATAAATCAGGCAACAAAACCGAATGGAATGAACCAAACTGGACTGGCAAAAACAGACCGGGCCGCCCGTAAGCGCGAGGCCCACGAGCTGGGGATTTGCACCCCCCCTGCGCGCGATAATCGCGTACGTGACGCTCGGTTTATGGATTTCCGGCTCGAACCCCCCAAATCCATTCGATTTGGGCTTGGCTCGCGCATGCGTGTAGGCCCCCTTATCATTGCTAAGCAAGGATGGAAGGATTCTATATATAAGGCCTTCCAAAGTTCTTAGCTTGGCAATGTGAGACTAAAAACTAAAGGGAAGGGAATAGTTTGAATTACAATTCAACAATCCCCCACTAATTCAAATTATTTTAGAAGAAAAGAAAGATATGTTCTGAGGCTTGGTCGCAATGAGCTTTCAGTGAAAATACCTTCCGGTTTGAATTTTCACCTAAGTACACCAATCTTATTCACATAGGTTTGAAGAGAACTGAGTCTTGATCTTAAACCTTTTATATGTGAAGATCAATTGGTAACAACTAATCACTGGCGACGGTTGAATCCTTCTGGGTTGGTGCATTACGGCCATGCCACCGAATCTTGTTTCATAAGTGCTAAGGAGAGTTGCCTAGACCCCCCACACTGCGGCCTCACAGTTACACTTACATAGGTGAGTTCTCCAAGGATGTACTGCAAGCATCCTGTCATTAAGACCTTGAACTCATTAAGAGCTCCTAAGCTCATCCTTACTAGCAGTCAAGCATCTATCCAGGGAAGAGACTATGAGATTGCATCTCAATCAATTTGATGCTTACGTTTCACCCTTATAGCTTGTTTATAACACATTGAACCTACTTTTTGGGATCTCCAATCAGATAGGTTGGGTTGTCGCTATAGATGAAACCAGGACAGGCCTCAGTCCCATTCCTTTACTGGATCTCTTGATTTTCTCAGAATCAAGTCCTTTAGTGAGTGGGTCAGCAATATTGTCTTTTGAACTTACAAAGTCCAATGACACCACTCCAAGAGACACTAGCTCACGAATAGACTTTAATCTTATTCGTACATGTCTCTTCTGTTTCTGGTTATACTTGGAGCTTCTAATCTGAGCTATTGTTGTTTGATTATCACAGTGTATTGAAATTGAAGGTATTGGCTTCATCATCAAGGGAATTTCAAAAAGAAGACCCTTAAGCCAATCAGCTTCAGTTACTGTGGTATCCAAAGCACACAATTCTGCCTCAGATGTAGACCGGGTTATAATCGTCTGTTTAACAGACCTCCAAGCAACTGCACCGCCTCCAAGTGTAAAGACATAACCAGTAACGCCTTTACACTCAGCAGTGTCAGCTATCCAACTGGCATCACTATATCCCTCCAGGACTGCAGGGAATCTCCCATACCACAAGCCCAAGGATATAGTGCCTTTCAGATATCTGAGTACTCTATCTAATGCATCCCAATGCGTTCTGTCCAGACAGCTAGTAAACCTGCTCAATTTCGATATAGCAAAAGAAATATCAGGTCTAGAACAATTTGCTTAATACATTAGACTACCTATTATTTGTGAGTATCTTAATTGAGACACTGCCACACCACTCTTATTCTTGTGGAGAGTTTTTGAAGGATCATAGGGTGTGACTACAGATTTAACTTGGCTATAGCCATATTTCTCTAATACTCTCTCAATATAAAGTGATTGAGAAATTGTTATTCCATCAGTTGAACGAGTCAATTTCAGCCCTAAAATCATATCAGCACAACCCATATCCTTCATATCAAACTTACCACTTAAGAGGGTCTTAGTCTCATTAATAATAGAAATGTTAGAACCAAACAGTAGAATATTATCTACATACAAACATAAGATAATACAATTATCACCATTCATTTTAGCATACACACATTTATCAGAGTCATTCATTTCAAAGCCAAATGATAACATAGCTCTATCAAATTTTTCGTGCCACTGCTTTGGGGCTTGCTTCAAACCATAAAGAGATTTGACTAACCTACAGACTTTGTTCTCATTTCCAGAAACTACATATCCCTCTGGTTGATCCATATATATCTCTTCTTCAAGATCTCCATTAAGGAATGCCGTTTTGACATCCATTTGATGGACCTCAAGATGATATATGGACGACAATGATATTAACACTCGGATTGTAGTAATTCTGGTAACAGGAGAATAAGTGTCAAAATGGTCAATCCCTTCTTTCTGTTTGAATCCCTTAGCAACTAGGCGGGCTTTGAATTTATCTACTAACCCATCAGGTTTTAGTTTTCTTTTAAACACCCATTTTCATCCTATAGTGTTACACCCAGGAGGTAAATCTACCAACTCCCAAGTGGCATTAGAGATAATAGAGTCCATTTCACTTTTAATGACCTCTTTCCAGTGCTTAGCTTCAGGAGAAGTCATAGCATCTCTATATGTCACAGGGTCACCTTCTATATTATAAGTGATAAAGTCCTGGCCTAAATCTGTAGACACACGTTGCCTCTTGCTCCTTCTCAGTTCTGTATACTCACTAGATTCATCTAGTCTAGAGTGACTTGAGGAAGGTGTACCCACTACGGATAATGGGACCTCTACGGAAGAAGGCTCATTTCTAGTAGAAATACTAGATTGAGGTGTTCTCGTCTTCATAGGAAATATATCCTCAAAAAATGTAGCATCGCGAAGTTCTACAATAGTATTTGCATCTATTCCAGGAATTTCTGATTTAATAATCAGGAACCTATATGCAATACTATTTTGAGCATAACCCAAGAAGATACCATCTACGGTCTTTGGACCAAGTTTTTTTCTTCTGTGTTCAGGTATTAGTACCTTTGCCAGGCACCCCCACACTTTAAGGTATTTCAAACTTGTCCTTCGGCCTTTCCAAAGCTCATATGGGGTTTTATCCCTTGACTTCATTGGGACTCTATGTAGCACATGGCATGCAGTGTATAGAGCTTCCCCCCACATAAAGTTGGGTAACCCAGAACTGCCTAACATGGAATTAATCATATCTTCAAGGGTTCGATTTTTCCGTTCTGCTATACCGTTGGATTGAGGACTATATGGAGCAGTTACCTCATGGATTATACCTGTATCTTGACAAAATTTTTGAAACAGGTTCGAGGTAAATTCTTCACCCCTATCAGACCTTAACCTCTTAATAGTTTTATCGGTTTGATTCTCAGCTTCAGATTTAAAAATCATAAATTTATCTAAAGCTTCATCCTTGGTTTTTAGCAAATAAACATAACAATAACGAGAGTGGTCATCAATGAAGGTAATGAAATACCTTTTATGGTCTCTCGTTATTACACCGTTAAACTCACAACAGTCAGTATGAATCAATTCTAAAATATCAGAATTTCTATCAACTGATTTGAAGGGTTTACGGGGTTGTTTATATTGCACACAAATTTCACATTTTTTCTTATCATTTATAGCATGCTTAGGGATCATGTCAAGATTCATCATCCTTTTTACGGTATTAAAATTAACATGTCCTAATCTATCATGCCACAGATCATAAGACTCAATGTTATATGAACAACCAATATCAGAAGATTTATTTAAAGTAGCATTTTCTACATTGAGTTTAAATAAACCTTCATTAAGGTAACCTTTTCCAATAAAGGTTCCTAAATGTAATATTACAACTTTATTACATTTAAAGTTCAACTCATAACCGGCACGGACTAACTTTGATCCGCTAATCAAATTCCGACAGCTGGAACGTGATGCACCTCATGCAGTGACAGGACTTTTCCAGAGGTGAACCTCAGGTCAACTTGTCCTATCCCAAACACCCTGGCTGCAGAATGGTTCCCCATGGTCACGGAAGTGCCTTCAATTACCTGATAAGTAAGGAAGGCTGAGCGATCAGCACAACAGTGTACATTAGCACCTGTATCAACTAACCATTCATTGGGTTGATAGATCAAGTTTAGTTCAGGTTTGAAGGTAACAAACCTATCGCTGGTGTCGTCACTAGCAGTCACGACATTTACTTGTGCCTTGGACGTATTGCTTTGGTTTTTCTCCTTGTCCTTTCGCTTAGGGCAGAATTTGGCATAATGTCCAACCTGTCCACATGCCCAGCAAGGCTTAGGTTTGGTTCCAGTTTTCTTTTGAACCTTTGGGTTGGGTTTCATCTTGTTTTTCATTTTCTGATTTTTGAATTTCTTCTTGTCAGATGAGACTACTACATTCGCCTTTGGAATAAAATCCATAGGTATTCTTGTATCATCATTTTTATGTTGCTTTCGATGTTCTTCTTCGATATTTAAGGCAATCATCAAATCTTCGAGAGAGATTTTACCTCTCCGATGTTTTAAGAGTCATGCCAAAATCTTCCCAACTCGGAGGCAATTTTTCGATGATTGACAAGACCTGAAATTTTTCAGGTAATAGCATATCTCCTTCAGCAAGACCATGAATTTGGACTTGAAATTCATGTGTCTGCTCTATCACAGATTTGCCTTCAACCATTTTGAAGTTTAGGAATTTTGCCATAGTGTACTTTTCTAAACCAGAATCTTCAGAATTGTATTTTTTATCCAAAGATTTCCACAGCTCTTTAGCTGAAGCGGTTGAACAGTACACATCAAATAGTGAGTCTGAGAGGGCAGATAGGATTCTCCCATGGCAGAGATAATCCCTTTGCTTAAACCTCTCTAAGGTAGCACTACGGGCAGGTTCCTCTTCATTGGGTGAAGGAGGGTCTGTTTCTATAACGGAGAATAGCCCTAGCGTAGTAAGCCAAAATTTCATTCGTTGTTGCCAACGTATGAAGTTTTGCCCGAAAAATCTTTCGGGTCGGGCGCTAGCCTCATCAGACCCCGTTACCCTATCGTTCATCATGTTTATTGATGCTACAATCAATTCTCTAAAATTATAATAATTGTAATAGAACTAATTACGCTAATACAGTAATCTATAATTGCACCAATAAATGAACGAGCATGCAATAAACTTTAATAACAGTAAGGGTTAAGAAATTGTGTATCTCCGGTCAAAGCGTCGGACGTGCCGACTGTCTTTAGAGAATTTATTGCCGCCCACGGTGCAGAGGCTCTCCGGCAAAATCCTCCCAAGATCCGACAACCGCTCGCGTCGCTCGTAGGTGCACTCCAAAACGAGCGCCGCACTCAGACTCAACCTCAGATCGCGAACCAAGCCTCAGAACTCAGAACAAGGGGAGAGAAGAAGAAGCTGAAGGCAAAAGAAATGCTTTGCTTCGGTGTGTTTTTTCAGAAGGAACGGAGGAAGTGTATTTATACACTTCGAAACAGCGCACGCACCAAAGTGTACGTCGCTTTGCTCCTTCACGCGAACAGAACCGCGTCTCTTCGTTCACGCGGACAGAAACAGTGCGTCGCGCTGTTTTGATTCCTCACGCGGCGCGGAAAAGGACCGAACCGGAATAGATAAATCAGGCAACAAAACCGAATGGAGTGAACCAAACCGGACTGGCAAAAACAGTCCGGGCCGCCCGTAAGCGTGAGGCCCACGAGCTGGGGATTTGCACGTGCGATAATCGCGTACGTGACGCCCGGTTTATGGATTTTCGACTCGAACCCCCCAAATCCATTCGATTTGGGCTTGGCTCGCGCATGCGTGTAGGCCCCCTTATCATTGCTAAGCAAGGATGGAAGGGTTCCATATATAAGGCCTTCCAAAGTTCTTAGTTTGGCAATGTGGGACTAAAAACTAAAGGGAAGGGAATAGTTTGAATTACAATTCAACACTTAACTTTTTCTTTTGATCAAAAGCTTAGCAAAAAAATATTTTATCAAGTACTTAGCTTTTACCAAAAACTTAGCTAAATTTAAGCTTTTAAAATGACAGCTTTTTCAAAAATATTGGCTAAATTTAACTTTGAAAATGACCTAGTTTTTCTAAAAAAAACTTAGCTAAATTAAAGTTTTTGAAAATCACTTAGCTTTTCCAAAAAACTTAGCTAAATTTAAGTTTTGAAAATGACTTAGTTTTTTGGAAAACTTAGTTAAGTACATTAAAACTTAGTTAAAAATATTTTTTCAAAAACTATTTGAACTTTCTTTTTGAAGAATTATCTTTTAAAAAAAAAGTTAAATTTCCTTTTCAAAGATAGTTAAAACAAAAATAACACTAATTTTTAATGTAATATTTGAAACACTTGGGAAAGTTATTTGACAAAGATTTTTAAAAAAATAACCAATTTTTAAAACTTTGCAAAGTAAGATTTTCAAAGATTGTCAAATAAATTTTGAAGCATTTTTCAAGGTAGTTTTACAAATATTTTTCAAAAGATTTTAAGATTTTTTTTACGATAAAATGTCAATTTTAAAACAAAATCTCCCCATTAACTTAATATTGTTTTAAAATAATCATCTAAAATTGATCCTTAAATGTCTTAGGGGTATATCCAAACTAATAGTTTAAACATATTTTCAAAGTATATTTTTAAAATATATTTTTCAAACCTTATTTTCTATAAAATTGAAGGGGAGTCTTGGCACAACAGTAAAGTTGTTACTTTTGACGTAAAGGTCATAGGTTAGAATCTTGAAAATAGTCTCTTGTAAAAAAATAAGATAAGATTGCGTACAATGGATCATTCCCCGGGACTTCGTATGCCGGGAGCTTCGTGCATCGGGCTACCCTTTTTTCTATAAAATTAAAAAAAAAAAATCAAAAATTAGTTTTAAACTATTGATAAGGGGTTTCAAAGACCAAAGATTTTTCAACAATGCTTGTTTACTTTTAAACTATTTGGAAAAAATTTCAACCCTTCCTCCTTCTTAACCTGATACCACCTGGTTACTCTTGTTAGCAACAAAGAATTCTACCTAAGTGCCTAGGGAATCTAATGTCGGTAACACTTATGTTCAGTAAATATATTATTTACATAATTATTTTATATTTTCCTATTATAACTATTCATTAAGTTTGATCAAAAAAATATTTAAATTAATCAATTGTTTTTTAAAAAAAAATAACCTTAGATTAAGTTAAATTAAGTTTCAGGTGAAATAAAATGATCAATTAATAGTGTATTATTAAGTTAAGAATAAGTTAATTAAGTTTAAATTCTTAATTTTAAATTAAGTGTACTTAATTTTTAATTAAGTGTACTTAATTAATTTTGGATTAATAAATAAATTTATTATTTTTTGGTTAATAGTTAAAATTAATTTTTAGAAAAATTGATTAATAATTATTTACCTAATTTAATAATATAGTATTGATTTGATTAATTAAATTATAGTTAATTAAATTAAGATATATTGATTGATTATTAAATTATGGATTAACTTAAGTTTGGTTTAGTTAAGTTTTATTTACTTAAATTAAGTTTAAATTTAATTAAGTTTAGTTAAGTTAAACTCTTAATTGAATTAATTTGAAGGTTTAATTAAATTAATATTCAAAGTTTAATTAATTTTAAAAAAGGTTAATTAATTTTAATTAGTTTTAATTAATTTTAAAATTTTTAATTAATTTTAAAAGGTTTAATTAATTTCAAGAAGTTTAATTATTTTTAAAAGGTTTAATTAGTTTTAAAAAGGTATAATTTTAATTAATTTTAATTAAATTTATTTAAAGTTTATAATTTAATGATTAATTAGTTATAAATTTGTGTAATTTCAAAGCTAATTTATTTAAATTGATTGAAAATTTAATTGATCCTTATTTATCTTACCTAATCTATATTTTCAATTAAGAAAATCTTATAATTTTGTGAGATGCTTTATGTTAATATTTTATATTCGAAGATCGTTTGACTTTGTGTTAGATTCAAATTTAACCGCTAGTTAATTAAATGTTCATTTCAAAACTTGGCTTCTAGAAAGTGGCAAGGTGCAGGGGCCTTCTTAAGTATCGGAGCAATGACTACTTTCTAGAAAAAGTCTTTTAAAAAAATTAGACATTTAATTTTTCTATTGATAAACATTGGTTTAACTAGTCTAGGATGTGGCGAAGTAGCTTCGGTTAGTTCCACTTAGTTAAGTAGACCAAATAGGGTACGCCTTACCCTATCTAACTCCCTAGACCAAGTTTTTCTAACGTATTATCATCTCCCTCCACCCTAGTACTAGGTTAGATAAGAGTCAAACTATCTTTTTTAATCTAGTCCTAAATACTCAGACGGGTAGACTATGTTCTTGAGGTACAAACTAATTTGGAATCCTCCCTTGAATCATTGAACTTATGTCTTGTGTTAAGTTTTTGTTTAGGTTTATATTGATTTATTTTATAGTTAAAATATACTTGATTATAGCTTTGTTCATGAGATTTAAACCTTTTTGTTGAGTTGGACTTGTAGCCCGAAATTGAATTTGGTTTATTAGATTTATTTAAGGATTTATCTTATTTTATATAGTGAATTTCATTTTAGGTATATAAAATTTGTTCAGTCCTACTTGCTTGGTTAGACAAGCTTTCGGAACTCATGCTTTAGTTTAATTTTTATTTTGACTAATTAGTGAAATAAATATTTTATTTGTTGAGTTGAACTTGTATCCAAATCTAGATTTATTTTACACAGCTCGTTGAGATTTAAGTATCATATCTAGGTACTTGGATCTGATTGTGAATTTTTCTAATAATTCTTTTAGATTAGTTACTTCAATTTTTAAGTTAGAGTTTTCTTCCTCAAGTCTTTCAACTTAAGTTGAGTTAGTGTTTTCTGTTTGGGAATTAAGTTATTCCTTAAGGTGTTGATTTACCTTCAGGAGTGTGTCGTTTTATTTTTCTGATTTAATTAAATTTTATTAAGACATGCAATAATTTTTAAAAACTTTGCAGTTAAAATAGTTTGTAGCTCATTAGAACCTTCGGGAACAAGTACGGGCCCATGGCTTGATTCATATTCAAACTCGTCTTCTTGATCTAAACCGCTTTCTAACTCGGGTTTGGTTGCCATGAGGATGAGGTAGCTTTCTTGCTGTCGATCTTTATTGTCTGATTCTTCTGAGGAGGATTCGTCCCAGGTGGCTTGGAGTGACTTCTTCCTCTTCATCTTCTTAGATTTTTCCTCCTTTCAATTCGAACATTCGTGCTTGAAATGACCCTTCTTGTTGCATCTGAAGCATGTAATATTCGCCTTTGTGTTGTTGGATATTGATTTGATCACTTTTTGTAAGTCCTTATTTGTGAAGTGGTTCTTTCTTCTAGTGAACATTTTTCTAACCATGTTCACTAGTTGTTCTTCTTCGTTTGTTTTTGAGTCAGATTCATCTTCTAACTCAGGCATGACACGAGTTCTAGTCTTCGTTTCCTTAGATAAACCTGCAAAAAGAGTCACCTTTCTTGACCTTTTGGGAGTTAGTATATTCATGTAATTCTAACTCACAGAATAACTCATCTAACTTTAATTTATTTAAATTCCTTGAAACTCTATAAGCATCTACTATAGATTTCCACGGTATATTTCGAGGAAAAGAGTTAAGAGCATACCTTATTATGTCTCTATTTTCTAGTCGGTGGTCGATCAGATGAAGCCCATTGAGGATGTCTTTGATCCTTGCATGTAGTTGACTTGTCGTCTCTCCGTCTTGCATTTTTATATTAAATAAACTATTTAAGAGAAGGTTGTGTTTTGTTACCTTAGCATCGTTTGTTCCTTCGTGTAGTTCGATGAGTTTGTCCCATAACTCTTTTTCATTCTTATGCGGGTCGACACAGTTCAGTTCTTCCTTTGTAAGTCTGCACTGGATTGTGTTCATTGCCTTCGAGTCGACTTGCACTTTCTTCTTTATTTTCGGATTCCACTTTTCCGAGTCAATTGGAATTCCGGTGTTGTCGTTGATCGGGGTCATAAATCCTCTTTGGATGCTAAACCATTGGTCAATGTCGGTCTTTAGGTATACTTTCATTCGTTTCTTCTAATACAGGAAGTTGTCTCTATTGCGAGCTCGCGAGTGATGTTATATCATTTAGTTTGGGCCATTTAATTTTGAAAGCTCAAATTTTTACAGAAATTCTAAGGCTGTGTCTTGTGGTAAGTAGTGCGGGAGAATAATAGTAAAGAGAAAAGTCATGAGTGTTGTTGCACCAATTTGGAGAAAAAATTAAAAAAATAAAATAAAAATATGACAAATTTGTCAAAATTGGTAATTGCACAAATTATGACTAATATTGAAAAAATGAAAATACAAAATCAGAAAAAAGGACCTCTGTTTGATTGGTGGTTGCAACAATTCAGAGCGATCTAGTTCTGATATCATTTGTAGGAGCAAAAAGACATTATAGGAGGGGTGAATAGTATTCATCGCTTTTTAAAAAATCACAAGAGTACGCAGCGTAAAATGAATGAAAGAAGAAGCACTAACACAAGTAGTTTTTACTTGGTTCGAAGCCTTCGACGACTCCTACTCCAAGACCCGCACTCGTTGAATGTTTTCATTGGGCAATCACTATAAGCTCGAAAATATTACAAGAATTTAAGTACAATGTAATAAACTAAAATGTATCGACAACAAGTAGAATCTAAGCTTTAGTATCAGTTGTCGGAGCAGCTTTTCGGCGTCGTGGAGAGCTTCTTGGAGTAACGCGTGAGAACAAAAGTCGGAGTAATTAATTATTTGAAGCTGATGCTGAAGGCCTTTATATAGGACATCTCTGAGAGCCTAGAACTACCCCGAGCGCCTGGAACCACCCACGGGCGCCTGGAGTGTGCTGACGTGGCTACATCTCGTCGAAAGTTTATCCCGCAAACCTTATCCACCTTTGGATACCTGGACTGGTCCAAGCACCTAGATCGCTGAAGTGGATTGGCCAGTCGAAGTGTGCCACTCTAGCCCGTCGTCCAGGTGTCTATCCACCTATCCGGGTGCCTTCGAGCGCCTGAAGCTCCAAGCACTTGGATAAGCTTTGGGCGCTTGAGTCCCTTTTTTCATCCTTTGATTTTCTGCAAAATAAAGTTTGGCTGACAAGGAATAATATAAAAAATAGTAATAATGCATTTGACAGTCTCCGTACTGTTCAGTCTCAACTTTGAGTTTCACTGAAACTTTAAGTCAGATCGACACCTACTGTTCCCTCAACCAGGAACACATCCTCACTGGATCTCTCTTCCAGTTGCTTATCTCCACTTACCAATCGCAAACTTCCTTGATATCAGGTCCCTTGGCCCGCTAGGACTTCCTGTTAGATCTTAACTAATATGAACTCCAACCAATTGCCAACCCAACTGGACTTCCTTCTGCCAGATATCGACCAATCTGAATTTCGTATCAACTATCAACTTAGCTGGACTTCAACCTAGTGTTTCGGTCTTCTAGATTCATCAAATTCATATCCTACACACTTAATACATAAATTAGATAAATATAATATCTAATTTTAATTCATTTATCTTTCATTAAAATTTGAGTTTAACTATTGATATTAACTGTACCAATAACTTTTAATTATATAATACTCTAGTTCATGAGTTTGAGAGGATTCTCAAACACAAATTTGAATGACTTTGATAAGATTAAATCTTAAATATATTGGATGATATACCTCTAATCTCGACTCTTCATTTCAAAAAAAAAAAAAACATGGAATATGATAAATAGTTAAAAATAGAATACAATACAAATACAACCGGCCTAGTATAGACAAAGGGTTGGAACTAATCATTTTTTTATTTTTTATTTCTAAAAAAGGTAGATCCGCTACCTTAACGGCCCCCCTAGTGCCGGCCTCACGGATATAGAGGGAGGTTCATGCAAGTACACAGGCCATAGGCGCATGACGGAATAAACCCCAGGTCGTCGGTTTATTTTTTATTTCTAAGCTTTTGGGCCATGTAAGCTCTGTCATTGGCTAACAGGTTACATATTTGTATAATTTGTAAAATTTATTTTTAACTGTAGATAAGAAAAAATCAATGCAACTACGTGAGCTTTATCTAAAGATTTGCTCTCCTCGTATTTGATGATCAATTTAAAAGTTATATATGTGATATGTATTCTAATAAATTATTTTAAGGATTGAAAGATCATGGTTATATTCTTAAAAAAAATTAGTTATGTTAAAGAAAAATATTATGTACCGTTGGTTTATAAGTTTTTGATATTACCAGTTGTGACTGTGAGTATTATAAAAAGAGTGTTTTAATTATAAAAATTGTAAAAAAAATGAGTAATGATTAGATAAATGATAAATTTAGATAAAGAAAGAAATATTTCTAACAGTGAATAATAAAACTATGGTATAAAGTTTATAATGCTCATGTTGAATCAAAATTCTATCTCCGCCCTTTGCAGGATCAACAGACAAAAAATATACTCTTGTATGTTTGTCATAACTACAATAATGCCACGCCATAACTACAATAATGCCACGCCAGTGAAGCCAAACGCACTTCCATGAATGGGTACAGATGTAAATTCACGGCCATGCAATGGAAGGCTTACACTTCAGGGAAAACGATAACGGTAATTTTTATTGATCAGAATCTAGTCAGTTAAAATTTTTTATCCTCTAATTAGAATTTATGTATGAACATATATGTAATTAATGTACACAGATAATATTATTAAAATATCCATATATATAAATTGGTTAGATTATGATCATTTAACATTACCTAAAAATAAATCTAAGGAGACGTAAATGAGAGAGAGAGAGAGAGAGAGAGAGAGGGGGAGGTGGAGAGTGGGGGCATTTGTGACAGTATCGATCCATACAGTGTGGACCTAGCGCTTTGCCACCTTGCCACTGAGCACGTGGGGATCTGAAATATTCACGTGCTTCGATGGCTAAGACGTCGCGTTACATTGCAGCAAAAATGTCTGATTATTCCCAAAAATGTGAAATTTATAGTCCATCATTAAATTGATAAAGGAGTTATGAATTTTCATCACCGAAACACATGTTCGTTAAAAATTGATTCCTTACTAACAAGTCTGCAAAAGTCACAACCAAAAGTATTAAATTAACTTTTCATTTTGGAATTTCTAAATTTATACATATTTAAAAGTCAATTTTTAAAAAATATATTTAGCCTGAGTTAATTGTTTAAGTGGTGAGGGCTTTCTTTACTTTAATCTTTGTTGTATCTCCATGCCCCCGGCCCGGCTCAAGGCATAGGCCATTAAGATCTATACCTAGAGCCCTAATTTTATTAGGACCCATTGATTAATTAATTAAAGATATTAAAAAAATTAAATTAGCATCATTAATATTAATTAATTATAAATATATTGTTAATTCATTAATGACACCTTGTCATTTAATTCATTATCAACTCCACTTCCTATTTTATACATTGTAGTTATCTTTATTTCCTCATTAATTACCTACTATAATTTTATATGAGATTTTATTCTACCTTAAATATAATTTATTTTTAAATTGACATATTTCTTTCTTTTTTTTATTATTACTCTGATTCTCATTTTATTTTACAATTATTAATACTATTCTTATAAAACCTAATGAATTCTTTTCTCCTCAATATTTCTTAAAAATCCTAATAGTTCTCTCATCAGTGTATTGTACCCTTTTCTTTTTTTCATCAGCGATTTTGTATGTTTCTTCTTCCTCACCGATGATATTCGGAGAGAACATCCTTCTCTTCCTTTGCCGATAATATTTCTTCCTCGCTCTTTCTTTTTATTTCTCGATAATAATATGAATTAAAGATTTTTTTTATCATAAAATACAAAGTAAAATGCATTAGCAAAAATAAATTTTTAAAAATTAAAATTAATAAAGTCTATTTGACATTCTAACTAAAAAGATTAAATAATTTAATAATTTTATTAATAAAAAATAAAATTATTATCAAAATACCCGTCAGAAAACTAAATTTTATATCAAAAATTAATTTTTTAAAAAAATAATATTTAATTCTTTTTAATAACTAATTTTAAAAATATTTTTTAAAATTATTGTTTTCGGTCCCAAATCTAAATGAAAAATATTAAAGAAAATTAAAAATATATTAAAAAATTTTGTTTTTAAATTTTTTGACCTAGGGCCTCAAGGCTGATGCCCCCTAATCTGATCGGACCTTGGTCATCGCCGTAAGAGGGTCTATATTGAGTAACTAGGTCGATGCAGTCGTGCAGTCAGTGGTCGACCATGGCTCATCAACATCGTTGTATGGCGACGTGGCTTATTCGATATCCGTCGTGTTCTGGAACCGATGCGGTGTAGCGTCGTGCATGTGGGACATGCGATATCACATATCGGGTGTGGAGTCTGTATGTGCCAGCGCAGGTTAGATCGGGCCGTATAATTGGTAGAGCCGTCAATTTGGGTTGGGCCCGTCGGGTTGGTCCGCCCCGCCAAATAATTTAAGCGGGTTGGGTTGAAATTTTATCAACCCAAGTCCGCCGTGGGCCGACCCGCCTAAGCCCGCGACCCGCCCGGGTCGGCCCGCTCGGGCTTGGGTTGGCCCGCGGGTTGGAAAACATACGTAAGTTAAGTTTTAGATTAATTTATTATCTTTCTTTGTTATAATTTTGAAATAAAAATAGTAATTTTCATCCAACATAAGTACTCGTTCATGTTCATTTATATTTAAAATACATGTTTATGTATACATTTAATTGTAGAAAACTTTGTCGAAGTAAAATATTAAAGATATGAAATATTTTTTAATTTTTTAAAAAAATTTTGATGGGCCCGCGGGTTGGCCCGCCAAACCCGCAACCCGCCTTAGAATGGGTTGGGTTGGAAATTTCCCAACCCGCCAATTTGGCTGGTTGGCCCGCCCCACCCCGCCCCGCCAAATGATTAACCCGTCACGGACTGACCCGTCCCGCCACGGGTTGATCCGTCTGACAGCTCTAATAATTGGCCGCTACCGTGTATGCAGTCGATGCATAATTATAGACGGTACGAAGACCGGGGTGGTTCGGTCCGTTAGCTTGTCTCTTCATGACAGCTGCATGTGTTCGCCAGCCTTGAAATCTTGAATGGAGGCAGGCGTGTAAGCGTGTTAGGGCTCAGGTGCAGTGCCAGGGAGCAGGCACGCCGTGCCCCAGACTAATTTGGAGGTCTGCTTGGAGCAGCAGCAGGAGGTCGAGGGAGTAAGAGGGTGCATTTCGGCGGAGGGGCTGGCGGTCAGCGGAGGCGGGCTCCTTACGTCAAGTAATGATAAACTTGACTGGTGGCTCCTTCACTCGTGATTTGACCAAAGAAATATTAGTGCAGCTACCATCGTCCGAAGAAATAGTTCTTTTCTTATTTTTAGTGAAAACAAACACTGACAATTCATGGAAGATTACATTTTAGTAGGTTCCTAGAATTATTCTCGTAAATGAGTATGCCAAGTAAAAAGAAGTGGTGTACGTAAACGAATATACGTATTAGATCAGCCAGAACTCCGAGTATATATCACTTCATGGTTGGATGATAAGTAGAGGCTGCCAAAATTAAATATAGTTATAGAAGAGAGCAAACAAGTGGAGATTGTGGAGTGAATTAGAAAGAGGTATACCGTGTCCACGCTCACCGGCTTGCCATCTTCGACGAGTATCTCAACTACGGTTCCAGATTTATCAGCCTGAACAATGAGGAAAACAATAAAAGACATGGAATTCACTCATTTCATCAAGCCTCATGTGAATTAAACAAGAACGAGCTTTAATAATAAGAAATTACAGCAATGAATTGTAGCCACATGGTAAGAGTACAAAATAAAATCTACCTCCATAACATATTAGTTTTGTGGGTAAATGTCATGATACACACGTCTGCGTGTATGATATGTCACATTACCTGCCTGCCTTAAGGTGGATTAACATAGAAGAGGCAGGAGGGCAGAGTAATTGGAGTAAATGGAGCTTCACATGTAATCTTGTGAACCTTTCCCTCTCTTCCTCTCCCTTTCCTATCTTTTCACCCAAGTAAACTCAGCCTTCAAAGTGAAATTCAGTAAATGCGGCATGATAGCATTTTTTAATTTCTTGACCAAAAGAAAATGAAATTCATGGGGAAAAAAACTAAAGATCATTAGTAGCCCAAGGAATGGATTTTTCTTATTGGAAATAATAAGCTCTTATCTTTCATATATGCAAATAATATTAAGGCTGAGTGGCCAACCTAGAATCTTACTTTTGGCAATTATTGTTAGGGTACTTGGAGCAAATAGATAGTGGCTAACGACCTAGGCCCTCATGTGTCTTCAGATGGATACCGGTCTTTTTGTCGTACCCAATCACACAGATTAATAAGCAAAAGGGAAAATTGATCTTTGTATAACCCTACAGTATCTTTGTATAATCCTCATATATAGAGATGACATCAGACTGGTAGGAATACAAGAAAGGTGAGGTCGACAGTTATCTTTTATACTAGAGTATCCTGTTAATTTCATTCATGAGTTTACAATATATACATTCCAGATTTTACAAAACCCTTTCTTTACTGGATTTAATCAAAATAAACTTCTTCAAAGTAATGATGGAAGTAGAATGGATGAAATTACCTCAATTTCATTCATCAATTTCATAGCCTCAACGATGCAAACAGCTTGGCCCTTTTGGACTTTGTCACCCACCTACATGTTACTCTCGAATCAATTTGAGCAAAACTCAAGGTAGTTTGCTATAATAGCAGTAAAAATATGTTCAATAGAACAAGATGCTTACCTTAACAAATGGAGGTTCCCCTGGAGCAGGGCAACGATAGAATGTGCCAGCCATAGGACATTTGAGAGCTGGAAGAGGTGACTTGCTTACAGGAGTTGAAGGATTTGCTGATGGAGCTGGAAGTGCTTTAGATGGTGTGGGTGGGGCAGGTGGGAGGGGTGGAGAGACAATAGGGGTCACAGATGGTTGAGGCTGAAATATGGGTTGACTTTGCAACATCATGGGGGAAGTAACAATTTCTGGCTGAGGTAAGGCTTCTTTTTTCCTTATTAGAATTTCACATCCATCCTTCTTTAGATGCAACTCTGCAATATCCTTTGAATCTACAAGCCTGCCCAGAGACATGTTAGAGGAAAAGGTTTTATCAAACTTGATTTGAAACTCAAACATTTGTACTAGTTGAATTTCTATAAATTACATCGATCAGAAGTATTACATTTTGTCTTGCTAAAAATTATCAAATACATCAAGAAGGTATCAGATTACGCAATCTATTACTGTCCCTACTAATATACCAAATTTGTAGTTGTGCCAAGTTTAGATTGCAATGGCATAATTTTCATTTCATTCTACCTCTTAATGCATGTTAGAAGTTTATTGACAAAATTAACTTGTGAAAAAGATTTGAGGCAAAGCAAAGATAGTCATATAATTCATGCAATCCACTTTTGAGCAGAGAAAATTTTCCATACTCGACAAGACTTGAAACTTCAGACATGAAAGTAGACATAGTGGCATCTATCATTCCATGTTGACCAGAAGATTCCTCCAGCAAATCTGCATTTTCACTCTTTGGAAGTTGAGTGACTGACTTTGTTGATACCAGAGGGGAACAATTTGATGTACCCTGGACAGCCTTTGGAAAGGAATCAAATGAAATGTTGTTTTCATTTTATTTAATAAATTTAAAATCACAGATAAGGGAAATACATCTTGAAAATGCACCTTTAAAATAGGGAAATGTCCATGATTCCGTTCCTGTGACAAAATAAAACCTTTCAATAGAAAATTTTTACTACAAAAGAAATGAAAGTCTACAATATCAGGAGGTGAAAAAGTCTACAATTCCCTTTGTCATTAAGAGTAGAATATCTTTGATTGAATATAATTCACGATCCCTTAGGAAAGTAGCACAATGATACAGATCCTTAAATATCAAAGAATAAGTTTAGGAAACCACTAGTTGGCTATTGCAGATTGGGCAATTCACTACGTCGCCATTTTGGTTTATCTTACTGGAAATGCAGAATCTACTATCTACTTTTATATCTAGATAGAAATTGAATGCATTACAATTTCATTCCAATTCTTTTGTTTCATACTCGCTTATCGAAATTCATTCCTATGATGGTGACAATTACTTAAGCAAGAGTTAGTCCGTTGTCTTCTTAATGTAGATTAGTAAACTGACAATATAATTGCCAAAGTGAACGCTATGGAAGTATATGGAGATCTAACACATAAGACGCATAGATCACTAACTGACCAAAAAGATACTCCTATGTTCTCACTTCATGTGACAAATTTAACCAGCATATCTAATTAATGGGCGAGAAGAGACACAAACGTCCAAAAAGATCCATGCAAAAGCGGTGCGAACAACCCGCAAACAGAAGCTTGCAACATTACCGTAAATCAGAAAGGAAGAAGTGATGGTCACAGAGACGCAAAGCAGCTACATCAAATCAAGAACAGAAGCTTCCATCCAAACAGAAAAAAAAAAAATAATAATACCAAATAGACCAAGAAGGATAATCGAAGACTACCTTCAACGAAGGAAACCGAGTAGATCCTGGAATCGAAGAGGGACCCGGCTTCAGAAACGAGGCCGAAAGACTCGCCATCGTCCTCGAATCTCGACTCCCCACACCACTGCAGGGGATTGCAGAGCACTTAGGACACGGAACAGAGATCGCCGCCATGGACACCAGCGTCGGAGGAAGAAGAGGCCAAGGCCGCAGTCCGGAGAAGGAAACAGGCGGAGCTGGATCGGGAGGGAGCGCCGAGCGGAGAGTTTAACGAGAAAATGGCGGAGAGCACGATGCGACGCGCAACGCGAGCGATCGATGCGATCAAGGACAGCCGGGCCCCCCTCGCCCCGAACGTCTTCAAATTCCAATCCGTTTGGCCGTTGTCACTCACGTGCTTCTCACGCACAAATCGGTTCGGGCCGGACCGCGCCCAGCCCGGCCCAGTGCCCACTGCAGTGCTTCGCACTTATCACTAAAGATTCACCTTCACCCAACACAACAGCTAAACAAAAGAAGACAACGAAGCCTCTGATTCCATGGCCAGCCTAAAAGCATACTCGAATGATAGCACAATTTAGTTACAGCAGTCCAGATGAACTCAAAAGCACCTTGACACCTCAAAGAATTCTCCTTTTTGGTCAGGTTCAGATCCAACATTTGGGACCCCATTCCTGCATTTTTTTTTAAACTGGAATTGTTCAGAAATAGAAGCATTTACTGCCTGGAGAGCATTGCACCAGGCTGATATCTGTTAAGGTCCTCACTCCTCAGCTTATGAAATAAGCTCCACTGCTCAAATCCCACGAAGTGACCCAGGAAAAAAGGAGATTTTGCTCTGGACTACCAATAAAGGAGGAGGCATGCAAGACCAGTGTTACAGGCCCACACAAGGGCAAAGTCTTTGGGAATTTTAATCGTGTAAGCCTGCATTTGCTTTTTTTTCCTTACTTTTACTTCCCCACTTCCCTCCATTTGTCCCCCCTTCAAACCTCAGTTAACTCTTATAAATCTCGCATCTTCCTTTCCTCTGAGGCAAAGGCCATGGCTTTCCAGCAGAAAAGAGAGAGCTTTGAGCGAGAGGAAGAGGAGGAGACCTTGTCTCTCTCTGATTTCCCGGTGTGCTCTGGCAAGGATGATCGCACGTGCAAATCCGACGACAATGCGGCAGAGGAGTTTGAGTTCCAAATATCAGCTGCCGGCGGACTCCTGGCCAGTGCGGCGGACATAGAGATGTGCGCGGCCGACGAAGTGTTCTTCCAGGGACAAATTCTGCCTCTGCGGCCCTCTGTTAGCTCCGACAGCGGCTTTCTCAGTCACGGGGCGAGCCGGCGGTCGGAGTCCCTGGACCAATACTACTCGTCGGGCATCCTCGGGATGGGGTTTCAGAGCACGAGCCGGAGCACCAGCAGCAGCAGCAGCCGGAGCAGCAGCAACGGCAGCGGGATGAGCAGGAGCCATTCGTCGAACAGTCACTGCAGCAATTCGTCAAGTAACTTCTACGCGCGCCCGAGCCCGACGCCGCGAATCCGAACCCAAAGAAAAATAAACGCAGGGCGCAAGAGCGCGAGCTCCGCCCCGCCGGGATGGGGAATATTCCGGCTCGGGATCGCCAAAGCCCCCGAGATCGAACTGCACGACATAATGTCTCGGAGGCCGAGCAACGGCGCGCGAGGCAGCGGCGTCAGTGCCCGGAAGAGCCACGCGGAGGCACCAGACCACTCGAAGAAGGAAAAATCCAGCCACAGCAAAAACGATGAGGCTCGTGGTGCGAAGGCGGTCCAGAAGAAGCCCGCAGCCGGACGCGGCCTGATCTGCAGGTGCTCGCCTGAAGCGGTGGAGCCGGTCGCCGTGCTGCCGAGGAAGAAGAAGGAGGCGGAGACACGCCAAAAAGCGTCGGCATTGAATGGCCGGGGCGATCAACTGCGAAGGCAGCAGCAGCAAGGCGCTAATCATCAGGAACACGCATCTTTTTGAATTCCCTATCAGCAATCTTCGATTCTCGAACAACTTTTTTTCCTTTTCCTTTTCCTTCTGAACAAACAGAAACTTTTTCCTATTTTAAATCAAGTTCAATCTTTGAATTCCAGACAAACACGGAGAGCTCACGAACTAGAGATTCATTGAAATTCTCAAGAACAACAACAATAATAATAAAAAAAAAAATACCTACAATAGTTTTGATAATATAATAAAAAGCATCAGACGTCGTCGGCTCACTTACCAACAAGCCATGCGTCGAAAGTACGACTACTAAAATAAAGAACTCAATTAATACGAGACAAGGCACCCAATGAGCGACGTCACAGCTTTGAACGAGGCAATTCATTCGCCAAAAGTGAGAGAAGCAGCGGTTGGAGAAGAATGATGGAGAGGGCACTGAACGTGACTGAATCATGAAAGTAAGGAAGAGAATGCATCATTTGATTGGTTGGGAGAAGCGTAAAAATACAACTTGTGCCCTCTGTTTTTGCGACAGAGCGACGTGGAGGAGCCTGCATGGACTCCCGTAGTGGAAGGCCAGCAGTGGCCCGCAGTTTCTTCGGCCTTTGGAAGGTAATGCTTTGGACGCGAGCTGATTGAGTTGTTTTATGGATTTGGGTGGCGAATCCAGTGAACTCATTCTCGCAGCCATTGGATCCGGTCGGGGTGTACAAATGGAACATTCCAGCGAGGGGGGCCGAGCTCAGGGTCCACCTCGTTGATTCATGGCAATTGGATCTTGTTGGCATTCGATGGTGGACCGAATCTAAGTCAGATTGCGAGCTCATATATGCCGGCTAGCAGCCAAGGAGTACAACGTCGAGGATGGTTCTGTTCTTCATCCTGAAAATTCGTTTTTAAAATCGATTTAAAGTTTATTGGGTAAAAATCAATGCACCTTTGTTTTAATCATTAAGGGCATTCATAGTGGTCAGAATCCATTGAGAGCTCCTTTGTTATCATGTCTGCGCCATATCAAAAATTAAAAACCTCATATCTCTTTTCATTATCAAAAAACCTCTCAATAACTCCTTTATGGGTCTCACACTTTTCACTATATATAATTTCTATTTCTCTTCCATATTTTACATTATACACCATTAAATTTTTATAAAATTTAAATTTATAAATTGCTAATATGAAACTTCATGATCCCATATTTTTTAAATCTCCAAATCATATATATTTTTTTCCTAATTTAAAACTAATTTCTAATTAAAAAATAAAAAAAATGATGAAGAAGCGGTTCCATACAGATGGAACCGCTTCTTGGCAATGGAAAAAAAGCTCCCTCCCACTATGGGAGGGAGCTTCTTCCATTTTGCCACGTCTGTAGTAGGAGTTCCGAAGGAGCTCCCACTATGGATGCTCTAAGGTGGCGCTCCTTCGGGTGGTGCACTGGTGCGGTTGTTTTTTAATTTTTAATAAAAGATGTTCTACTTATAAATCCCGCGTAAAATGATAAGATTGTTTTCAAATACAGTACGTTCTCATGCATTAAACATAGTGATCCTGTCCGAATACTGAACCAACGGACGCTGGGCACGGGGCGCTCTCCGGCTGTCGACGTGGATCTTCGACTGGTAACACAGCTCCAGTCACAGCTCCGGCGAACCTGCACAGAAGTCGGGCCGGGAAGGGGTTCCCGGCGACGACCCTCCGACGCTCAAGTCAGGTGAAGCTCAAGAGAGAAAAAGTGGCTCCAGAATTCGTCGAAAACATACCTCCGGCGAAGAATGAGGGCCTTTATATAGGGCAGCGAAGAAGTAAGTGTACACCTACCGAGGTGTACACGTGTCCATGGCCCATACTCCAGTAAGGACTTGTCAGTGAACTTCCCTAACCCATACTGCTACAGTCTTAGCATGTCCTCGATGGGACAGCGGAATCCCCTGTCACAAGATTATTAGCATGGCCCACACGTGAAGCATACCTGCTGTCAGAAAAAGACGTTCCTTGTCCTTTTCCCCTTTGCTCCAAATCTGGCTTCCGGGCGGACATCTCCCTCAACATCCGGCCGGACAGATGCGGTGGTTTACTTGGGAGATTCTCCATCACGTGCTTTGTGGAGACTATTAGCAGTATGTTACCTTATGGCTTTGGCCGAGCGTGAGGTCCGCTCGGCCCACGACCTTTTCCACTGAGCGCCGGAACCCTGATTTCGACAGGGCGCCGTTAACCATCAGCCGAATATCGTCCGGCCGGCTAGCCGATCGGACCCATCCCTCTCCGAGCGTTTGATTCCGTCGGCCGGTCGGACGTCCGGTCGGACCCTGCCCTCTCCGGCCGTCCGGTTGGTCCCGGCCTTCTCAGGACGTCCGGCCGGACCCGGCCCTCTTCGGATGGACGACTGCCACTGTGCCTTCCACGTGGCGTTGACTTCACAGGACGGGGCCCCCTGCTCTTACTACCGGATCACTTGCCTCCCCTTCAAGTCTAGTCGAAGGAGGCGAATAGTCCGACTGACTGGACTAAGAATCCGGCCGAGCGGTTCCTCCGTGCTTGTATCATCCGCTCGGCCAACCATAGAGATAGACTTTAGCGTATCAACAATAGTCTTCACCGGATCTCCTCGTATTCTGCGTCAATCTTCGACATTAAGGTTGAGCATGCTTTCATTAAATGCTCCGAATGATTTAATGCCACGTGGAGCATTGCCATCGGCGTACGGCGGTGGTGGCGTGATGTTTTGATGTGATCGAAGCGATTCGAAATGGACGGCTCGATGCAGGCTTTGATTCCCGTGACCTGGATCCAACGGTGGAGGCCGCCCGGCCCTCACCCTATAAATTCTTCATTTTTCCTTCTCTTCCTCATTTGCCTCCGCGATTCCAACCACTGCCCCCTGCGCTTTGGAGCTCCGGCGATCCTGTTTCTGCTCTCCGACGCTCTCCGGCGCCTTTTTCGCGATCCCTTTCCCCGCAGTAAGGTTTTATAGCTTTCCTTCCTCCTTTCCGGTGTTTCCTCCGCATTTCTTCCTCAGTTTCGATCCTTGGAACCTCCTTTCGTTCGCTATTGTTTTTCTCCTGTCTTTTTGCCTTTTGATTCCTTCCGATCGGCCCATGGCTAGTTCTTCCCATCCCGCGGATCAGTCGCTCGGCCCATGGTACACCACCATGCAGTCCCGATTCGAACAGCGGGACTTCGATATTTTGACAGACAATTTTGAAATCCCAGAGGATTTCGAAATTCGCTTAGCTGGTCCCTCCGCTCGGCCTCACAGGCCGCCGCGCGGAGCTTTCTGTGTCTTCCGAGACCAGTTTACCGCCGGTCTTCGTTTTCCTGTGCACCCTTTCATTATAGATGTCTGCAATTTTTTCGGTGTGCCGCTCGGCAGTTTAGTACCCAATACCTTCCGTCTCCTCTGCGGTGTTGTCGTTTTGTTTAAGATTCACAACATCCCCCTCCGACCGGAGGTCTTCTTTTATTTCTATTACCCCAAGCAAGCCGAGCCGGGCACCTTCATGTTCCAAGCTCGACCCAGCCTAGTCTTCTTCAACAAGTTACCTACTTCCAATAAACATTGGAAGGATTATTTTTTCTACATCCGTATGTCCAATCAGGCAAACTTCCCGACCCAGTGGCAAGTCAGTCTGCCCCCCACTCCCGAGTTGAAGAAGTTCAAGACCCGACCGGACTATCTCCACGCCGCGAATATGCTATCCGGTCTGCGACTTGACATCAACAAACTCCTTCACGAAGGAGTGATGTACATCTTCGGGCTGAGTCCTATACGGACCCCTCTTCCGACCGGCTTCGGTAAGAACTTTGGTTGGGCATTTGCTTTGATTTCTAATTGATTTTTTTTCCTTTCTTTGCAGCGGACATCGTTATGGATTCGGTCATGGCCGGTGTTTTGAAGAGGAAGGCGGCCGCTCTGGAAGCCGCGGCGGCCAGAGAAATGGAAGCTTTGGGTATCCAGCCAGTCGGATCCCACGAAGGAGAGAGCAGGACTCAGGCTGAGTCGACCGCTCCCGCTTCTCAGCAAAACGTGGCCAGCGGAGCCACTCCTCCTGGAGAACCAACTGCCCCCGAGGAAGGTTCCGCTCGGGAGGAGGAGCAGCCCTTACAAAAGAGGCATCGAGTGGAGACTCCCCTACGGTCGGCAACCTCCGCGATCCAACCATCCGAGCGGGTCACTGCAACTGCTCGGGGCAAGGCGCCAGAGACCGAAACCATCTCGTCCGACCGGACGCCTTCGGATTGGGACGAGCCAGCTGCTCCAGTGGAGGCTATTCCAATCAGCACCCTTCCGCCCGCTCGCCATTCAGCCCAGCGCTCGACCATTCATTCCCAGTTTTCTACGCCGGCTTCCGATCCCCTTCCGACCGCCGGTTGGACAACCCTCGGTCATGGCCGCACGATTCGGGTCACTCTTCATCTTCCGACTGAAGAGCTGATTCCAGAGGCCGACCGTCCAGCTGCGCCCGAGCACACCATCACCCTGAAGGGGCCCCTAGCTGAGATGTGGGCCGATGCTCGGGCCCGCACTGTGCTGATACCCCTCGAAAATTTGGCTAACAGCCATATGCAGCAAGCCACAGGGGTAAGTTTGTAATCTACCAACTTTGGTGTTCATTCTTTCCGATCGGCCGCTAATAACTATAATTTTCTTTTGCCAGAGATGGGTGGAGGAAATTGCGGATTCCAACCGCTTGGCCTTGGTGGATGAAGAGCTACGACAACTGAAGGCCGCAGTTGGTCCGTCCGGCCTTCAGGGCCCTTCCTATTCCGAGCTGCAAAAGGAGCTGAAGAAAGCTCAAACTCTGCTGACGGCCGAACAGAAGAAGACAGCCGACCAGGCCCATGCCTTGGCCGAGTTCGAGCGACAAGTCAAGTCGCTTGACACGAAAATAGCCCTGGCCACCACTCGGAAGAATACAGCTATCTCCGATCTGGAGAAGAAGAACGTTGAGGCTCGGGGCCTGGAGCTGAAGATAAAGGAGTTGATAGAGCAGCTCGACAGGGAGAAGGCGGGCCGCTCGGCCGATGCGGACAAGATTCACAATCTGAATGAGGCCCTTACTGGTTCCCAGGCGGCTTTCAAAGAGTATCAAGATGCCGAGCCGAGCCGGATCGCTGCTTTAAGACAGAGCTACATCCGCTCACCTGAATTCTCGGAGAAAGTCTGCGAGCGGATGTACATGGCCTTCGACCTGGCTATGACCGCCACCACCAAGTATCTAAAGTCGAAGGGGCATCTTCCCGAGTCCGCGGTTATCCCGGTCGTAGATCAAATGGCGCTTCTGAATGACATTCCCAGGGACCTCTATGATTATCTTGAGTAGTTTTCTGTCATTCGGCCACTCACCAGGATATTATCCTTTTTTGTAATTGGGCCGCTCGGCTCAAAGCTTTACCTTTAATGCAATGTCTTCCTTGAATTTGCTCTACTTTCATAACTAACATGTGTGTTTATCCGCTCGCCTATTATCACTTCTCGTGCTCCCACAAAAGGGATTTTAACAAAGCAATCGTCGTGATATCCTCGCTCGGCGAAATATACCGTGTTCTTTGCTGGCAGAGCTCGTTTACCAAATGCCAAGTAGTTTTGGATACTGTGCCGCTCGGATCGTAGAGACGCTCGAATGGCATCGAAATCGCGTGCCTCGGCACATTAGATGCTTTAATCCGCTCGGTGGGTTTATAGACGTCGGCTCGTCTCTCGATATTTAACGTTGGAGCTCGACGGTCTTCCGCTCGGAGGGTTTATAGACGCCGGCTCGTCTCTCGATTTTTAACGTCGGAGCTCGACGGTCTTCCGCTCGGAGGGTTTATAGACGCCGGCTCGTCTCTCGATTTTTAACGTCGGAGCTCGACGGTCTTCCGCTCGGACGTTTATAGACGCCGGCTCGTCTCTCGATTTTTAACGTCGGAGCTCGACAGTCTTCCGCTCGGACGTTTATAGACGTCGGCTCGTCTCTCGATATTTAACGTCGGAGCTCGACAGACTTCCGCTCGGACGTTTATAGACGCCGGCTCGTCTCTCGATATTTAACGTCGGAGCTCGACGGTCTTCCGCTCGAACGTTTATAGACGTCGGCTCGTCTCTCGATATTTAACGTCGGAGCTCGACGGTCTTCCGCTCGGAGGGTTTATCGTCTCTCGATATTTAACGTCGGAGCTCGACGGTCTTCCGCTCGGACGTTTATAGACGCCGACTCGTCTCTCGATATTTAACGTCGGAGCTCGACGGTCTTACGCTCGGAGGGTTTATAGACGTCGGCTCGTCTCTCGATTTTTAACGTCGGAGCTCGACGGTCTTCCGCTCGGATGCAGGTGCGTTCCCACAGACGGCGCCAAATTGATCCTGTCCGAATGCTAAACCAACGGACGCTGGGCACGGGGCGCTCTCCGGCTGTCGACGTGGATCTTCGACTGGTAACACAGCTCCAGTCACAGCTCCGGCGAACCTGCACAGAAGTCGGGCCGGGAAGGGGTTCCCGGCGGCGACCCTCCAACGCTCAAGTCAGGCGAAGCTCAAGAGAGAAAAAGTGGCTCCAGAATTCGTCGAAAACATACCTCCGGCGAAGAATGAGGGCCTTTATATAGGGCAGCGAAGAAGTAAGTGTACACCTACCGAGGTGTACACGTGTCCATGGCCCATACTCCAGTAAGGACTTGTCAGTGAGCTTCCCTAACCCATACTGCTACAGTCTTAGCATGTCCTCGATGGGACAGCGGAATCCCCTGTCACAAGATTATTAGCATGGCCCACACGTGAAGCATACCTGCTGTCAGAAAAAGACGTTCCTTGTCCTTTTCCCCTTTGCTCCAAATCTGGCTTCCGGGTGGACATCTCCCTCAACATCCGGCCGGACAGATGCGGTGGTTTACTTGGGAGATTCTCCATCACGTGCTTTGTGGAGACTATTAGCAATATGTTACCTTATAGCTTTGGTCGAGCGTGAGGTCCGCTCGGCCCACGACCTTTTCCACTTAGCGCCGGAACCCTGATTTCGACAGGGCGCCGTTAACCATCAGCCGAATATCGTCTGGCCGGCTAGCCGATCGGACCCATCCCTCTCCGGGCGTTCGATTCCGTCGGCCGGCCGAACGTCCAGTCGGACCCTGCCCTCTCCGGCCGTCCGGTTGGTCCCGGCCTTCTCAGGACGTCCGGCCGGACCCGGCCCTCTTCGGATAGACGACTGTCACTGTGCCTTCCACGTGGCGTTGACTTCACAGGGCGGGGCCCCCTGCTCTTACTACCGGATCACATAGTATCAGGAGGATTTGATCGGTTAAACAACTCACATTGTAAAACTATATATTTATAATTACTATAATATTGTAATAACTATTATTCCTGTCCGAAAGTGTGGAGTTAAAAAGTTGAGGATGTGGCGGCTCTGTTGACTGAATGAAGATCTCGCTCCTCTCTACAAAATAAAACCAAACCAAAGAAGGGGTCCCTGACATTACGTTGATTCTCCAACGCTCAAGTTAGAAATAGAAGAAGAAGAGAAAGTGAAAGTACAAAGGACAAAGATTAATCTTGCCTTTCTTTATATCTATCATACTCTTTTATACATGTCTTAGTGACCCTTCATATTTTCCTGTTTAATTATATTAATTGCAGACAAAAGGCATCTTTTGTCTTGGTTTCTCCGCATTCAATGATAGATGTAGTGTTCTCTTTTGTTTTCCCTTCCCCTTATTAAGTATCCGTTTTTTTCCTCTTTTATTATATCGGTTCATTATTTACTGTCCATGGCATACCCCGAGCCAGACGGATGGCCCGCTCGGCCCTCTCTACTGCCGATCGAGCTGACCAAACGTTGCTTCCTCTAGACGGCCGACCGGACAACGGTTCGTCCGATTGGCCTATGTATCTCCCTCTCGCTTAGCGACACGGTTGAGTCACGTTGACCGTCTTGACTTTGACCTCCACCATGACCATTGACCCGTGCCAAGTGGGCTCCTCCTTACCGCCGCATCACAAGTCTTTCCTTCAAGTTTAGTCGAAAGAGGTTGTAAGTCTGACTGACTGGACAAGAAGATGTGTTGCTGACGACTCTAAGGCCCGAGCGGCCTTCATGCTCTGGTTTCCGATCGACGACAGGCTCATGCCGCTTGGCCCTCTTTCGTGGGGTTATTGTTCGGCCCAAGCCTTCGAAGAGAAAAGGTACATAAGTTGTTTGGATACGTGGTGATCACATGTCCATGCCTGATTGGAACAACAGGCAATTGTACTTGGTGACAATTTTCTACTGGTTGCTCCTCGTGCCCCTTGGTCGAGCGCGATCCTAGCTGATGTCATCTGAATTTTTCGAAGACTGTGCAAATCTTTGATAATCTTGGCGGAGCACGCGACTATACCTTTTTAATTAAGTGTCTTAAATGATGCCTCATGATCGAAGGACACATGTCTCATACTGCCACCGCGTGCTTGATGTGACAGGCGGATATCTGCTTGTGACGCGACATGCGCCTTTTCAAATTCAATGGTTGGATATGCTTCTAGGTTTTTTTTGTAACTCCAAATTGGATGGCTAGGATCGATCGACCGTGAGGTTTATAACCTCATGTGCACCGCCGTCTTCCTCACTTCGCATCTTCATCTTCGAGCTTCCCTATGACGTTGTGTGCTTCTCCCTTTCCGATGATCTTTCTAGTAAGCTCCCTCCTTCCAATCGAATCCTTTCGTTGTTCTTAGCATCCTCTCTTTCAATCGAACTTCATTTTTCTGTCGACCTTCGTTTCCAATGGCAAGCTCCTCACAACCTCTCGTCTCCGTTCCTGGACTCTGGTACACGCCCATCGAGTCCAGGTTCGACGGAGGCGATGCTGAGAGTTTGAGAGCTACTTTTGAAATTCCCTCTTATTATCAAATTGACCTTCCTTTGGCTTTCGACCGCCTGAATGAGTCGCCTCAGGATTTTGTATGCGTTGATCTACGGTTCCCAATCCACCCTTTCTTCTTTGTCGTTTGTAAATATTTTCATATTTCTCTCCATCAACTAGTGTCGAACTCCTTTCAGTTACTGTGCGGGGTCATCGTTCTGTTTCGCTTGCACGACATTCCTCTTACTTCTCGGCTCTTCCACTATTTCTATTATCCCAAATTATTCAAGCCAGGGACTTTTCTCTTCCAAGCTCGAGTGGGCCTAATCTTCTTTGATAAAATATCGTCCTCCAACAAATATTGGAAGGACTACTACTTCTTTGTCTGTTTTCCCGAGCAGCCAGACTTTCCGACCAGCTAGTAATTAGAGGTGTCGAATCCTCCTGAGCTCAAGAAATATAAGATCTGATCGGACTACCTCCATGCAGTTTCCAGCTTGTCCGGTTAGAAGTACCATATCCACAAGTTGCTACATGAGGGAGTCCTCTACATGTTCGGCTTGTGCCCAATCCGCACGAAGCTCCCGTCCAGCCTAAGTATGCTCCCCATCTTCTCCTTCATTGAATCTAATTGATTTTTTCTCCTTTTTTGCAGCCACATCATGCTGAGGGTGCATCTGGCTGGTAAGAGCAAACTTACGGATGCAAAGATCAACCCTGCTGGCGTAGCCGAGCTGGAGAGCCGCGGTTTACAGTCGGTTGGCTCCAACGAAGATCCGGTCAGAGAGAGCACAGAAGTGCCAGCCTAAGGGAGCGAAGGGGTGGCTAGTCGGACGGCTACTGGCAAAGCAATTGGTGTGGCGAATCCTCCACCAGAATGGCTTCCCATGATTCCGATCGAGGGGGCCTCAGAATCAGCTTCCTCCGGGGAGCTACTGATCAGCCAAAAGAGGCGTCGCGCGGAGGTTGCCTCCCGATTTACTTCCTCCGTGATATGATCCCCAACTAGGACCAACTCGCGGCTTCCTTCTGAGCGGGGTGAAACCTCAATGCCTGGTGCTCAAATGACGGTTGTTCCCCACACATCCCTATCGTCCGATTGGACGCCTTCCCTGTCCGGGCTGCCACAAGGAACCATCTGCGTGCCACCGATTGTTTTCATACCACCTCCACTGCCGAAGGCTTAGAAGTCTCACATCCGACCGGGGTCAACGTCTCAATAGGCTAGCAGATCAACTTCAACCCCGTTTGCTCCAAGTGGCCGGTGTTATATAACGACGGTTATCTAGTTACCTACGAACGAGTGGCGCGACTCCAACAACGCCGAATCCCGAGCCCCCAAGTACCAAATAATTATCCAGGGGTCGCTCGCACAGATATGGGTCGATGCCCGGGCTCGAGCGGTAGTCATGCATCTAGGGTGCTCGCCGACAATTATACCCAAATGTCTACTGGGGTAAGTATTTTACTTGTATGTTCCTATTTATCGCCGCTCGACCCTAATAAATTTTTTGCTTCCTCGCAGTATTGGGTAGACAGTCTGGCCATGTGTCAAAGACTCACCTTTTTAGAGCAAGAATTTAAACAGTTGCACGCCCTGAGCGGCCAAACAGCGGCTTCTTAGGTGTAGCTGGAGCAAATGAGCATTGAGATAACTCAATTAAGGGTCGATCTGAGTAAGATCTCTCAGCAGTTGCTGACAGAGAAGAGCAAAGGCACCGAGCAGGAAGCTTAATTGGCTTGGCTTGATAAACAAGCCAGCTCCTTCGAGTCTAAGCTTAACTTGGCCAACACTAGGAAGCTCCGAGCCATTGAGGACATGGAGATCAAATATAAAGAGTTTTGGGTACTGGCTCAAAACCTAAAGGATGTAGAGGTCTCGCTAAACGCCAAGAGGGAGAGCAAGTCAGCCGAACTCTTTGCCATGAAGACCCAGCTCGACGTAAGAGATGAAGAGTTGGCCAAGTTAAAGGAAGAGTTGAAAGCCTCCCGAGCGGCCTTAGAGATTTATCAGGGAGCCGAGTCTAGCAGGTTTGAGTTGCAGAAGAAAGTCTACCTTCGCTCGGACGCTTTTAATGACAGGGTCACTAACCGGGCTCTCCGCCTCTTCAACCTCGTGATCGACGGGACGCTCGAACAACTTAGGGACGACGACTACATTCCGGTTACTCTGACCAGCAAGGTCATCAGCCAAGACAAGCTGACTGAGTCGCTGCCTAACGATAGTTTAGACTATCTTGAGTAAGTGTGTTCGTGTGAGTTTTGCTTCTGTGATTTTTTGAAGTATCGATGAATGATCGTTCGTCTGGTGAACCCTTATTTTTTTATCCCCTTCTTGTTGTTCAGCATTTTTCGGTTTCGACTTGCATTTAGTTCACACGTCACGCAAACTCGAGCGAAATTGAGTTGCTTATACCACCAAGTGTGGCTTCATAATCTTCCGATCGACAACGGGTTATCTATTTTCATATCCGATCGATCAATTCTGGGTTTAAGATCGTCCCTCGATCATTGATGAAAACTGAGGCTTAAGGTTGTCATTCGACCGTTGGTGAAAACTAGGGTTTAAGTGTTGGGATCTAGCGCGCTAATGACGTGAAAGCGCAACAGAAATTAACTAGATCCTCTATCCAGCAGATCCATGCGAAGGGAAGAAATATTGCTACAAATAATCTATACTAAGTTACATGATAGGACTATACCCTTGATGCGTGTACACGATCTCCCGACAGCTCGGATCTCAACACGATCACACGTCTGTGCCTCTATGATATCCACATGAACAAGCCTTGTATTTGTTTGTCTCACAAATAAAACAAGATGGAGAAGAAAACACCTAAGGTTGTGCTAACAACCTCAATAGGAGTTTCGGCCAAGAGAGGGAAGGAGGAAGCAGAAGAATGCAAAAAGGCTTTTCACCTTCTCATCTACCCCAAAATATCATCCAAAATGATATATATATCCATCCCATGAATAACAAGGGTTTTGCCCTTTCATCTTCTAATCCAATGGCTCAAAATTAACCATTCAATCCAATAGTTCAATTTTGATCATTTAAATCCTTGGTGAACTTGAGTTAACCCAATGAGTCTAACTCATTGATTCTCATACAATTGACTCAATGAGTCTAGTTTGAATTGGACTCAATCCAACAATTAGATCCATTTGAGTCTAACTCAATAAGTCTAATTCGGATTAGACTTAATCTAATGATTCATCACATAAACCCATCTCCATATCAATTTGTTATTTATGTGTGACCCTATAGGTGTTGGATCGTGAAAAGTCGATAGGGGGGTAAATATCGATTTAAAAATATCGTAATTACGCAGCGAATAAAAAAACTTAAAGCAATGCTAACACAAGTAATTTTTTACTTGGTTCGGAGGTGATCACGTGCTACAAGTGTGGAGGCAAAGGTCATATTAAGAGAGATTGTCCAGAGATAAAAAAATATGTTGCAGAGAACAAAGGTAGTTTGACAAAGTCTGCAAACATAGTTGAAGAGGAAAATTGAGAGAGCGGTGATAGAGATATGCTATAAGTTATTGTCGAGTTCAGAGAAGCTGACGAATGCATGGATCTTAGACTGCATGTTCATATCATACGACTCCAAACAAGGAGTAGTTTGACACCTATAGGGCAATGGATTTTGATTCAGTGTTGATGGAAAATGATGCGTCATGCAAAGTTATTGGCATTGAGAACGTCAGAATCAAGATGTTTGATGGTGTGATCAAAGTCCTATGTGATGTCAGATATATACCAAAGCTAAGGAAGAATTTGATCTTACTAGGCGCACTGGATGATATTGGTTACAATTACAAATCAATGAATAGGGTGATGAAGGTCAGCAAGGGAGCTTTGACGATAATGAAAGGACAAAAGGTAGCAGGAAACATCTACAAGTTGATAGAGACTACAGTTGTAGGTGGAGTCACCTCGGTGGAGTCTGAATTAGACAGCGCTGTCTTGTGGCATATGCGGCTAGGACATATGGTGAACGTGGGATGCTAGAATTTCACAAAAGAGATTTGTTAAAAGGTGTCAAGACGTGCAAGCTTGAATTCTGTAAATTCTATGTTCTTGGGAAATAAAGCAAAGTGCAATTCAAGATAGTAACAAACAAGACAAAGGGGATTCTAGACTACGTGCATACAGATCTCTGGGACCAACCAGTGTAGCATCACGTGGAGGACACTTGTATTTTGTGAGTTTTATTAATGATTTCTCACGAACAAGTCGAAAACTTTTGTAAAGTTTAAACTGTGAAAAATTGAAGTGGAGAACTAGACCGGAAAGAAGATCAAATGTCTTAGGTTAGACAGTGGGGCTGAGTACACAAATTCAAAGTTTCAGGAATTTTGTGAGGAGCATGGGATAATGAGGTATTTCTCGGTTCGTAGGACACCTCAACAGAACGAGATGGCAGAAAGGTTGAACAGGACATTCATTGAGAATGTAAGATGTCTCAGGCTGAATGCAGGGCTTGCAAATAATTTTTGGGCAGAAGTGGTTAACATGACATGTTATCTCATTAATAGATCACCAAGGGTAGCACTAGAATACAAAGTGTTAAAGGAAGTATAGATAAGGAATTAAGTAGATTACTCTCATCTTCGAGTTTTTAGATGTCCAGTCTAAATGCACATATCTAGTGAGGAAAGATCAAAACTGGATGCGAAGTCAAAGTAATGCATTTTTCTAGGGTATTAAAAAGAAGTTAGCGACTTCAAGCTTTGGGATCCTAAGACAAACAAGGTGGTGATCAACAGAGATGTGGTGTTTGATGAAAAAACTATGCTACGACATACTCAGGAAGAAGGAAAAGAAATACCACATAGCAACATGGAGCAAGATGTTATGCAAGTAGAGCTAGAGACTTATGACTCCAATGATTCTAGCTCAGAGCACACGGAGTATCACACTATAGCTGGTGGTAGAATGAGATTAGTCGTAAAACCACCTACTAGATACGGATTTGAAGACCTGGTATTTTATGCGCTTATCACTAGTAGCAGAGACCCTACATCTTTTCAGGAGACGATATACAACTCTGAGAAGGGCAAGTGGATGGGGGTTATGGCAGAGGAGATAGAGTTATTGCATAAGAACCAAACATAGGATCTAGTGGAACTCCCTGAAGGAGGGAAAGCTATAAGGTGCAAGTGGATATTCAAGAAGAAAGAAGCAATGCCAGAGGGAGAAGAAGTGAAGTTCAAGACTTGGTTGATAGCAAAGGGGTATTTACAGAGAAAGAGAATTGATTATGAAGAAATTTTCTCTCCAGTGGTAAAACATATGTCAATTAAAGTGGTGTTGACTTTGGTGGCATGTCACAATTTGAAACTGGAGCAAATGGATGTGAAGACGACATTTCTTTATGGAAATTTAGAGGAGCAGATTTTTATGTCACAACCTGAGGGATTTATTCAACCCGGACAAGAGCGATTGTTTTGCAAGTTGAAGCGCTCTATGAATTTAAATAATCTCTTAGGCAATGGTACAAACATTTTGATTCATACATGATTCAAAAAGGATATAGGATATGTGAGTATGACTGCTGCATATATGTTAAGAGCCTTGAAGATGAATCACTGGTTTTCTTATTACTATACGTAGATGACATGCTCATTATTACGAAGAAGATGAAAGAGGTTGATAAATTGAAGAGGCGACTGGGCAAGGAATTTGACATGAAAGATTTGGGAGAGGTCAAAAAGATTTTTGGGAAGGAGATTCACAGGGATAAAACTGTAGGGAGATTATGGTTGTCTCAACGTAGCTATGTGGAGAAGGTGCTGGATAAGTTCAACATGAAGAATGCAAAGTCGGTGAGCATACTCTTGGTGCATCACTTCAAGTTATCCAGTACGCATTGTCTAAAGATGGATGATGAGATCCAGGAGATGTCAAAGGTTCATTATGCCAGTGCAGTTGGTTGTCTGATGTATGTCATCGTCTGCACAAGACCAGATTTAGTGTAAGTAGTAAGTATGGTAAGCAAGTTTCTCTCAAATCCTGGTCGACCACATTGGGATGCAATAAAGTAAATTTTCAGATACTTGAGAAATACAATTGATTATGACATCATGTTCAATAGACAACTGGAAGATCCTTCAGTTGCTGGGTACATAGATGTGGACTATGCAAGAGATTTAGATAACAGGAGGTCTACTACAGGATACGTATTCATTGTAGCAGGAGGACCTATTTGTTAAAAATCTATGATACAATCTATTATTACATTGTCTACTACGGAGTCGGAGTACATGGCAGCAGCTGAAGTAGCGAAGGAAACTTTATGACTTACAGGGTTAGTTAGAGAACTGGGTGTTCAGCAAGATAGAGTCAAGTTGTTATGCGATAGTCAGAGTGCTATCTATTTGGTAAAGAATCAAATGTATCATGCGAGAACCAAGCACATTGATGTGACGTTTCACAAGATCAAAGAGTTGATTGCTTCCCGGGGAATTCAACTTGAGAAGGTTCACACTACAGATAATGCTCCAGACATGCTGACAAAGGCAATGACCACAGAAAAGTTCAAGCATTGCTTGAACTTAATCTATATCTCTAGATGTTTAAGGAAGGAAGCCTAGATCCAGAAATCCAGATGGAGCTTTATTCATATACTCGTGTTCTTCGAAGGGGTGAATATTCTCCAAGGTGGAGATTGTTAAAGGGTGGCTCATATTTGGATGAAGGCCAATGCGATGGATGTTATGGGAAAAAAATCTGTTAAAATTTTTCATAATAAAATTATGTTACGATTTTATATAATAGAATTCTGTTATGGTTTTTCATAACAGAATTCTGTTATAATTTTTCATAATAAAATTCTGTTATGATTTTACCGAGTCTAGGGTTTATACATTATTTATATGGATCATTGTAAACCTATTGTACAATAACAATCACAAGAATTATGTAATGTGATTCTCTTGTGTAGAAATAATTATAATAAAGCTTCGCCCGTTTTTATGGAATAGGCACGTCGCCAAACCACGGTAATTCTTCTTCTTCCTCTTCTCTTTTCTCGTCCTTGCTCTCCTTTTGTGCTTCTTTATCTTGTTACTCCGCATCTCTTTCTCTCTTCCTATTCTTCCGCTTTAGAGGTTGAGAAGTGTTACCCCCTCTTTACGTAACAAAAATAATATATATATGTATATATATATATATAGAAACAAGAGAATAACTATATCATTTAACAAGGGAGGCCTAGGTGGAGGTGTTCTTTTAATCAAAAATAGAAATAATATTCTTTGATGATTTAAAGGATATTATTTTGATGATTTTAATAAAATTGGGCGCCACTTCGACCAGTTTATTTTTAATCCTTACATTTTTTTCATCTAGATCTTTTGGTCATGAAAATACGAATCAGGAGATGGACCATTTATAATTGTAGTCGGATCGTGATCAGTCAAATCGTGGTCAGTCGGATCGTGGCTACGATCCTATCGTAATTAATTACAATCCTTTCTAGGTTCACCGTCCCTCAGGTTATAATTTGGGTTGGGGCAGATGATTGAATGCCACTCAGGAATCGCACCCCGCTCGACGACAGACTACCTGACCACTTGCCCATTGCTGGTGGTCTCCAAACGGCTTCCGATCACCCGCCCCGACTTAAATTATAATCTAGGAGAGACGATGAACTCAAAAAGAGATCGTAACTAATTATGATCAGATCACAACCACGATCTGACTATAACTATAAATGATTCATCCCCTAATTTTTTTTTACTAGAGGATCTACCCCTTTTTGTATGGGATTTGGTATCGGAATTTCAAATTACCTCAAAACTTTTGAGATCAAAGTGAAAAATTCCCGACATTGCGGCGGATCTGCGGTTGGCTCGTTTGCAGCCCTAGATCTGCGGCGTCCATTTGTAGTTACTTTTCTCACCCCGCTGAAGTTTGATGGCGCGCCGAACCTCATACCGTCCGTATCCTCTCCCTCAATCGCCGGCGCTAGAAATGAGCGGCGGCGTCCTTCGACATGTCTGCTTCGGAGTGCCCAATCCCCCCCTCAGCCGTTTTCGAGCTTTTCCGCTCCGCGGCGAGCTACCGCAGTCCCCGTCGACGCGCGCCAGAGCCTACGTCCGCCCCCACCACCTGGCACCAGCCTTATCTTCGGCAGCCTTTTTTGCGTCTTCTTCTTGGGCCCGGAGTGGGTTCGTAAATTGGTACCTCGGCGTCCTCTCAGCCCGCCCTATACTTACGAAAAGCCTCACCGCGGCGGCTACCACCGTTGCCGCTGACCTCTTCTCTCAGGTTCCTGTTATTTCTCATCGATTAAAAATCCTTTCTTTCCGCTGAATTTGTCGAGAGTTTGGTCGTATCTTTATCTATTGGAATCCACAACTGATTTCCTGTTTGAGAGGATGGTGAGTCTGATAGAACTTCACTTTTTATGGTTTAGTTTCGATTCAACTATTTGTAAACCAGGTTTTTAGAGTTCATGCACGACTTTGAAAATCATTAACCTTTTTGAAATATGGTAATGTTAGTTATCATATGCTTAATCTTCTCGCTTTTGCTATTTGTAACATCCAAAAAGACCAGACAACAGGCTTGAAAGGTTGATGACTGATAATTGTTTTTGAAAGTCCTTTCATGCATGCTGCAGTTTCTAGTCGTAGTGCGTAAACAACTTGTGTGTCTCATATGGTTGTATGTATTTGTGTCTCATATGTTTGTTTTCCAATTGCCCAACGTTTTGACTTATATCATATGGTTGTATGTATCGCAAAATTTTCTTTTCCCCTAAGAAGCACACGAATATCTCATAAGACTAAAGTAACTACATTGTATATCCTGTTGATGCTATCTTCATCAATATCTCTTGTTGTGAAAAATTAGATGTTCATTTTATGTTTGTGTTTTTCATTTGTGGGATTAATATTCATTGTTCAATTCAGAAGAAAATTGAGTTTAGAATTCATAATGAAATGGAAGTCATTACATATATTAAGCGGAGTAAATCTGAATGCATTCTTCCTTGGATCAATTTGTACTTGCACTGTTGATTTCTATTTCTTCTGTAATTGAATGATATTTTCTTTTCAGTAGTTATCACATAGATTTTCCAGCATCTGACCTTATCCACTGTCTTTCAAATTTGATTCCATGTATTATTTTGGAATCGATAATTCTAGATTGGATGTTAATGGCATCTAGTTTTTCTGCATTGTTAACAGATAATTTCATCCTCCTCATTCAAGAATCTTGATTTTGTAAGAATCATAAGAATGGCTGGCTATGGGATGCTCATTTCGGGACCGTCTTTGCATTTTTGGTTCAATTTCGTTTCCAGAATTCTTCCCAAACATGATATTTTAACTACTTTCAAAAAGATGGCACTTGGACAAACTATATATGGGCCTATAATAACCGGAGTCTTCTTCTCACTAAATGCAGCACTACAAGGTAGTGTACATTCTTTCCAGGAACTACATTAGTAAATGAATCTACGTTGTGATCAATATGGGAGATGTTGCATTATTCAAAATGATAGATAATTGGCGTCATTACATACACTTTTCTAATTGTCCCTTCTAACTAGGTAACTGATTATTGATTTCAAAATTCCAACCACAAGATATAAGCTTGAAATGATCTTGATTTGGTTTGAACGAGTCAAGCCGAAGCTTGATTCACTTATATTGATAAATAAATTGGATTTAACATTTTGGTTATTTACAAAACTAAATGAGTTTGACACACTTTTAGTTTGAGGCAGAACAAACACATGCTTAAAAGCTCACATAAGATTGTAACCGTTCAAGTTCGAATCTGTATGAAGTTCTACCTCAAGGCCTTAAACATGGTGTATGTAATCCTTTTAGTATTTATTAGCATCGATTTTATTGTATTGACTAACCGGCTTTGTTGGTGTTTCGCAACAACACGCTAAATGTAATCATATTTTACCTAATTTTGCTTACAGTTTGGATCATTTCCAAGAAACTCTATTTTATTTTATGTTAAAATCTATTGCAATTTACCTCAATGGTGCATCCGGTAAAACCACTTGCCATTTTTTTCCCAGTAAAATTCAGTCTTCTCCTTGCATTATCTAGAGATATACTTCTTCAAGTATAGTGCTTATCAAGATTGAGGGCACAACTCTATTTGGCCAGGTAAACTGGAAAGACTGAGTAAAGATCGAAGTAATCCTTCAACATTTAGACCTTCTCTCCTAGTACTTTGGGTGGCAGCCATCAAGCTAACTAAAGTTACAGTTAGCAATTTGGAAGTGGATAACTTTACTCTTATGATCCCTTGGCCTTTCTGTTTTCTAATACTTGCTTTTTGCGAAAAGTTGTACATCTAAACAAAACTACTGTTTACTAGATACATTTCAATTGTTCTTATGTAGGTTAGCAGCATTCATTTCTTCTATAACTAATACAATCTGTTATCGTCATTGTTAGGTGAAACTGTTGAAGAAATCTTTGCCAGGCTAAATAGAGACATGCTTCCCGCGCTAAAGAGTGGCATCATGTACTGGCCTATATGTGACTTTATCACCTTCAAATTCATCCCTATTCGTCTGCAGGTATTTCAAAAAGATTGTTATGGACATTATTGTTAGCTGTTTAGTGATTAACCATTTCCATTATTTCTTGTTAGCCACTCGTGAGCAATTTATTCACCTTTGTTTGGACCGTCTATATGACATACATGGCAAGCTTGGAGAAGGCAACCACTGAGACAATCTTGGCTATGTGACAATTCCCCATCACTGTCTTAGCATTCAGTTCCTTCTGAATTTCACGACATTGTTAAGTTACAACGAACTGCATAGTTTAGCTTCTTAAATTTTAAGTTTGTACGAGACTTGCCATTTTCTTTGGAGAAACTCGGGCAAAGGCCTGCAAAAGATTTATTTGTAAGTTCAAATGTTCTTAAAATGATGGTCAATAAGTTTTGAGTGTGATCCAACGATAATGAAGGTATTCTTAGATCTTAGTATAAGGTCTTTTTAGTACTTGCATTTTGAACAAAACATGCACAAGACTGAATCTTCAGAGAATGCTAACTTCTGCATGCTTTGCGTTTACAGAACTCCAACCTTTTTCTGCATTGTAGAATGAATTGTAAGGTTTTTGAATGAGGACGTTACAGATCGAATATGTTTCATGTTTTCATTACAATCCTAAAGAAGCTACCATGCTATGTTGCTTATTGCAGAGGAAGAGCCAAGAAGGCTGCTTCAGTTCATCCTGTTTCATTTTCTCAATCTTCAAACCTGTATTCTTCCTTTCTATGAATCTTATAGAATCATGTGTCAGAGGCCAGACACTCTTTGTCTGCCTCCTACCTGCTGAGTCGCCTGAGGTTGAAGAAAAACCTGATCCCGAGTCTGAAATGTATGAAGCACTTTTCTTCTTCCATTGAGTTCTACTTCCGGTGGCAAGTGTCAGCTCCAAGTCACCCTCTTCATCAGCATCAACTTTCAGTTCATCAGAGTGCTCAGGTGTGCACTTGTCTGAGTTAGTTTGATTTGTTTGTTTCGAGGGTTTGCGGTTTGGTTGTGCTTCTTTCATCAACAATTTCTGAATTTGGTACACGCGATGAAGTTCCTGGACCTGGATAATGTGAGGAATCCAAAAATTACCAAACCTTACATCAACTTCATGGATGATCAGATCAGAAGAGGAAGCAAGTCCTACCTGGTGCCTGAAAGTTTCTTCCTGTTTCAACATCACCTTCTTCACTGATATGTATTCTTCGCCATGCTGATTGAGGAATCCTTCCATTTACGCAATGTGAGAATAGTTCTTCCTGTGATTCTTGGCTAATTCTCCCAAGAAATGATCTCAAACAAGGATCAACACCTCCGTAAAAAACTGCTGACGCACAGTCAAGGTGAGTGTATCCTCAAGAACTACAACAAATTCTAAGAAATTAAGTTCATCTTCAGTTTTTTGAGAAGTAAATGATAGTTTCTGAAATTGACTTGACTTCAACAAAAAAAAAAACAGCAAGATCTTCCCCTTTTTGTGTAATATCGATTTCTCCCCATAATTAACTCTTCTATTTGTAGCAGATTTACATGAAGAACCCATCTGAAGAACTCAAAAACCTCCATGCAAAATTGGGACAAGGAACCCTCACCTGAGTTCTTTTTATGAGCCACCTTCCTCAGCAACCTTAGCAGAACATGGAGAAGTGAAATTATATCCTCAGTCTCTCTCACACAACTTGAAGCCGCAATTTGCTTGGAACGATCGATCTGGCAAGGCAGATGGAAGGTTTAAGACTCCCTACGGAGGCTCCCACTGGAATATTTAAATAGACTTGACTCTCCCAAAGCATGGCAAACGAATCTCAATACCTTGGCCAGGTACATGTCTAGTCTGCAGGGAAAACATGCCTCCGACAGTGCCAGGGAAAGATAACAGATCAATAATTTAAAGGGAAACTGCAGAACTCATATTTATGGTTAAGATTCATATTTATGGGTTTAAAGTTAACAGTGACAAAGTTGACTGAGTTCATGATGTATCCATTGGATATTATCACATGGGGAGTTGCGCATTATTGGCTGGGCGATAGAACTGACACAGTTTCGCACTTAAAATATTGCAGTCATACAGAGAATTTCTCAACGAGGTTTCGAGATTGATCCCAATGGTTTGAAAAGAGAACAAAACATGAGCATGGAGATGATGAGGCCCTCGATTAACTCTGTGTTCCCGAGGTACAAAGTCATCGGGCATAATTTCAAACATGAGCAGCAGGATTTTGCAGAGTTGAAACTGAAAGGGACCATGAACCAGGGAAGATCCAAATACCAGCAAGAAGTTCTTGGAAACGACAAGGATTCATTTATCGCAATTCCCTGTCTTTTTTCTTCTTATCTCCATTATCATCGATGCACATGGACGTCCGGGAGAGAGGAGAGAGGATAGACATGGGCGCACGCGCTGCCGGCGAAGGGTGGCGCAGCCGTACGTGGGGGCGGCTCCACCACCACTAATACAAATGTTGGTGCAGTATCCGCCGAGACAGATCGACGAGCCCCATCCCATTTATGAATATTGTTCGATATAGGAATTATGAAGCCAAAGGTTGATGCTGATGGCTTCATCCGGTAAAAAAGCTTCACTTTTCCAGTTTCGATCGGCTTTGCTATAACCAGATAAGAGTCCATTAATAAAGCCTCTGGCACGTTTCCACTCCCTAGTCACACTTATTTATAAAATTATCTTTGATATTTTTAAATATAAAAAGTTTTAAAATACATATAATTTCTTTTAAATTTAGAGAATTATATTTATTTTTAGATTTTTATATTTAAAATATAAAAAGGATAATTTTAATAGAAAATATATTCGATTTTAATTTAAAGTACTAAATTTAAGAAGAATTATATTTTTTTTTTTGACTTTTTGTACTTAAAAAATCTGAGAGGTAATTAGGTAACGATATTTGTATGAGAGAATTGAAGTAAATAAAATTTTATGTGTAGAATATAGAAATATTATTTTTTTTAATATGGGGATTACGTTAAAATTATGATTAGAGATTTTTTTCTAATTTACTATTTTTTCAAAGCACCTTTCAAATATGTTTTCTTAATAATAATAATAATAATAATAATATTTATTTTTTATTTATTTTATTTGTTTATTATTATTATTATTTATTTTATTTTTTATTTTTTGGTTGTAGAATTTGGTGGTCTTGGTGTTCATTCCACCAAACGCCTTGCGAAAACCACTTTGTGCTACTCGAATCAAATAATATAAAAATTTAGAGGCCAAATAATTAAATGTAGTTTATTGGTTGTTCTTTACATGTGGATGTACCTATCTAGATAAACTCTTAAGTGCTCAAGATATATATTAAAAAAAAAGTAAAAATAACTTAGACTTAAATTTGATTCATTATAAAATGGATACAAATAAAAAAGGCGTTATAAATTAAAAGAAATATCAAAGAAATAGCTTTTTCTAAAAAAAGTTAAATGGACGTCATTTTATCTTGAAAATACTTCTAGATTTAATGTTATTGTAAAAACCATCGAATAGTTTTTCCCAACGTATAAATGCTATCCGCAACACTATTATAGAAACTAATTGTTAATGTCTATACCACTGAATAATTTGACTGTTTATATTAAATGGATGTTCATTTAATTTCAATTGGAAATAAGACACTTATAAGTATGGATATAAATTAGTCAAGCCGGGGTTTGAGATGTTTAAACTTATTTGATAATGTAATCGAGCTAAGTCAAACCGAGTCGAGTTTAAAATGAATCAAATTTTTGAAATGATTGTTCAAGTTTGATTTGGTTTATTTTTTATGAACTTGAGTTTGTTTGAAACTTGACTTGAGCTTGGTTCGTTTAGATGTTATCGAGCTCTCAATTCAAAATTAGCTTGAGCATGGTTCGAATTTGGTTCGTTTAGATATTATCAAGCTTTCAATTAAACTTGTTTGATTGTTTGAAGTGTTTAGTTGTTTGATTAATTATTAAGTTTGATAATTCAAATTTATTTATTTATTTTATTATTTATTAATAAGAGTTTTATTAATAAATATGATTCGTGAATATTGTTCACGAATATTGTTCATAAACATTGTTCATGAACATTAACAAACTGAACATATATATATATATATATATATATTTAAACTTTTTTATTTAATTTAACAAATTATTTAAATTTATTTATTTAATTAATCTTATATATATTAAACAAATATAAATAAATTCTTACTAAATCTAACATCAAATTTATCCACTAATTTATTTACCCGCCTACTCATGGTTTTGTAAACGATGGACGTTAACAAAATATGAGGTGACAGCATCACTTCTTATCTTCTCGTGTGTGCGTGTGGATGGTGCGTGCCACGTCGTAGGATTCATTAAGGGACGAAACAGAGGATAAATTTTTGATAGATTCTGCCTCCACCAAACATGCCGCATTTGGATCCGAATAGATCTTCTTGCAATCCGCATCAAATATCGTGGTTGAGTTGAGGTGGTGCTTCTTCCACGGATCCGCGAGTCGCTATCTCACTTACATTATTTGTCGTCCCTTTCCCGCGTACGGAACCATGTCCATTCTCCACAACATTTGATGGAGCCTTTTGGATGGAACCGTTGGCACCCTGCGAATTGTGCCGACCTTCCTTCCGTTTCGCGTCTTGATTCAGTCGACTAAAGGAATACAACTTGATTATACCTAGACCTTCAGGTTGCCGTCTTCCGCATAGATGCAGTGGTGATTCAGTCAGCTGATTCCATTGAGAGAATTGACAAGTTGAATACTAGAGGAAATCTACTGAAGTAGAAGATTCAGCTAAATGACCACACAGTGCTCTACAACATACTAAGAAAAAGAGCCATGAACTTGTTTTGTGCACATTCATCAAAGAAGGGAATAGAAAGATGTCTTTGTTGAACATGATTTATGAGACAAGTATATGAGGTAACATTTTCTGCAGTTAATACATCGACAACACTTGTTTTTTTTAAAAGAAAAAAAAAATACTCAACAACACTCTCTTTCTGTATGCCTCTTGTGCCTCGAGAATTCATGACAGCAATGGGAAGAATTTTAATGACAAGTTGGCATTGGACAAACTATAAAGAACCCTGATAGAAATCGCCGATGAAGAAGGAAAGACGGTAGCTACTGGAGCTCATCTTCTGGTGTGTTTTCGTCTAGACTGCTCTGCGCCAATCTGTAGTACAATATTCCCATTGTTGCCATGCATGCCCTGCTCACAAGAAAACATCTTCCAATAAGCTTGTAGGAATAGATTTCCACTTTGCAGTTTCTGTCATCTTAATTACGCATGAGGCTATTTATAAACCATATTAAAAGAAATATTAACCTTTATGTTGTGTCTAATTGAGAAGGTAGCACAATTAGCAGTGAAAGTAGTCGATTCCCTTGTCTACTTGGAAGAAAATGCAAAAGTGTAGATAAGAGCCATTTGAAGCAAATTTCCCCACTTTTGATCTAGTGCAAAAGTGGATGGAAGAAAGGAGAAGAGCAAAAAAAAAAAAAAATGAAGCATTGAACAAACTGTTTTAGCCCTGCAGATCTTGAGAATGACAAAATCAAAGGGTTAATTTTGCAAATAGACAAAATAAAGGAAACCGCTATCCTCTCCTTAAATTTCTCCCCTCCTCACTCACCACTCTTCCTTTATTTCTTCTCTTCTCATCACTCAAGTAGATACAATATTACTTAAGATGTAATAAATTTTCAGATTGGAACGAAATCTATTGAAGGACAAGCACTTAGAACAGCCTCTATGTATCTAAAATTCGAAAGGCAATCAAGTAATTGCCTAGTTGCTTCTCAACAGATATAATAAGTCCTTTTAATCTTCTTATCTAGCAAATGCAAAACTTGTTAAATCATTAAATCAGATTTCCTGGAGAGAAATTGTTTCCTTTAATTTTCACATAAATACAAGTCCTGCACGTTGCATGCATATTTTTATCAAGAGAAGATTTCTATTATTGAGATGACGGTATTGTAATTGGAATAATCAATAAACCATATAAGCAAGGGCAGGTGGTGGAGGAATTACATGATTGCCATGATGAGTAATATTTTCCTAGGGTCCATCCTTGAAGATTTTTGATGGCGCACTTTTCCGTCATGTACACCACTGCGTGATGTTGGAGCAGTTACTGGTAGAGTAGGCAGTGCATTTGACCAGAAAGGCAGCAACATCCTCAGAAACTTGTTGCGAAAGGGACCTGCAGCTAGTAAAAGTCAGTGAGATGTGAATTAATTTAAATTGCCATTGGCTTGTAGAAGGTCGCTACTTAAACAATCCACGCCAATCTCAAACATCCAGACAATAGATTGAGATTAAGGGTTACCATATTGACTGAACACCATCAGCGAACCAACTCCATAGATCATTACATACAATATTTTCAACCAAAAGAAGCAACTTCTCATTATTTTTTGTTGGGAAACTAATTGATAGATATTCAAAATCGGAATAGTTGCAACATAAGTAGACGGTGGAGAAGCATAAGTTGTATTAGAGGTTGGGAAGTTCCACACAGACTTGTGGAAACCAGAGTCCTGGCGATAAAGAGATTTGGAGCAAGGAGTGAAAAAAAGGTTTCAAGCACACTGTAAGAGATGAAAACTATATTGCAGATAGGTTAGCGAAGGAAGCTTTGAGGAGAAAGGCTAGTGGTGCATTACTAGATGTGTTTGCTAATTATCTAAGCCTACATCCAGATTCCCAGATGGAGGATTGGAAGTGAGGGTGTAAAAAGTTACATTTTTTCAGTAAAGGACGGGTATATCTGTCAGCCTTTTGACAAAAAAAAAAGGTTGAACAATTGCAAACTCCATGGTAAACTATATTGTTAGGAAATCACTAAGGTCCATTTTTACCATATTTCCAGATGTAAATAATCTAGTGAGTGAATATTCAACAAGCCAAAAGTGTTGACTTAGAGACAATCTGGCCTGTGGTCTGAAGATAGGAGCTTTGGATTGATTTGGAGCACTGGGAGTGAATGAAAATAGGATTACAATTGAAGCTGCTTGCCCAAACAGACCTTGGATTGGCTTAACCCTGTCAGACAATCCCCTTCTGGTGACTCAGGACATGCAACTCCTGAGTCACCATGTTTCACCTTGTAGATAGCTAAGAGATACCTGTATACCCTTGTATGTAACCATACATCAAATACAAGGCAGACTATTGGCCCATCTTTCCTTGCAAAACGGACAATGCACCAAGAAAATACACTTACAAACCCATGAGTTTTGTTTATTCATGAAACCAAATATACAATAGGAATTGACTGTATGCTTAACAGTCAAATTCACAGATATAATAGAATCACAAACCTTCAGAGAACTCAATGTAGACACAAAGGTAGGGGCTTCATCATCTTACCTCGTCTTGTGTACTTTTTGTTTGTTCCATCTTCATCATCTGCATGGTATGATGTTTCAGAATACTTCTTCTCATTGTAAGTTGGCTTCCTTGTAGTGGCCCCTGGCTGCACAAGCGACACAATTTAGCAAACTGTTAAGATCACTGTGGCACTTTGTAAGACATTGGATGATAGAAATGTCAAATATATATCATTGAATGTCCTATACAAAAGTTTATTGCTTTCAAGTAAGACCTAGGTTCATCAAACTCACAGTTTTTATAAGAATGGGTTCCTGATCTTTCATCAATTGGTTTTCTAAAGCATTAGGACCATCAACTTCAATAATCTCAGATTCTGTAACCTTGGAAGAACCAGCTCCAACACTCGTGTTATATAATTCATCAAAGTACTTGTCATCTGTGACTGGTAAAGATATTGTTGGTCTTGAATCTTTATCAGAATTAACTGAAGCTGTTCTACCTTTGTCTTTCTCTTCAGCCACAGATATGCGAACCAATGGATCAGAAGTAAAAGCAGGAGGAACTCGGTGCTCTGATGCAGTAGAAGAAACTACATGATTTCCAAATACATTTTTCTCCAGGTCACTCTGCATAAGTTAGACAGAATATAGTAAATGTTTAACAATTCAAAGAGCTTCAACTTCATTATTCTGTCTGGAGGATATTTAAAGGAAATAAAAACATCCAAGGAGAATGAATAAAAAGCAATCAGTGCAATTAAATCTCAAACATCTTTAACTGAGTCATAGTTTGTAGAGGGATGGATATATGGTACTTATGATGAGAAACAAGTAACTTCCAGTTTCTATCTTCTAGAGATACATTACACAAGCTGACTGAGTTCACCTGAACCAAAGTCTAAGCTAAACTAAGTCTTACATTGTCCTTGCTAATTCTCTAATTTCATGTGTAATTTTTTTAAAACCTAGTAGGTAGCTTACAAAATCAACAACAAGACAACACCTCAAATAGCACATAACAACAGCTTCATAGTTCAATCTGAAATAGACCTACTGGATTTAAAAGACATAACAAGAAACTGATGGATGATAAAACACCAATATAAACAGGTATCATATCTTAAAGTATGAAACTTTTATGTGATAAGATTAATAATACAAACTACCAGAATATAACAGTATGGATTTATAAGCAAGCAGGCTTTACCTGAATTATTGCTTCCTTAAGCTTTGAATGCAAGTGAGATCCTGTATCTTTGATACTTACAGGGGGCCATATCTACAACAAAGTGTTATTAATTGAGACATGAAAAAACTCATCACCATTTCTAGGACAAATTTCTCAACAAAACATGCAATCCCATATAATTTTTACTTCAGTGACTGAGCCCAAGGAATCATTTATATGACTTGAGTTTAATCAAAATAAATAGCAACAACATTTAGAATTACCAGTAATAAGCATATATAAAGGTAAGTGTAACTGTGTAAGTAATAAATTATTTCAGTCTTTTGCAAGTAATACAAAAGAAAAGACAAGGAAAATCCTATATAAATTAACTCATGACACATGAAAATATTCAATGTGGTCTGCCATGTATCCGATGTGTGGAAACTTTACATATGCGTTTCATCAGAAAATATTTTATTGAACCAGTATCTTCGAACTACTTTATGACCTTTCTACTCTAGTAAGTTATAAGGATTCGGTCATTCTGCTTTCTTCCCATAATTTCCCTTGCTAATTTGATCAAAATTTGAGAACCATAATAAATAGTGTACAATGGCCTGTAGTTGTATTGAGAAAATCCATTGAAATTGAAAGAAAGAAAAAAAAACTCCATATGTACACCAAAATAAAGCCCAAAATAGTACTTAAGTTCTTTAAGGACAATTGCATGGATAAATAGATTTAACCATCAGGCATCATATAATTTTGGTCTTTTGACATAAAAGTAATGTATCAAATCTTAACCCCTAATTGCTAACTGATTATGCAACCAAAAAACATTTGATGAAAGGTTTGCTAGTATAACTTACAGGGGTAGAACATGTAGGACAAACATATCCTGCAGGTGCAGTTTGAGGTGGGAAGCTCTTAATATGTGAGACCAAGCAACTTGTGTGCATAAGATCTGAATTTTAAAAAATACAAAAAGTAATAAGCAATTTCAGTTTGCAAGAATAAATAGACATATAAGCAACTTACGCAAGCAACCCAATCTTGTAGTTTGATCCTTTCCTTCTTCTAATGTAGCACTGCAGAAAGAGCATGTCGGTGGCCAATCATATTCCCCATCAATGACCCAATCAGAGTACTTTTTCACCTGAAAATTAAAAAATCAAGTGAAGTGGTCAGAATACTTCTTCACCTAAATATTCAGGAAAAGTCAGGTGATCACACTTGAATTACATTAATTACAATCTCACTAACCTGGATATATGTTTGTTAATTAGTAAGAAGGAAAAGAGCATGGCAAAAGTTACCAGAAGATTCTTTCTACATGGACAATTGCAATGTAAACTACAACCCTGACTCAAAAGATGGAGAATTGAGGAAAAAACCAATTGAAGATAATCATGAGTATTGTTCATAATTAACACAAAGTACATCATTACAAGTGACACGGTGAATTTTCAAACAATTAAGAACATACAAGAAATTCATGTAAATGAAAAATGAAAAGGTGGAGGAAAACTGATCCTTAATTATAACTGGACAAAGCGGGTAATATAATCATAAATGGTTTCAATTTAATTGTCTTCTATAACTCTAGTAAAATTGTTTCTGAGAAATTTCCAACATCCCTCATCAAACATAAAAATGAAAATCATCATAGTCAACGGGAAAAAAAAAAGCCAAACCACAAGAGTAATATGCAAACCAATATATCTGAATTATTGAACAAAACCAACATTGTTAGTGATCATCATCATAATGTGTGTGCTACTTAAAGTCCAACAGCGCAAACAACAGGGGTTAATATCAAGGTGTTAAAGTATTTGAATACATCCTTATCTTCTTCTAAAACTTGCTGCCCTTGTTAAGAAACTGCACATGTAATTAAAGTCAAAGGGCCTAGATCCAACCATGGGTTTTCCATCACATGTAAGTGAATCATGATTGAAGAAAGAAACCTACTCCTTGGAAACAGTTAAGTGTCAAATCAATGTACTGGAACTTATGGCTTACAATCATAATATCAAGTTATAAATATCTTGACACAGATACAAAGCAGCAACCTTAACTCAGAATATCGGAAGAAGGAAACTCACTATTCTGGAACCAAATCATCATCTATTTGAAATGAGAAGGTTTTGTTGAACGATGAGTAGAAAAACAGGGATATCTTTGTGACTGACTTGCAACATTAAATAAGAACCTTTATATGTCCACTTACCTCTAGGTTTTTGTGTCAAGTCTATCTATGTAAAAAAATAAAAGACTCCGAGTCAAACTGGCCATGTGGAAGAACTGGTTTTCTGAGTTTATTAGTTAAAACTTAGTTGAACAGCACATCAGAGTGCCTCAAATTATAAACAATGGCAAGAGTTGTAATTGCACTAGACTCCAAATCAACTAGAAGCTAAGATCAGCAAGTTGCACGAGAACTCTTTTACCACAAATGTTCAGCTACAGGGGAAAAATTAACTCAGATCACAAAAATTTAGATGAGTACCACACAGATTTGATGTTCTGAGAAACATATGCATTCTCCACAGACTGGAGCTTTATGGACAAAGCAATAAAGCCTAGTTGCCTGCAAACCAAAGATCCATTAGTTCAAGAAAACTCCACCGCACACAAAAAAAAAAAAAAAACAAATACACAACAGTAGTTCTCCTTCGAGAATAAATGGAGCTCTCTGTTAACGGAAGTCTGAAATGACATCAATAGGAACGTATTCATTGATCAGATTTTCAATAATCTCCTCTCATAATGAATATTTAGCCACAAAATATAAGCTAGAAACCGATGCCCTACCAATATTACCTTTCCTCGTCATTGGAAAGCAAACAAATCGAGGCAAAAGGGGAAATTTAATCAAACTCTGAACACAACCAATTGACCAAATATTGAAACAGAAATATGCCAAATTGTTTTGCTTTCAATTTTGCAAAGTGTCAAAGCCCAAAGGCGATAGCTTCGAAGTTCCGGACACGATTTTGAACGGCCAAATGGCCGGAAAAACGTCTTTTGAACACAAATTAACATAACTACGCCGTAATAACAACTCCATAGCAGTGAAATCGGATCCAAAAGTACCTTGCGACATTTGCAGACAACCATCTCATAGATCGAAGATCCAGGAAGTACCGGCGAGAAAACGGAGTGAAAAATGAACGAATGAAGCCTCGAGATCAAAGCGATCTAGGAAAAGCTACACGAAGCCGAACAATGGCGAGATCTGGAATTGAATTATAACGCCGAATCCAGGAGAACAGATTTCATACGTGCTCGGAATTCGGAAATGAAATGAATTAAGTTGCAAAGAGGAATTGTGACTAAACCGGTTCCGACATAACGGGGAAGCGGACGGGCCGTTATAAATGTCCATGTAATGTATATTTGTTTATTATAGAAAATTATATATATTTATAACAATTATTCAAGTTAATGATAATTATATCTTAAATAATATAAATAAGAAAACTTAAAATTTATATTTAATTTTAAAAGAGATACGTGTTCAATTCTTTGACAATCAAATTTCAAGATTATACATATTTCTAAATCTAATAATTTATTATCTAAAGTTGAACGTTTTAGTGATTTTTTTACTAAAAAGAGCACTAAAACGAAGGACAACAATTAAAAGCCCATCCCTTATTTTTAGAATTATTTTGATTTATTTTTTTTATCAAAAGATATCCCATTGCTGTATAGAATGACTCAATTATATTTTACTATATTATTTCCATTATTATCTCTCTTATATATTTTCACTTACATCTTGAACATGAGATTCATTGTAGCATCTCGTAGTTGCTACACAATTATAGCAACTACAAAAGGAAATTGTCATACTATTGTAGTAGTTATAATTTTGTAGTTACTATAACATGAGGAAAAAATTAAGACTATAATTATTTGGACCCTCCGAAAAGCTTTAAACAATATTTTTTGAATCTGAAAATGCGGCATTATGGGTGCTACTATAGATCTCTGAATAAGCTTCAATTTGTTATATTGTGCGTCTCATGATTAAATCCGAATCAAAAGTTATAGTCTATCAAAATTTAGGATTTAACATTCACATTATAGCTACAACTACATGACAACTTAATTGTAGCATCTTCGAAATCATAGTTACTACAACTACATGACAACTTAGCTGTAGTAGTTATGAATTTGTAGCTATTTGATAGCTGCTACAACGTGAATATTAAACTTAAACTTTGAGAGATCATAAATTTTAACTCAGGTGGAACCACGAAACAAGTAATATATCACATCGAAACTCGTTTAGAAATCTATAATTAGTTATTAGTTGAAATCCACACTAGACTGATTTCAGCTCTAAAAATATCATTTAAATCCTTTTTAAAGACTACGAATAATTTTAATCTTAATTTTTTTTTCATATTGTAGCAAATATGAAACCATAGCTACTATACAATTGTAGTAGCTACTACATAGTTGTAGCAACTATAGATTATAGTTGCTACCAATGTTAGACGTGATTTTGGGGCCTGAGGCGAACACCAAAAATGGTGCTTTCCAAGCTTGATATTCATATAATTTTCAATTAACATAAATATAACAGTATTTGTAACATGAATTCTAGAAATAAAATATAGACAAAATATATCATTCAAAATAATATGTCATAAGCAGATACTAATAAAGTCAAGACGATCCAAACAAAATATAAAATTCATGTTCTGAACGAGTATATAGTCACTTGAATATTGCTCACATCGCAATTTTAGAAGCGGAAATATTGATTAAGTTTGCATAATCAACTTTCTCAATCACTTTTTTTCGATGGTTAACATAGCCAAGTCATTTAGTCTTTCTTGCGACATAGTTGATCGGAGATAAGTTTTGATCAATTTCAACTTGAAAAAACTCATTTCAGCAAATGTAACTATAACTGGTATAATCAATAAAATTCGATAAATGATATAAGCATTTGGATAACAAACATCCATTTTTTTCAAATAATTCAACACATCAATCGTTCTTTTTTATTCTCTTGGTAATGAGTGTATTAACAACTTTAGTTCTAGATATAAATAAGATCCAACAACATCAGAGTGCCCATATATGTTAAAGAACCTCGAAGATTGACATATGAGTCTAAGAGACCATCATCATCAATAGACTTCAATCTCTCCAAACTAAATAAAACACAAACGTTTCTTCATATTTTTGAAATCATTTAAAACAAATTTGAAGTGAAGAAAGTGTTGGTGCAGTTAGCACTAATAATCCAACTTAGATTTTAATATATAACAAAAAGTTAAAGTTAAATTATGTGTGATCTAATATTTTACCGAGTGTGCATGATAAAGGATTTGACGAGTCTAGAGGACCTGATACTAGCTTAAAGTCTAGTTAGGTCGGAAGGATTTGATAACTGGAAGGAAGCCCAGATAGGTGAAGAGATGACCTGATATCTAATAGGAAGTCTAATTGGGTTTATAGGACCTGACAACTGGCTGAAGTTTAGGTGAGACATCTAGCAAGAAGACCTAGTGAGTCAAGAGATCAAACAGTCATGTAAGTCGATATATGGTAAGTTGAGATAAGCAATTGGAGGAGAGATTCAGTTAGGACAAGTCCAGTGAGAATGAGTCCTAGTGGGACTATAGGCGCTAGTCCACCTTAGTATTAAGGTATGCCTGATGCGTTGTGTGCTAAAATACGTTTCCTAAACATGCGCAGCGAAAAATAAAACAATAATAATTCCTAAATTATTATATCACACGCACCACAGTATACAAAGATACAACATGTTAAACATGATCACATAATTAAATTTTTACAAAAAGTAAATTTACGCTAGGTGTACCTTACGGATGACCTATAACGAGAAGAGTATCAACCGTAGCGATGTTGTTGAACCTTACCTCTATTCGTATCCACGCCGAGCTTCTCAAAACAACTCCTTGAGTACAAGCCTCTCCTTTGGAAGTTACTAGCCATGAGCGAAGAAGAGTGATCAAGAGGAAGAGGAAGAGAAGCACACAAGGAAGAGATTTCTTACTTGTGGTGGTCACAACAACAAGGGGAAGGGCTTCCCCTTGTTAGAGGCGGCAAAGAGAGAGGCGAGAGAGAGAGGAGAAGAGAAATTGAGTTAAGATTTTCCAAAAAACCTTACAAGCCAATTAATGATCTCATGTGTATAATCTTCTCTCAACCATATCAATATAGAGCTCTCATTAATAAGTTAGATTAGAAAGCACAAATCAAACTCATTATCCCTTAATAAAAAAATTAGCCTATTAACCCCTTGGTTTGGTTCACAACTAAACTAAGTTGATTCATGACTAATTCATGATTAAACCAAATATGTTTCAACTTTTCCATAAAAGATGTGACCCATCTGTGCTTCTATTACGACAGATATTTCCATATTTGTCTTATGTATGGTCCAACCAAACATTTATGTCTTGATCTAAGAATCCTATTCTTTAACTTGTTTTACGTCTTTTAGAGACTCGTTAGTGTGTGTGACCCAATAGGTTCCCGGTTTATCTTGGTCATCCATAATTAACTACTTAATTATAGAACGATCATGAATGACACCTAATAGTACATCATGATCCCTAATTAGCCAAAAAATCATAGTCGATCTTATAATTAATTCTAAACCCTTCAGCAGTTATAGTGAGTTGTGCCTCGTTCCTTTCACTCATCTTATACCCACTTGGTTCAGGACATGGTCTATGTGTCTTGTCCCCACTAAGCTAACTACGTCACACCTAGTCTAAGTAATACTTCCTTGTTATGTGGGTTCAAATTACTCGTACATGTGTAGAGTCTCATACTCTTAACATGTGATGTTTTGGCCAAAGACTTTGAGTAATAATCCTAACAAGTGGCCATAGGGTATAGGTCTCCTCACAAGAAGCGGTGAATCCTCTGTGGGCTATCCAAACACCTTTGGACACTTTAACTTATACCCAATCATCCCAGGTCTACATCTCAATGAGATGCTTGCTTAAGATGTTAAAGTATAAATCTCTATACCAAGATGACTTATATACCTCAAGTCGAAGGAAACTTGCACTCGTGCTGCAGTAAGAACTTCACAGACATATCTATATATATATGTAGAGAACCATATGAAGTCTTACAGCGAGTCACTCTAATGAACTAGTTACCATAACCATCATCCACGTTTAACTCTCGACATTCCAATGTTTCCAGCCAGTGAGAAAACAGCTACTTGGCCGAACCAAGGAGTATAACTCATGCTAGTCTTACAGAATTGATGATATCTGAATGCATCAATTCGACGACTAGGGAAATTTTAATATATTCATAATTGCACATGTAGAGATAATCACTAGTTGTGATACAATCACAAATTCTCTCATGCTATGAATTATTACAGACATTCAGTAAATGAGTTTAAGACAATCAAACATATAATATGCACTCAAATAGTGAATCTATACTGATCAAATATATATAAAAAAAATGGTAAGGCGATTGCGTTAGAACATCCCTCAAATTCTAACACTCCCACTCATTCTAAAGTCAATCGCCATGGTGTCCTAAACCGTAAGAATAGACATGACTCTCAAACTTGCTTTGTAGTAGAGTCTTTGTCAAAGGATCTGCTAGATTTCTTTCAGTGAGAATTTTCTCGAGTTGTATTTCTTTCCTATTAATGATCTCCCTGATCAGATGATAATGACGAAGCACATATTTTGATCGCTGATGAGACCTTGATTCCTTTACTTGTGCAATGGCTCCAGTGTTGTCACAGTAAACAGGTAATGCTTCAACAATGAATGGAACCACTCCAAGTTTAGTAACAAACTTCTTGATCCAAATCGCTTCCTTTGCTGCTTCCGAATCTGCAATGTATTCAACCTCACAAGTAGAATTTGTAATAGTGTCTTACTTGGAACTTTTCTAACTAACTGCGCCTCCATTTAATATGAATATAAATCCAGACTGGGACTTGAAGTCATCCTTGTCCGTTTTAAAACTAGCATATGTATATCCGCGTATGGTCATATCACCATCTCCATAAACCAAGAACATATCCTTAGTTCTTCTTAAGTACTTAAGGATCATCTTGACAACCACCCAATGATCTATTCCTGGATTAGATTAGTATCTACTCATAACACTTAGAGCATATGATACATCGAGTCTTGTACATAACATAACATACATGATAGATCCTATTACGGATGCATAAGATATCTTATCCATGCAAATCCTCTTGTCTTCTGTGCGTGAGCACATAGACTTTGAAAGGTGAATTCCATGCCTCATAGGTATGAAACTTTTCTTGGATTCAGACATGCTAAACCGTTTTAGCATTCTGTCTATATATGTTGACTGTGAAAGACCAAGCAACCTTTTCGATCTATCTCTATAGATTTTCATCCTGAGGATGTAAGTTGCTTCTCTCATGTCTTTCATAGAGAATGTATTGGGCTACCAAACTTTAACTGACTGTAGAACTGGCACATCATTTTTCTAGAAGCAATATGTCATCAACATATAATATTAGGAATACGACTACACTCCCACTAACCTTTTGATACACACAAGGTTCGTCTAAATTTTGTGAGAAATCAAACTGTTTGATCACCTTATCAAAACGGATATTCCAACTCCTGGATGCTTTCTTTAGTCCATAAATGAACCACCTTGTATACTTTATTCTTGTTGATAGATGTGAAGCCTTCGGGTTGTGTCATGTATACATCCTCGAGCATATTTCCATTAAGGAAAGCTGTTTTTACATTTATCTATCATATCTCATAATCATGATGAGTTGATATGGTCAGGAGTATCCGAATGGATTTAAGTATGACCACAAATGAGAAAGTTCCATCATAGTCAATGTCTTGCCTTTAACGATAGTCTTTCGCCACCAACCTTGCCTTGTAGGTAATAATATTACCATTCATGTCGGGTTTCTTCTTGAAAATCTATTTGTACCCTATAGGCATAATGCCTTCAGGTGGGTCCACGAAGTTCCAAACTTGGTTTTCGTACATGGAATATATTTTCGACTTCATGACTATAAGTCACTTGTCCTTTTCTGAACTATTCAAAGCCTCTTCATAATCAGTAGGTTTCTCATCCTTAATGAGTAACGCATCATTCGATTCTCTTACAAGAGATCCATATCTCTCAGGAATATTATGCGTCCTACCTGATCTATGAGAATGTTGTGTTATAATCGATTGTGGTTCTTGACTAGGCATCTTATTAGTGTTTATTAGATTCCCTTGAACTTCATTAAGTTCAACCATACTCCCACTTGCTTCCTGTATAAGAGAAATTCTTTCTCTAGGAAGGTAGCATGCCTTGAAATAAACACTTTTTATTCCAAGGGGTGATAGAATTGGTAACCCTTAGTTTCCTTAGGGTATCCAATAAATAAACACTTATCAGACTTAGCGCCCAACTTGTCTGATATAGTCCTCTTCACATAAGCAGGACATTCTCATATCTTTAAATAAGATATGAGGGATTTCTTACTAGTCCATACCTCATATGGAGTAGTTGAGATTGCCTTCGTCGGAACTCTGTTTAGCAAGTAAATAGCTGTCATGAGTGCATAACCCCAAAAGGTCTTGGGAAGATATGCACGATCCATCATTGATCTAACCATGTCTAACAAGGTTTGATTATGCCTTTTCGATACACCATTATGTTGTGGTGTATAAGGCAGAGTCCACTGAGACAATATACCATTATCCCTTAGATAATCTAGAAACTCTTGGCTTAAATATTCACCACCTTAATCAGATCAAAGTATCTTAATATTTTTACCAAGTTGTTTCTCTACTTCACTTCTGAATTCTCTAAACTTTTCAAAGGCTTCAGACTTGTGTTTCATTAGATACACATACCCATAACAAGAGTGATCATCAATGAAAGTAATGAAGTAGCTATAACCTCATAATGTATAAGTTGTCATTAGTCCACATACATTGGTATGTATGAGCCCAAATAACTCATCAACTCGTTCACCCATTCGAGAAAAAAGTAACTTTGCATCTTACCTTTTAAACATGAATCACATATATAAAATGTATCTAATTCAAATGATTCGAGAACTATAAGCTTTTGCAACCGGACATGCGTTTCTTGCTTATATGGCCAAGGCAACAATGCCACAAGTACAAGGTTAATTGATTATCTATTCGGTCACATTTATTGCTCTTTTCGATATTGAGTACGTCACTAGATATATCTAACACATAGATGTCATTGCATAATGTTCCAGTGCCATAAAGAACGTCATGTAAGGTTATATAACAACAATTGTTACTAAAAGTTAAATGGAAACTTTTTCTATTTAAGCAAGAAATAGAAATAATGTTCTTTATTAATGCTGGAATAAAATAACAATTATCTAGTTCTAAGACAAGTCCACTAGGAAGCTTTAACAAGTATGTTCTGATGGCAACTACATCAACCTTTGCTCCATTCTCAACTCGCAGACTTGTTTCTCCCTTGACGAGTCTTCTGCTATTCCTTAACCCCTGTATGTTATTACATATATGTAAGTCACACCCCGTATCCAATATCCAAGTGTCTGAGAAAATAGCATGACAATCAATTACAAAAATACCTGAAGAGGATGGAGCATCGGATGCCTTTTTCTTCTTCATAGACTCAAGATAGATCTTGCAGTTTCTTCACTAGTGTCCTATCTTGCCACAATGATGGCATCAGCTCTTTTGTGTCGGTTCTACTGTCTTAGCCTTTTTGCTCTTCCCTTTAGCCTGATATTTTGGCTTTCTCTTAAAACCTTTCTTAGAGGAGTCTACTAACATCACAGTTTTCTATTCACCCTTAACAAAAGGCTCTACTGTCTTAAGCATATTTATCATCTCAGGGATGGTCGATTCCAAATTGTTCATCTGATAGTTCATCGCAAATTATGAATGACTTTTCGATAAACTATTTAGAATTAAGTCAATACTTAACTCATGATCCATTGTAAAATCGAGTGATGCTAAATGCATTATGTAGTCGTTCATCTTTAATATGTATTGTACTGCAGACGAACCCTCCTGCTGTTGGTGCGGGAAGCATCCGACGATCGAACCAGTGTTTTGATTATGTCAAAGGGTTCAAGTTAAATTGGTTTATTATCTAATATGTGTGAATGAGGTTGCAGGAAAGTCCTAACTGCGGTTAGGCAGGTGGAAAACCCTAGGGGGTGGTAACCCTAGGTCCTAGGGGGTGGTAACCCTAAGTCCTAGGGGATGGTAACCCTAGGTAGTGGGAAACCCTAAGGGGTGGTAACCTTAGGTCCTAGGGGGTTGTAATCCTAGGTGAAGGAAAATCCTAAGGGGCTGCAACCTTAGGTACTAGGGGGTGGTAACCCTAGGTGGTGGAAATCCTAAGGGGGGGTAACCTTAGGTCCTAGGGGCAGAAAACCCTAGGGGTAGTAACCCTAGGTCCTAGGGGGTGGTAACCCTAGGCAGAAAGTACAGTCGGTCTAGAGGACCGGACTGACAACAGGTATGCTCTCCTGAGTGGAGTAGGTGAGAACGCGTTCCTCGCGAAGGGAACAGTAGGCGTCGGTTCGACCTAGGGTTTCCGGTCGGAAATCCGAAGTCAGAACCGGGCAGCCCGAAAGCTATCAACTTATTTGTTTTAGTTGATATTTATCTAACTCTGGTTTGCAAGAAACTAACATTTCTGCAGGGTCAAACTTAGCCATGATCGGTCGACCGAACGACCTGATTGGTCGACCGAACCGCATCACAAAAGGACCAGATTTTCAGATGGCAGAGTGAGTTCAGTCGAGGGATCGATCAACCGAACCTGGGGAGCAGTCGACCGAACCAAGGATGGGAGTTGACCAGATCGAAGCCGGGGGGATCGGATCGGATGAGGAGGTCATCTGATCGGTCGACCGAACCTTGGCGGTCGATCGAACCAAGGATAGGACTTGACCAGATCAAAGCAGAGCGAGCGGATCCGATGAGGAGGAGATCATCTGATCGGTCGATCGAATGTGGGGATCGGTCGATCGATCCACTTCAGGTCAAACCTGATCCCGAGCTTTGAGGATCTGGATCAGTCCTGCAGAGGCTATAAAAGAGCATCGGGAAGCAGCTTCGAGAAGAACGAAAACTGAACAACCTATGCTCTTGTACACTGCTCTGAACGATCCAACTACACTCTACGACTCCGACAACTGATGACGACTTTCTTCATCTGTTTGTACTGTCAATATAATTCTTTATTCAGTATTTGTACTTTAACATTGTAAAAGATTTACGGATTGATAGTGATTGCCCATCGAAAGCGATCAACGATTGCGGGCCTTGGAGTAGGAGTCGCCCAAGGCTCCAAACCAAGTAAAAATACTTGGGTCTTTTTGTGTGTGTTTTATTTTCCGCTACTTTACTCGAACGTTTTCGAAAACGATAAGTGAAAGCCACGAGCGATGTTCACCCCCCCTAGTGCGTCTCGATCCAACAATTGGTATCAGAGCAGGGGTCACTTCGATTTGGTGCAACCACCAGTCAAGCACATCTTCGTGGTGCTTTTCAGTTTTTCGAAGTCGATCAGAATCGGTATTCTTGTCGTCTTCCGATTAATTATGATTTTTGAAATTAATTGAGATTTTTAAATTAATTATGATTTTTAAAATAATTTTCAAATAAATTGAGATTTTGAAATTAATTATGATTTTTAAAATAATTATGAAATTAATTATGATTTTTAAAATAATTATTAATTAAGATTTTAAAATAATTAATAATTATTAATTATGATTTTTAAAATAATTATTTTTTATGATTTTTAAATTAATTATGATTTTTAAAATAATTATGAAGTTAAGATTTTTAAAATAATTATGAAAATAATATTTTTAAAATAATTATGAAGTTAAGATTTTTTAAAATGATTATTAGATAAATTATGATTTTTAAAATAATTATTAATTATGAAATTAATATTTTTAAAATAATTATGAAATTAATTATGATTTTTAAAATAATTATTAATTATGAAGATTAAAATTAATTAAGTTAAATTTATTAAATTGATTAAGGTTGATTAATTAGATTAAATTAACTTAGGTTAAATAAATTCAACTAAGTTCATCCTGGGTCCATCTCACTCGATTCTAAGTTATCAATCAGGGAATCTTATATAGTTTTGTGAGATGGTTAAGTTTTAATTTAGATTATGCCTAAGGATTAATTTACATTTGAGTTAGACTTAGGTTTTCCAATTAGTCAATTAAATACACATTTCAAAGATTGACTCTCAGGCTGTGGGAATGCAATAGACCTTCTTGGGTATGAGATCATTCACCACTTCTAGACAGAGCCTTTCAAAGAAATCATATATTTAATTTCCTTTTTGAAACCCTAGGTTTAACTAAACAAGTGTAAATTACGCCTAGGTCCTTAATCTATCCTAATCTAAACATGCATATTATAAAGAAAAGAAAATAAGCAATCATCAAGAGATTTTATCTATTTATCCAGATAGTTTTTCTATTGGCTCCCCTGGATCATAGCCTCGATATGGTCTATCAAGGTAATGGACTAGATCCTTGGGGACCTAATATTGACCAAGTCCAACTTGACTGACCAAGTTAGACTTAGGTAGTCATGCTTGGACTACATTTCTATTTGGTCTATTAACAAGTGATAGATAAGATTGGTATTTTTTTTTTAAATCCTAGTCCGGATCGATTGTATACGGCTTTCTGTTTTTCAAGAATCAAGTCAAGATTCTTGGAACCCAGTGTAAACCGTTCCAATGTTATCTTCAAATCCTTGACTTGAGTTTTCAGATTGGAATTCTCTTCCTCAAGATTTTGGACTTGAGTTGAGGTTCCAGTCTGAATCGAGTCAGTCAAGGTTTCAGAGCTAGTCACTTCTTTAAGGGTTGTTACCTCCTTTAGAAGTGATTTGATCCGAATGTTAGATTTGGCCAATTTCTTTAATAAGTAGGAAACTAGTTTTTCTAGACTATCTATGTTAATACCAGAAATTAAAGTGCTTACAGTGGTTTTGGGTCCTTCGGAAATGGATACGGATTCGTGGCTTCGCTCGGACTCAGTATCTAATTCACTCTCGATTTTGGACTTAAACTCGGACTCGGTTTCGATGATGTTCGCTTGTAGCGGTAGAGTGAGAAAGCTCATTTGTTCTTCTTCGTCGGATTCGGATTCGTCTGAAGACTCAGACCATGTTGCCTTCAACACCTTCTTCTTTCTCCTTTGTCTTCAATCGGTCTGGAGGATCGGACTGGCAACATATATGCTCTCCTGAGTGGAGTAGGTGAGGACGCGTTCCCTGCGAAGGGAATAGTAGGCGTCGGTGTTAGAGTGTATACTAAAAGCCTAGCTTTTTACAAATATTTATTTTGAAATAAAGAATCACATTGGTCATATGTCTACATTTATATGCTAAGTGTAGTTGTTCAATTAATTTATATTGTAGATAACATGGTGTGTGGTGTTACACACAGAAGATCATGTTATTAGTTCCTTATAAATTACAAAAAGTAGCTCATGACTAAGATGGAAAGGAACAAACCATTGGAATAGTTGTAGTGTAATTTGGTATTAGTTTATCTTAACTATAAAATTATACTAGTACACTCTGAATGTATTGAGCAGGACCATTTAAGGAAATTTCTTTTTATATTGACTACATAAAAGAATAAGATCTTTGTTATTATGGAAGTGTGTGCTCTTAATCATGATATAATAACAAGCACATATACTCAATATTCATTTCTTTAATTTATCAAAGGGTATGATTTAGTTCGATAAATCAATAGGTGTGATAAGTTGGGAAATGACATTATTTATATGGTGTGTTGTTGATTATAGAATGAAACTGTGTCCTAGTAATCTAGATTGATAATGTCCCCAAGAGAAGCTCATAAGGATTGTCATGTAAACCCTGTAGGTGGACTTAGTCCGACATGACGATAAGGTTGAGTGGTACTACTCTTGTAGCTAGATATTAATTAAGTGAGTTGTCAGTAACTCATTTAATTAGTGTGCATTCTATATCTTAAACACAGGGAGACTAACACACTCATGATAAGAAGGAGCACATATAGTAATATGAGATTGGTGCGGTAGTTCAATAATAACTCTTTAATGGAATGAGATATTATTGATGAACTCGAGTTGGGTGTTTGGGGTGAACACGGGAAGCTCAAGTTCATCGGGAGACCAAAACCAATTCCTCCTCTCGGTCCTTGTCGTAGCCTCTTATTTATAAAGTCTTATACCCACCTATACCTACATTCTTACCCATCTTTAGGTGGTCGGCCAAGCCAAGCTTGGAGCCCAAGCAAGGGTCGACCAAGATAAGCCTTGGATAGACCAAGTGGTGGCCGGCCCTAGCTTGGAGCTCAAGCTTAGGTGGCCGACCACATAAAAATAAAATGAGTTTATTTTAAAATCTTTCCTTATGTGGAAGCCATGGTTTTAAAAGAGAGATTAAAATTTAAATCTTTCCTTTTATAGCTTTCTACAAAAGATTAAGAGAAAGGTTTGATATCTTTCCTTATTTGTAGTTAAAAGGAAGATTTTAAGTTTTGATAAAACTTTCCTTTTTTGTAACCATCCTCATGGTTTTAAAAGAGAGTTTTAAAATTTAAATTTTTTCCTTTTATAGCTTTCTACAAAATATTAAGAGAAAGGTTTGATATCTTTCCTTATTTGTAGTTAAAAGGAATATTTTAATTTTTGATAAAACTTTCCTTTTATGTAACCATCCTTATGATTTTAAAAGAGAGTTTTAAAATTAAATTTTACCTTTTATAGTTTCTACAAAAGATTAAGAGAAAGATTTGATATCTTTCCTTATTTGTAGATTGAAAGAAAGATTTTAATTTTGGAGAAAATTTTCCTTATTGTAATCATCCACATGTTTTAATAAAAAGATTTTAATTTATAAAAATTTCCTTTTATAACCAACCATGAAGGGAACTTTTAAAGAGAAATTTTTATTTTAAAAATTTTCGGAAACAAATTAGGAAATTTTAATTTTGTGTTTAAAACTTTCCTTGTTTGGAGGATTTGAGGTGGTCGGCCAATAGAAATAAGAAAAGGAAATTTTAATTAAATTTTCCTTTCATCGGCAAGGAAAATAAGGAAGTTTTTATTAAAACTTTCCTTATTTGCCAAGACCAAGGAATATAAAAGAGAGGGTAGAGGTGCCTCACCTCATAACAATATATCATCTAGTATTCCTCTCTTCTCTTCCTTGTGGTGGCCGGCCCTCATCCTCTCCTTCTTTTCTTCTTCTTTGGACGACGGCATCAACTCTCTAGGAGACTCTTGGTGGTCGGATTTTGCTTGGAGAAGAAGTAGAGAAAGGAGGATTTGTTTCTTTGCATCCCTTGGAGCTTGGTTGGTGGCCGAAGTTCTTCATCTTAAGGAGTTTGTTGATTGGCCGAAACTTGCTTGAAGAAGAAGGAAGCTTGGATGGATTCTCGTCTCGGTAGATCGTCGCCCACACAATGTCCGAGATAAGAAGAAGAATACGACAGAAGATCGTGAGGTCTATAAGCTATAAAAGGTATAACTAGTTGTTAGTGTTGGGGATCGGACGGCCGGCTTGAAGGGGGGTTGGATAGACGGCACCCCCAAATAAGCGCTTCCTACGTATTTGTTAGCACAGCGGAATACAAACAATACAAATACAAATACGAAAGCTAAAGACTAAGAATGAGAAAGACAAGCAAACCAATTGACACGATCGTTTAACGTGGTTCGGAGATTAGGGCTCCTACTCCACGGCTGTCCGTAAGGTGGACGATCCCGATCCTTCGGTGGATTACTCCCCGGCAAACTCCGGCTAGCTCACGTAGCTCCTTGTGGGTGGAGAAACCTCACCACAACCCTCACAAGAACTCTTTTGACGCTAGGGCACAAGTAGACTACTAATAGAGATTAACCACCTCTATTTCATCAACTCAAACCAAGCTCCCAAGCTTTGGTTTTATAGGCCACGGGTTGGAAAACCCCGCCTACCAGTCGACTGCTAAAACATGCAGTCGACTGCCCTCTGTGGAAATTCGACCGTTACATCCCAACGGCTCGATTCCACACATTCTGTTCGCTGCCAGTCGACTGCACCAGTCGACTGCTAAAACATGCAGTCGACTGCTACAGTACTGCTACAGTAGCGCTACAGTACTGCTACAGTAGCGCTACAGTACTGCTACAGTAAAACCCTAAAAACTAGGATTTTACTCCGAGTACAATCTCTCGTGCACTCGTACCCTCACCCTTATGACTCACTTGATGCTTCCTTTGCAGCTTTGACCTTTTACCTTCAAGCCTACTTCCTTTGGCTCTCGTCCCTCGGATGCATTCAAGCCCGCGGCTCGTCCCCAATGCCATCCTTCGCGTATGCCTCGAAGTCGCTTCCCTCGGCCCTTGTCCTCGCTGCCTTGTCCACGGTCCCTCGGATGCTCCATCCTTCACCGGACCCGAAGCCATCAACCTGAGTCACATGTGTATCCTGCAAACCTGCACAACTCAAATACACATATCAAATACAAGGGTGAACCTAACTTAAACCCTTTGCCCAAACACCAAAACACATGGTCCCGCGGACCATTGGGATTGCTCCAACAATCTCCCCCTTTTTGGTGTTTGGCAATACGTTTAAGTTAGGGAAAACATATAGCAAATAAACATGCTAAAACAAATGGACTTACGTTGCCAAGGCTACACACTTGGACTTACACCGCCGAATGGACTTACGTTGCCAAGGCTACACACTTGGACTTACACTGCCGAATGGACTTACGATGCCAAGGCTACACACTTGGACTTACAACGCCGAATGGACTTACGTTGCCAAAGCTACACACTTGGCAACCGCCGAAACAATGCATCAGGCTTTTGAACCTATCCCAAGGCTCCCCCTACACCTAAGCTCCCATTGAGATAGGATTTTCACAACGGGCTTTTTAAGAACCTATCCCAAGGCTCCCCCTTTACCTAAGCTCTCCATTGAGCTAGGATTTTTACAACGGGCTTTTTAAGAACCTATCCCAAGGCTCCCCCTACACAAAGGCACTTTCAGGTTTTCCCAACTAAACCTTACTTCTCCCCCTTTGCCTAACATCCAAAAAGTCCTCCAACAATATCCCAATTGTTGAAAACTTGTCATTCCAATTGACCCTAAACTCATGTATTAATCCCCCATGGATTTCATACACCTGTATGAGTTGACTTGGTCAAAATTCAATGCTGAAAACAATTTCAGACTGGTATCAGTCGACTGCAAGAACTACCAGTCGACTGGTCGCTACTGGTCGAGCGAACAGAATGCTTCTGTTTCCAGCCAGTCGACTGCAACTTTTAGCAGTCGACTGGTGCAGTCGACTGCTAAAAGTTGCAGTCGACTGGCACAGTTTTTTAGCCTTTTTCAGCATTTCTGACCCAATTTCAGAAATGCACCAGAAATTCCACAGACCTCCAAAAATTCCCAAATTTTGTGGAGAGGTCTGTTTTACCCATTTCTACTTGGGAAAAATACATTCAAAAATGTATCTATCACCAATCCCAAGATTGACACAAAACTCAAAACTAGCTAAAAAGTTCAATTGAACCTTGACCTAAAGTCCTAGTTTTGGCTTCCTCTTGATGTATTTGCCCATACCAACCCACAATGCATCCCTAGCATTGGTTTATATGGCATCTATACTTCCAAAACCAATTATCATGCAATATGACCCCAATTGTCATATTTCTTGCATGAAACATAAACCATGTGTGCCAATTCCCTAGGTTTGAGACTCAAGTCCGTCTCTAAACCACTTGGCACACTCCATGGCTCCTCTAGACCCCCAAGTAGAACCCACCTGAGATCCATTGGCCATGGATCCCAAATTGACTCTTTGAGCTCCCCCTAGAGCTCTTAGCCTTAGCCACCTCCCTAGGTGACTCTTCCACAATGGCTAGGCCACATCGATCCACCCCGACACTTGGCCTACAAACGTAACTTTCTTAACCTTGGACACCTTGTCCTTGGTTAATTTCTTCTTACCATTAAATGACTTTCCCTTGCCATTAATTGACTTCTCCTTGCTATAGTCATATGCAACCCTAGCATAAGACTTTCCCTTAGCCTTGGAGACCTCTCCTTGCCATGATCATTTGCCACCCTAGCATATGAACTCTCATTGGCCTTGGAGGGACTAGATCGGTATCCCAAGCCCGATCTATCATTATTGGGTCTTTGGCTACCCAACATCATCCTTAATTCCTTAGATCCAACATTGAATCTCTTAAGGAATTGTTCCAACTTATCAAGCTTTCCCCTTAAAGCTTGATTCTCCTTCTCTAGGTTTCTAACCCTAGAGTTAATTTGTCCAAATTGGACATTCCTAGACCTACCCTTCCTAGGCATGTGTCTCCCCTTCTTGGGATTAATGCCTTGGGTCTCCCTAGGTCTATTGTTTCTAGATTTTTCATGCATAGATTTCCTAGGGTTTTGATCTACAATTTCCCTACTCCTATCATGATATTTGAAACCAAAATTTTGCATGGGCATATAATGATTAACATTATTTTTCCTAACATGCATGGGAACATAAGAATTTGAATTTGAATTACACTTCAAATTAGGGTATACCTCCCTTACCCTTGAAGCTCCCCCTTGATTTGAGCTCTTCTTCTTCTTCTCCCATTTCTTTAGATGCTCCAACTTCTTGAACTCTCCCTTTTTGGGGCATTTGGTGTGGTAGTGACCCTTCTCTCCACACGTGAAGCATATGATGCGCATCTTCTTCTTTTGGACTTCTTCATTCCTACAATCCACATTAGAATTTAAAATAACTTGATTGGGTTTAGGATTTACCTTCTTCTTACCCATAGGACATCTATTCTTGTAGTGTCCCTTCTCATTGCACCCGAAGCATATTATGTTGTCCTTTGACTTCACTTCGGTGGAGGTGCTTGCTATGTTGGCCACTTCCAAGACCTCTTCTTCATCCTCTTCACTTGTCTTGGATTTTTCTTCACTTCTTGAGGATGTTGATGATGCCTCATCTTCCTCATCCACACTTGTGGATGGCCTTTCTTCATCCTCCTTCTCCTTGGATGTGACCGAATTCACTTCCTCTTCCTCTTTTGATGTTGAATTGGTCTCCACATCCAAATGGTCCTTCTTCTCCTCTTGAACCACTTCATCTTTCTTCTCCTCCTCGGATGTTGAACATTTCTCAACTTCTTGTTGATCTTCCTCTACTTGAGCTTCTACATCCGTTTCTTCGGATTTTTCTTTTTCTTCTTCTTCTTGTGTAGGTATGAGTTCTTCCCATTGAACCTTCTTTATTTTGCTCCACAACTCGTGGGCGTTCTTATACTCACCTACACCATTTATCACATTAGACGGCAATATATCTATTAAGATTGATATTACCTTTGAGTTTGCCTCCGATCGTGAGGTTTGCTCTTCCGTCCAATGTCGTGTTCGGAGCTTCTTTCCTTTCTTGTCCTTTGGGACTTTGAATGGCTCTTTGACCACCATCATTATGTCCCAATCCGTATTGAAGAAGGTCTCCATCCTCATCATCCAATACGTGATGTCCCCAAGGCTTCCTCCTTCAAATTTTGGAGGGACAATAAACCCGGCCATCTTGTGCTTCCTTGGCGGTTAGTCCAATGGAGAGCGTCCTCGCTCTGATACCACTTGTTGGGGATCGGACGGCCGGCTTGAAGGGGGGTTGGATAGACGGCACCCCCAAATAAGCGCTTCCTACGTATTTGTTAGCACAGCGGAATACAAACAATACAAATACAAATACGAAAGCTAAAGACTAAGAATGAGAAAGACAAGCAAACCAATTGACACGATCGTTTAACGTGGTTCGGAGATTAGGGCTCCTACTCCACGGCTGTCCGTAAGGTGGACGATCCCGATCCTTCGGTGGATTACTCCCCGGCAAACTCCGGCTAGCTCACGTAGCTCCTTGTGGGTGGAGAAACCTCACCACAACCCTCACAAGAACTCTTTTGACGCTAGGGCACAAGTAGACTACTAATAGAGATTAACCACCTCTATTTCGTCAACTCAAACCAAGCTCCCAAGCTTTGGTTTTATAGGCCACGGGTTGGAAAACCCCGCCTACCAGTCGACTGCTAAAACATGCAGTCGACTGCCCTCTGTGGAAATTCGACCGTTACATCCCAACGGCTCGATTCCACACATTCTGTTCGATGCCAGTCGACTGCCCCAGTCGACTGCCAAAACATGCAGTCGACTGCCAAAACATGCAGTCGACTGCTACAGTACTGCTACAGTAGCGCTACAGTACTGCTACAGTAAAACCCTAAAAACTAGGATTTTACTCCGAGTACAATCTCTCGTGCACTCGTACCCTCACCCTTATGACTCACTTGATTCTTCCTTTGCAGCTTTGACCTTTTGCCTTCAAGCCTACTTCCTTTGGCTCTCGTCCCTCGGATGCATTCAAGCCCGCGGCTCGTACCCAATGCCATCCTTCGCGTATGCCTCGAAGTCGCTTCCCTCGGCCCTTGTCCTCGCTGCCTTGTCCACGGTCCCTCGGATGCTCCATCCTTCACCGGACCCGAAGCCATCAACCTGAGTCATATGTGTATCCTGCAAACCTGCACAACTCAAATACACATATCAAATACAAGGGTGAACCTAACTTAAACCCTTTGCCCAAACACCAAAACACATGGTCCCGCGGACCATTGGGATTGCTCCAACAGTTAGTTTCCGCATCATAACTAGTTCATCATTTTATTTAGATCTTGAAATACCAAATACAAGAGGCTAATGAATCTAGGTTATCGATCTTGTGTTTCTTTTGTTTTTTGAACTTGTGATTCAATTGTTCTTTTTCGTTAAACCTAGGGTTACTATAAGGAAATTAAATATTGAATTTCGTTAAAAGGCTTTGTCTAGGAAGTGATGGATGCTCCCATACTCAAGAAGGCCTAGTGCCTCGCCATGTTTAACCTGAAAGCTGATCTCTGAAATTAATATTTAATTGAATTTGTAATATGGGTGGATTTAAATCAATAATATTAAGCATCGTTTGTGATCCAAGTCTTAACCACTAAGAACAGATAAGTTGAATTTGGAATCAATAATGTTAAGTTCTGTTTGCGATTCCAAATTTAATTTCTAAAGAACACAAAAGGTCGTTAGAAATTGTTCAGGACTTGTACAAAATTTTTGTACAGGAGAACCGGTACGATATTCCGAGTAGCAACCAACAGTCAGTTCGTCCTAGGGTTTTCGATCGGAAATCCGAAGTCAGAATCGGACAACCCGAAATTTGTCAACTTATTTGTTTTAGTTGCTATTTGTCTAACTTTGTTTTATAGGAAACTAACATTTCTGCAGGGTCAAACTTAGCCATGATCGGTCGACTGAACGACCTGATTGGTCGACCGAACCGCAGCACAAAAGGACTAGATTTTCAGATTGTAGACTGAGTTCAGTGGAGGGATCGGTCGACCGAACCTGGGGATCAGTCGACCGAACCAAGGATGGGAGTTGACCAGATCGAAGCCGGGGGGATCGGATCGGATGAGGAGGTCATCTGATCGGTCGACCGAACTTTGGGATCGGTTGACTGAACCAAGGATAGAACTTGACCAAATCGAAGCGGAGCGAGTGGATCAGATGAGAAGGAGATCATCTGATCGGTCGACCGAACGTGGGGATCGGTCGACCGATCTGCTTCGGGTCAAACTTGATCCCGAGCTTTGAGGATCTAGATCAGTCCTGCAGAGGCTATAAAAGGAGCCTCGGGAATGTAACGACCCGCCTCCTACTGACTAGGCTGTGAGGCCGATCGCTACATTATGCTGTGCTAAATTACTATTGCAGAAATCTGGATTGATTAAAATTTTACTAAACTGATTACTGTAAAATCTGAACTTAACATTCTAGGTGTACCTAGGAGTTGTACACATGCTAGGGAAGATAATCTATGCCTCTCGGATGTCCTGCTAGCTGTAATCAGGCATTTCAATCGATCCATGAATCGATTGGGCTGTCGGATCGATCCAGATTCGGAAGAAAACCCTGGATCGGTCGGCTGACCGATCCACAAACCATCTCGCTTCTGTATGCGGCTGGATCGGTCTACCGTCCGATCCAGGAGTACACTGATCGGTCGGTAGACCGATCCAGTGGCTCACTGATCGGTCGGCTGACCTATCAGTGAGCTTTGTACTTCTCTGTTCGCATCTGGATCGGTCGGCTGACCGATCCATAAACTCTCTGTTCGACCGATCCAGTGGCACTACCCCACTTCTGATCGATCCGTAGATCGATCTGGGTTTCTGATTTCACACCGAAACTCTGATTTCAGCACTAGTTCGTGCCAAAACCTCACACAACAATTATACAATGCATGGAAAACATTCTAATATCCACTAACTAGCATTCTAACATGACATAGTGCAAGGTTTATTAATTCATAGCATTTAAACCACTAGAAATGCATAAAAGTGTCTTAAGAGAAGAAACTAAGTTCTTAATTTGCTAAACTTCCTAAGGATCTTCATTCCAGGTTCCTGCCACACACACCATCTCTGCATTGACCTCCAGCTTCCTCTGCAAGTTCATCTTCCCTTTACCTTTATCTGCAGTATAAGGGAAAATAGTATCTGTAAGCTTTAAGCTTAGTAAGAAAATCAACTACCTCACTAAAACATGCAACGATGCAAACATGTTTTTAAAGAATGCTATTTAAAAACATGCACTGAATTTGTTAAAGCATGGCATACTGAAGTTACATGGCATAAATACTGAAACATGGCATGCATAATAAAATCTAAGCATGGAGCTATCTCATGGTATCAACTAGGAGAACTAAACTGAAACTGAAACTAAAACTGAGCTAAAACTATATTCACATAACTAGATTACAAGTTTGAAAGCTATTATCATAATAAGTGAAAATAGTAATCATGCTGCTGTTTGGGCCCGGCAACTGTACTTGCTGTGCGCGCATCCCTAGCTAGACCAGGGTTTGCAAGTCCCGCATTTAGTAGGGTTTACTAAGTTATCTAAACCTAGGGACCGACTATGGGAGCCCAGCCCAATGGATATCTAATCCTGTACAGTGCCACTAAAAATAAAATACTGAATATAGCTATTAATTGTTTATTTTACTGTTTCTAGGTTATCTGAACCTAGAGCTAGGTTATCTAAACCTAGAGGCGACTGTGGGAGCCCACCCATTGGACCGTAGTCCCATGTTAGCTGAAACTAGACTGATATACTGATTTAAATGCTACTAATGCATTTAACTGAGCTGTTAAAAATATCTGAGGTAGTATTTAGCTACACTAATCATTTTATCGAACACTTGGTGTGCTCCAACTCTCCCCTCTAATAGGGAGACCACCTCTAGGCACCCGACAACGTCTAGAGCCTCCAACTGAAGGAGAACAACGTGTCTGGCCCATCTAGAGGTGCTCAACTAGATCCCTAATCTGCGAGGAGGGTTTAAACACACCCTGAGTGCCGAAAAATCTGCATATAGCTAAACTAAAGGCATGCAATCAAAAGAAAGCTACTTATACTGCAGGTGAGGGGTTTCTTACCTCGTGCGCTAGTTTTCTTACGAATCTAGTCGCTAGTTTTCCGGTGGGGACGATCTTCTTGACGATCCTCTCGCGTCTACGTGTTCTTCTCGCAGAGGGGAACGTCCTCGTGTCGGAGTCATCGCCGGAAGGTGCTCCTAGAGCCCTTAGGAAAGGAACCCTAGGTTGTTCTTGTGGTTGGCGCCGAGAGAAGGAGAGGAGAAGGGGAGTCGGCGGTGAGGGTTGGAGAGGAGGAGAAGTTGCCGAACCAAACAAAAATAAACCAAACCCCACTTAAACTTCCTATTTATATTAAGTGGGTACTTTGGCCCAACTCTAATATAAATTAAATCGTTTCCCTTTCCTTTCAGCATGGCCCTGCTGGGTTCATCTGGTTACTAAGGCTAACTAAAAGTTATCGGATCCGAGAGGTCCCGGGTTCGATTCCCGCCTAAGCTATTTTGTGGTTCTAATTATTTTTGCTACTTCCGCTATTCTAAAAATTCCGAAAAAATATCTAAAAATTCCAGAAAAATCATACAATATTTCTAATATAGTCTTGAGAATTTTCGGGCGTTACAGGGAAGCAGCTTCGAGAAGAACGAAAACTGAACAACTTGTGCTCTTGTACGCTACTCTGAACGATCCAACTACGCTCTACGACTCCAACAACTGATGACAACTTTCTTCATCTATTTATACTGTCGGTATAATTCTTTATTTAGTACTTGTACTTTAACATTGTAAAAGATTTACAGATTGATAGTGATTGCCCACCGAAAGCGATCAACGATCGTGGACCTTGGAGTAAGAGTCGCCCAAGGCTCCGAACCAAGTAAAAATACTTGGGTCTTCTTGTGTGTGTTTTATTTTTCGTTGCTTTACTCAAACATTTCCGAAAACGATAAGTGAAAGCCACGAGTGCTATTCACCCCCTCCCCCCTCCCTCTAGTGCGTCTCGATCCAACACCTACATCTTTGAGAAAAAGAGAAGCTTGGAGACCTCTAACCTTTCAGATCTAGCTTGCTTATCAAATAACTCATGAAAATGATAGACAATATTATAAGAATCCAAATGCTCATGCTATTTCTATAATTCAGGAGTCATAGCAGCTAACATGATGCAACTAGCAAGTACAGAATCATCCTTATGTTTCTGAAGGGCCAACAGTTGGTCCGCAGTTGGATCGACATCAAGACTGGTGGGAAGAGGCTGATCAAGGACATAAGCTAGCTTTTCAGCTTTGAGAACAATTCTCAAATTTCGAAATCAGTCCAAGAAGTTCAGCCCAGTCAATTTGTTCAAGTCCAAAATTGAACGTAAATTAATAGAAGTCATAATTAAATGATTAGTCTAGAAATACAAAAATGAGAATGTATAAGACATGATTTTATTTATGTAAACAATTTACATAAAAGCTCACTTATTTATTAAATTCAAATACCCTTATTTTGAATTTAGGAGATGGTAGGTTTTCTCCAAGTGGGTTGATATTCACCATAGATAAGAATAACCTTAACTTTGGCCAACAAGCCATTCTTAGCTATAGTAGTAGATAACATATTTAACGATTGCATATCACTTATATGTAACTATCATATTATGCTAGCAACTAATTGATCTTCGCATAAACATCGGGTTGTTAACACATTAACAAGTATACATCAAACGCACATCATCCAACTTCACCTCTATCCACATTGATCATGGCTTTGACAAAACAAATCAATGCTTCAAGTTTAAAACCAACCCGTTAATCATGAGATTGCATCTCTATGGTTTGAACATGTTTAATTTCAAGTTGAGCTTGCCAACAACTCAAATAAAAACTTAAACTCGCGTTCTTACCATATTAACGGAAGGTGTAGGTTTTAATATTGAGTAAGGGATTTAGGTCTCATCTACATCATGCAAAATTCTATCTATATGACATTACACGCATGACATAAATGATGACATGGCACATCACACGCATGACATAAATGATGACATGACACATCATACATATGGTAAGATCTAATCACATCACACGTATAGCAAAATCTAATCATATTATAATTAATGCATCTACATGGCAAACAATATGGTATGTTTATGGCATAAATTTACATATATTATAATTCTATTTTAAAAATAAAAATATGTTATAAATCTGATTTTAACAAATCAAGATTTATCTAATCAAATTACGAAACCAATTTCTAAATTTAATTAACATATCTCATCTAAAATCTTTCTATCAATCAAGAATTTTTAATTATTTTGGAAATAAATTTATAAATTAATTACCTAACCATTTAGGAAATAAATAATTAATATTTCTTAATTTATTACAAAATAATTCAAATCTGTTTTTTTTATTTTTCAAATCTTTCCAAATTTGGTATTTCCTAACAATTTAGGAAACTTCCCAAAAATAGAATATTTTAATAAATCTAAAAATTCTAGAAAATATTAATTTTATAATTTAATTTAGAATATCTTAAATCTAGATTTTTTTAATGATTTTTTTAATCTTTCCAAATTTGGTATTTCCTAATAATTTAAGAAATTTTCTAAAAATGAAATATTTTAATAAATCCAAATATTCTAAAAAAAATAATTCAATAATTTAATTTAGAATATCTCAGATCTAGATTTTTTTAAAAAAATTTCATAATCTTTCCATATTTGGCATTACCTAACAAATTAGGAAATATTTGTAAAATAAAATATTTCTTAAAATTTCAGAAAATTCCAAAAATGATAATTTATAAATTAACAGAATATTTCTAAATTTAATTTTCTAAAATTATATGAGAAACTTTCCAAAAATAGAATTTCCTAACAATTTATGAAACTTTCCAAAAATAGAAAAATCTCAATGATTCTAGAAAATTTTAAAATTAATTACAACATAAATTATGAACCATAAAATAATTTTACGATCATGTCGAAGCACGATCATGCTCTGATACCACTGTTGGGATATGCACGATGCGGTGTGTGCTAAAACACGTTTCGTAAACATACGTAATGAAAGATAAAACAATAATAATTCCTAAATTATTATATTACACGCACCACACGCATACAAAGATACAATATGCTAAACATGATCGCATAATTAAATTTTTACGAAAAGTAAATTTATGCTAGGTGTACCTTACGGATGACCTGTAATGAGAAGGGCATCAATCGTAGCGACGTTGTCGAACCTTGCCTCTATTCGTATCCACGCCGAGCTTCTCAAAATAACTTCTTGAGTACAAGCCTCTCCTTCGAAAGTTACTAGCCATGAGCGAAGAAGAGTGATCAAGAGGAAGAGGAAGAGAAGCACACAAGGAAGAGATTTCTTCCTTGTGGTGGTCATGGCAACAAGGGGAAGGGCTTTCCCTTGTTAGCAGTGGCAAAGAGAGAGGGGAGAGGGAGAGGAGAAGAGAAATTGGGTTAAGATTTTCAAAAAAAATTTACAAGTCAATTAATGATCTCATGTGTATAATCTTCTCTCAACCATATCAATATATAGCTCTTATTAATGAGTTGGATTAAAAAGCTCAAATCCAACCCATTATCCCTTAACCAAAAATTAATTCATTAACCCTTTGGTTTGGTTCACAACTAAACCAAGTTGGTTCATGACTAATTCATGATTAAACCAAATATGGTCTAACTCTTCCATAAGAGATGTGGCCCATCTATACTTCTATTGCGATAAATATTTCTATATTTATCTTATGTATGGTCCAACTAAACATTTATCTCTTGATTTAAGAATCCTATTCTTTAACTTATTTTACGCCTTTTAGAGACTCATTAGTGTGTGTGACCCAATAGGTTCCCGGTTTATCTTGGGCATCCATAATTAACTACTTAATTATAGAACGATCATGAGTGGCACCTAGTAATACATCATGATCCCCAATTAGCCGAAAAATCATAGTTGATCTTAGAATTAATTTTAATCCCTTCAGCAGCTACAGTGAGTGGTGTCTCGTTCCTTTCACTCATCTTATACCCACTTGGTTCAGGACATGGTCTACGTGTCTTATCCCCACTAGGCTGACTACGTCACACCTAACTTAAGTAATACTTCCTCGTTCTACGGGTTCAAATTACTTGTACATGTGTACAAGAGTCTCGCGCTCTTAACATGTGATGCTTTGACCAAATACTTTGAGTAATAATCCTAACGAGTGGTCATAGGCTATACGTCTCCTCGCAAGGAGTGGTGAATTCTCTGTGGGCTATCCAAACACCTTCGGACACTTCAACTTATACTCAATCATCTCAGGTCCACACCTCAATGAGATTCTTGCTTAAGATATCAAAGTATAAGTCTTCATGACTAAGATGACTTGTATATCTCAAGTCGAAGGAAACTTGCACTCGTGCTGCAGCAAGAACTTCACAAAGATATCTATATATATATGTAGAGAACCATATGAAGTCTTACAGCGAGTCACTCCAATGAACTAGTTACCATAACCAGCATCCACGTTTAACTCTTGATATCCCAATGTCTCCGGCCAGTGAGAAAATAGTTGCTTAGCAGAACTAAGAATTATAACCCGTGCTAATCTTACAGAATTGATGATGTCCAAATGCATCAATTCGACGACTAGGGAAATTTTAATATATTCATAATTACACATGTAGAGATAATCACTAGTTGCGATCCAATCACAAATTCTCTCATGCTATAAATTATATTACGGGCATTCATTAAATGAGTTTAAGACAATCAAACATATAATATGCACTCAAATAGTAAATCTATATTTATCAAATAAATAGAAAAAATTATAAAACGATTACCTTAAGACATCCCTCAAATTCTAACACTTAGATCCATTGTAAAAGTCTAAGTTGAGACTAAGACTAGGTCTTGGTCTTGGTTAAGACGAGATCTAATTTATAATTTTATTTTATTTTATTATGTGATAACTCTATTTTGTAGAAAATTTTATTATTTAGACTAACACACTTTTGCAGGAGTTAAATGTAAAAAATAAACCACGAATGAACAGTATTGAGGATGCCTTGGCTGATTAGAGGTGCCTCAGCTAAAGCACTGGAGGCACCTCGGATGTATGGAGGCGCCCCAGTGCGGATAAGCATCGAGGATAGAACTTCAATGCTGGAGGCACCTCAAGTTGTAGCATCAGAGACACCCTCAGCCAGATGGAGGTGCCTCCAAGTGGATAAAAGTCGACACTCTCAAAGATGACAACTTTAATGGAGGTGCTCCAGAGACATTGGAGGCACTTCCAATACCCTATAAAAGGAGGATTTGGCCAGTGCATTCTACACAACTTTCATATGAGCTTCTTTAATCATTTTGCTGCACCATCCTCTTGCTATCGCTCTGCTACAACTCTACTACACCCAACTATTGTAGTCAGAGTGACACCGACCTCAAGCTACGATATTCAATCTACTAAAGTGTTGGTAACGTTTTAAAGTTATTTTTATTGCATGTGTAGTTTGTTACACTTTCTTCTTTTTGTAATCGAGATTCGATTGTTTAGAGGATTTCCCATCGGATACATCCCAAAGGAGTGTGGGCCTTGGAGTAGGAGTCGTCGAAGGCTCCAAACTAATTAAAATCAAAAGCATACTCATTTTCAGCTATGTTTTATTTTCTTAATCTTTCTATTGTGCATTTAGTTTTCAACTATTTTAAAAAATGAAAAAGAAAAGTTTTTTAAAACGTGATTCACCCCCCCTCCCAATCTCATGTTCTATACAATCCTACAAAAAGAGCTTGATCAATTATAAATAGGAAGTAATTAATTCGAAAAGATTCTTTAAAAGACTGCGTTACCTCTTCATTGTTAATCTTATCAAATTATTTTTTTCTTTGAATGATGAGTTTTTCTTAAAAATAAGTTCAATTCTCATTTCACTTGCAATATGTTCAACTTCAATCAATGCTTGATCAAATCTAGATTCTCTAAACTCTTGGAGAGAAGAAATAAGTCCCTTTAACTATCTAATAGAAACATCAATATCCATATTTTATACTTAGAGAAACTTACAAACAATGTTGATCTCATATAGCAACTTGTACCAAATAACCATTCTAGACACGAACTCAAAATTCTCAAGTTCAAATAATGTCAAACCCCCAACTTCACTCTTTATTTTTTAGCCATCAGAAATGTTTGCCAAATCAATTGAAGCATCTCGTATTTTCAAAGTTTGACCTTTTATGGGTTACACACTTTCAACACGGATTTCCCATTGTGTTTGCAATAATGGCTTGACCGTAAGACCTTGTACATGATATTTGAAGATTTGCCACAGCTTGGTAGAAAAAGAAAATAATGAATATATGCGTTGTATAACACCGAAAAAGGATATTGCTTTAGGGCAACATTTCACCATATCACATAATGGAGATTAATACTGTGGCGTCCACATGGAATGTTGAAATCTCTAGGATTAATTTCAAGTAATCTACTCTATATACCCTTGTGTTTTTCTTTCATATTAGATCCATTGTCATATTCTTGACCTCTTATATTATCATTGTCAAACTCAAGATTACTCAAAGTATTTTTAAGCAATGTAAAAAACCCAAGCCCTAAAGTTTCATTAATTTTCAAAAAAAATCCAATCTAAATTTCCTCAACCGCTATTGCATTTTCTGAATCATCCACACATCTAATTACAAGGGACATATGCTCCTCGTTGTAGGTCCACATTAGGTCAGCTAGAAGGGAGTGAATAGTCATAAAAAAAAGTTAGACAAATCTCTTGCTTTCGAGCTTAGCAAGAATACAATATTAATTAAACAAAGATAACATAAAAATAGAAAGTAAGAAGGCTAGAGTTTACTTAGTTACAACCTAGATGGTTGTTAATCTAAGACAATTTAAAGCTCATTAAAAAACTCCTTCGTTGAAGGTAGAGAAGTCTCTTACATACTTTAAAAGCTTAGGAATTACTAAAAAGATTAATACAATGATTGTTGATTAATTCCTAACTCCATAAGACTTTTTATAACCTCGTAGAAAAAGTTATTATTACTTAGAGATGCCTTGAAGGGGATTCAAAGTGCCTCCAAAAGGATAAAAGTTTATTCTCTTCTCAACGGTAGCCTAACGACTACTGTTTATTAGAGGTGCCTCTATAGAAGCTCTAGGGCACCTCCAATAGAAACGTGAGGGTGCCTCCAGTCTCCAGTAGGGTGCCTCCATCAAATCTAGCAGGGTGCCTTCTTCTCCAAGTAGGGTGCCTCCTTCTAGAGGCGCAAGGCCACCTCCATGATCCTTGGAGGCGCCTTCTCTTCGGCAGTTGGCAGATCCAAAGTCAACTTTGGAGTTGACTTATTTATTCTTCGCATGGGTGATGTTATGGTCATCTAAAGTTGATCTCACCCGAACCCAACTTCGACCTTCTCCTCGAGTAGGCTTCCTCTCTGACTTCTCATCCCTCGAAAGCCCTGCACATGTCATTCTCATCCACCAGAGTACTCTTCCATAACTTCTCATCTCTCGGTTGTACTGAGCATGTTGACTCTCTTTTCGTGTCATCCTTCTCGTCCATTACGTTTTTCGCTTGACTTCTTATGTTCCTAAGTCCCTGCACACTTAGACACAAAGCATCAAAAATGTAGAACCTAACTTAACTTGGTTGATCACATCAAAATCAATCCGGGGTACTTATACTCATGACTCACATCTGGAGTGCAATCAAGCTTGGTAGTGAAATATTTTGCATGTTTAATTTTTGTAACAATTGAACTTCTTACTTCAGTCGTCAATATCTGTATCAATTCATTTTGGATTTTGGGTCCAAGATAAGTGTAATGAATATATCTTTCTTGAACACGCTGAAGGTGCTCCTCCATTATTGGATTAAATTCAGCAATCATTTAAATTAGCTAAAAAAGATTCCATTATTCTCAATATAAATCTTCTCATTATCTCGCCAAAGTGCCAAGTTATTTTTCATATTTTTTTGCACAACTGCAATTATTCTCTTTAATACTTATTTTTAATATTCTCTTTCCTTGTTAATTACTACTTGCATATTTTCATCAATTATTTTTTTTTCTTTTGAAGTATTCGTTCTAACTCAATCCAACTAGTCATGCAATCAATATGATCTTTACTAGTTTCATGAAGATTGAGACATTGACTAATATTCTTCCAATCTTTATATCCTTCGTCAACCATATGACCAAGTTTCATTGTTGCTCTTTGAGTTTTGAATAACTTGCAATAGAAGCAGAAGATCTTGTCCATAGAAATAGAATATGTAAGTACCCCAGGGTAGTTTTGATGTGGCCAACCAAGTTCAGTTAGGTCCTAGTATATTTAATCCTTGTGTCTAAGTGTGCAGGAGCTTAGGAACACAAGAAGTCGAGCGAAAGACGTAGCTAGCGAGAAGGGTGGCACGGGAAAGGAGTCGACGAGCTCAGAGCATCCGAGGGACGGAATGCTACGGAAGAGTACATCGATGGAGGAGAAGAATGTGCGCGACATTCGAGGAATGAGAAACCGAGGAGGAAGTCTGCTTGAGGAGAAGACTAGAATATGAGTCTGGGTGAGCCCAATTCCGGACAAATTTAAATCACCCAGACGATCGGAGCGGCGAAAGAGCAAACAGAGCTGTTGAAGGTGCCTCCAACACTGCTGGAGGTGCCCTCACGCCTTTCTGTAGGAAGGCGCCTTCAACAGGGTTGAACGCGCCTTCAACCACCCATAGAAGGCGCCTTAGACTAGGTAAAATGCAGTCATTGGCGAAGATGAAATCTTATCATCGCTTGCTTCACTGGAGGCGCCTTCCACCTTGTTGGAGGCGCCTTCCAACATCATATAAGATTTTTCAGGGGCTATAAAAAGACCCCTGGACCTAGAAAATAGTTAATCAATTCTTGTATTCATTTCCTAGCACATTTTTTAGCGTTCAACGAGTGTAATAGGCTTCTCCGCCTACACGAAGGAGATCTTTTCAGTGCTTTCTTCTATCTTAAATTAACAACCACCTACGTTGTAACCAAGTAACTCTTTAATATTTTTAATTTATTAGTTGTTTAATTTCCTTTTTATAAGTGTGCTACTAATTTGAGTTGAAAGATCGAGAAAGGTTTTTGTTTTATTTCTTCAACAGGCAATTCACCCCCTCTTGCCGGCCCAAATTGTTTCAACAAGTGGTCTAAGACCCAGAACGTCTCAGAAGGACTAACCGCTGACTGAAGCACTGAGACAATGGTCAAACCAAGCATCTACCCATCGAAGTTCGAGGGAGAATTCGCGTTATGGAAGAAACGCATGGAGGTATTTTTTTAAAACTGATTTTGAAATTCTTTTGATAATTAAATATGGTTTTATAGCTCCCAAAGACCCACAAGGAAATGAAAATGAAGAATACCAATGGATCAAGAAGGAGCAAGCAGACTTCATAGCGAATAGACGAGCCAAGTTCCACTTACTCAATGTACTTCCACCCTAGGAAGTAAAGTGGATCGGAAATTACGAATCAACAAAGGAACTTTGGGAGAAGTTCCTGAAGCTACACGAAGGAACTTCAGAAGCAAAGCTCGTGAGCCGAGACCTGCTCCAGAACCAACTGACGAACCTCCGGATGGAAAAAAGTGAAATAGCTACACATCTACACTCGAGGATCAAAGAACTCATCACCGGACTCACGAATTTCAGAGAAAAGATAACAAACTGAGATTCATTAAGGTACGCTTTAAATGCATTTCCTAGGACACCCGAGTGGACCTCTATAGTCGACTCATTTTATATATCTAAAGACCTCAAAGTTAGTTCATTAGAAAGTTTATTTTCCACCTTTGAACTTCACGAATCTAGATATGCAGAGTTGAAAAAGGAGCCTAATCAGAACATTGCTCTGAAGGTAAGAATGGACAATCCAGACTCCAAAGTGTCAATTGATGAAGACGAAGCGACCCTAATGGTAAGAAAATTTAGTAAATTCATTAAATTTAATAAATTCAAGCCACAGATAAAAAAAGATTTAAGAAACAAAAGGAAGATTCGATGTTACAACTGACAAGAAGAAGGGCACATCAAGGACGACTGCCCCAAACTGAAGAAAGACAAGGGCAAAAGACCAACAAGATCGAAACTCAAGAATTTAAAGGCAACATAGGATGAATCTTCGTCCTCCGAGTCCGAGATCGAAGCCTACATCAAACTAGCCCTAATGGCAGACCATCAAAAAGAAAACGAAAGCAGCTCAGAGATGAGTATCGATGAAGGGGGAGGATCATCAGAGGAAAGCTACGATGAAGGGGAGTATCAGAACACGAGGTAAGTGAGGTACGTGCACTATCCTCCAAATAATCTTTTGAATTCATAAAAATACTTTCTAAAAATTTGTGCAAATTAGAAAAAGAAATTTTTAATTTGAAAAGATAATTAGCTAATGCATGTCCACTAGAATTATTTGATAATTTAAAATTAGAAAACAAAAAATAAAAAACACAAATAGAGAAATTGAAAGATTACCATGCATATTCTAACTACACTCAACCAAAGTTTAGAAATCATAGTAGAATCAATTGGTACATTAGAAATCACCAGGGACAAATTAGGAAAATTCTAAAAAATAATGTACCTCCCAAATTTTTACTAAATTCAGTAGGTAGGAACCTATATTGGGTTCGAAAATCATTTTTAGACTAAACTCTAATTTTTCTTAATTCTTAGGATAGAAATTATCACAATTAAAAAAATAATTTTTTGTCTATCTTTGAAAAATATTAGCTTACTAGTTATTATTATTACGTAACCCTAGAAAAGTGTTGCAATTTTTTTTTAAAAAAAAAGTTTAAACTATTTTTCCCTATTTTTTTGATGTGATCAAAAGGAGAGAAATAAGTACAAGTTCAGGGAAAGTCAGGATTTAAAATTTTGTACTTATTTGTTTGCAAATTTTTACTTATTTTGCAAGCAATTTGTTATCACTTTTGCTATCATGTTTATTTTATTATATTTTTACCCTAACTTTAACTTGGGTTTATATACATCAAAAATGGGGAGATTGTAAGTACTCTGGGGTAGTGTAAACTAAGTTCAGTTAGGTCATGGTGTATTTGATCCTTGTGTCTAAGTGTGCAGGAGCTTAGGAATACAAGAAGTCAAGCAAAAGATGTAACTAGCAAAAAGGGTGGCACGAGAAAGGAGCCGATGGGCTCGGTGCATCCGAGGGACAAAATACTGTGGAAGAGTACACCAGTGGACGAGAGGAATGTGTGTGGTAATTGAGGGATGAGAAGCCAGGGAGGAAGTTTGCTCGAGGAGAAGGTCGAAAGATGGGTCCAGGTGAACCCAATTCCGGATGAACGAAATCACCCAGACAATCGAAGCAGCCAAAGAGCAAATGGAGCTACTGAAGGTGACTCCAACATTGCTGGAGGCACCCTCGCGCCTTCAACAGGGTTGAAGGCGCCTTCAACCACCCATGGAAGGCACTTTCAACCCTTTAAAGGAACCTTAGACTGAGCAAAATGCAACCGTTGGTGAAGATAAAACTTTATCTTTGCTTGCCTCGCTGAAGGCCTCTTCCACCTTGTTGGAGGCACCTTCTAGCATCAGATATGATTTTTCAGGGGCTATAAAAAGACCCTTGGACCTAGAAAATAGTTAATCAACTCTTGTATTCATTTCCTAGCACATTTCTGAGCGTTCAACAAGTGTAATAAGCTTCTCTGCCTACACGAAGAAGATCTTTTCAGTGCTTTCTTCTGTCTTGGATTAACAACCACCTAAGTTGCAATCAAGTAACTCCTTAGTGTCTTTAATTTATTAGTTATTTAATTTCTTTTTATAAGTGTGCTACTAATTTGAGTTGAAAAATCGAGAAGGATTTTTGTTTTATTTCTTCAATAGGCAATTCACCCCGCCTCTTACCGGCCTAACCTATTTCAACAGAATACACTAACCATCTTCTATCACCTTTCTCACCATTTGGCAATTGCCTCTTATAATGTCATGGATTAAAGTGTCTTCCGGTATTATCAAGAGGAAACAAAATACCATAATCTTTTCTAAAACCTCTTTCAACTTGAAGGTCCCAAATATTTTGAATTTGGTCATAATTTCCTAGATTATCAACATTTAAATGAAACAAGATCTCTTGATTTATATCTTCATCCCTAGCATTTTCAGGCATATTGACTTCACCTTTATCATTTTCAGATTATTTTAGGTTTTCATTGTGAAGTTCATTCAATTCACTATATTCTAATCATTCAACTTATTATCAGTGTCATCCTGATTCACTTGTTCTACTATTTTTGTTTGCACTGCTCTTTGATTGTTAGTACAATACTTATTATGACTTCTTGCTTGGCTTTGAATTAAAGCCTTTTCCTTTTGTTCTTTCTTCTTTTTTCCTAGTCTAGACAATTATTTTCTTATAGGAGATATATTTGCTAAAAGCCTAAATGTTAATCTACACCAACAATTCATAGATTAAAATAGTTCTAACATCTAAATATAGGAAAAATTCACCAAATGATAATACATGTAAATACCATTATGCTAAATCATAGTCATATTTTTATATAATCTTAAAAACTATGGCGGGCTTAAACAAAGAATTTGAAGATTTTATACAGATGCCATTGTGTGTAAAATGAGAAAGCACCACATCATTGCTACAAGTACATCCACTTCAATCGAACTAGATTATAGACTTCCAAACAAATTCAATCACAATGGTCATAACTCAAAAGAGTCAACTATGTTAACCTATGCTATTTTTGCAAACTATCAGTTTGTTTTAGCCGAGAGCCTTTGTTTATTTTTCATTTTTCTTTTTTACATTTGAAATAATTTTTTTCTAATTAATGACTGAAGTACAACTAATAAGATCATTTGTGTCATGAAACGATATCAAAAGAATTTAAGTATTGAACCCCTTCTAACTATACTAATGCAATATAAAAATGACTCAAGTCATCTCCCAACGAATGCAATGATAGGATGGTAATTTAGGATCGCTTATTATTCATATTTTTGGGGTTTTTAATATGGAAATGGGGGTTATTGTTTTTGTGATTCTAAATCTAACAAATGAAAAGCAAAACAAGTAGGAAACTAATCTAATGCTTGAATAAAATCTAACTAAGTGTCAACAACTAATCCACAACGCATTGTCACTCTACGCTATGAGTTTCACCATCAACACAATTAAACTAAGGAAGAAAATAACAAAGCATTAAATGAAACATATCCTAGTAAATGAAAGACAATGCAAGTAATGAAAACTAAGTCTAACCTAACTACAATTGTAGAAAATAAAGACAACATGAAGTAAAACATCAACGAAACTAAGCATAGAACGAAACCTAGAGCATGTAATGAAACCTAAGCTAATCTATCCTAATTACATTCAATCAAACCTAGAACTTAAAGAAATTAGAAGAATAAGACAAATCTGTAGGATCGAAAAGAATTTAGATATCTCCACAATGGTATGATATTATCCACTTTAGGCCTAAGCCCTCATGGTTTTGCTCTTGGGCTCTACCCAAAAGGTTTTATACCAATGGAGATATCTTTTCTCTTATAAACCCATGATCTTTCCCATGTATTTTTAATGTGGGACTATGTTTGCAACCTTGCAACCCCAATAATCCCCCCTCAAACAAAGGACCACAGACTTCTCATGTTCGATCCTCGACCCACCAGGTCTTCCTGCCCCTCAGTCCACCCGACCTACTAGGACTTCCTTGCCTAGTTACAACTAGGACTTCTTGCCTGGCATTTGGTCCTCTTGATTCGAACATAGGAGCCCCCACTTTCTTTGTTCAAGGTTAATATTGCACCCACATGGCTCAATCAGACCATAACTCTTGTGTACAATCAGCGATTAAACCTTCTGGTAGTCCAGGCTCTGATACCAATTGTAGGATCGAAAAGAATTTAGATATCTCAACAATTGTATGATATTGTCCACTTTGGGCGTAAGCCCTGATGATTTTTCTCTTGGGTCTACCCAAAAGGCCTCATACCAATGGAGATATCTTTTCTCTTATAACCTCATGATCTTTCCCATGTGTTTTCAATGTGGGACTATGTTTGCAACCTTGCAACCCCAACAAAATCAAGAATTAAACAAAGTTAAATTCATCAAATTAAGCTTAAGTAATGGTTGAAACAATTCATCAAACACGTTGTGTTCATGAAACTATCTAAGCAAAATAATTCATCGAACACATTATGTGCATGAAACTATCTAAGCATGGTACATGCAATTCAAACATAGAAAATCAAGTTCAATACAAGCATTCAACCATAATTAATAAACATGAATAAAACTAAGTTACCACTCCACAATCCATGCTCAACTTTCAATTCCAAAGACTACCCTTTCTAGGAATTATATAATAATTGCACAAAATAATTAAACACTTACAGTGATCTCCCGTAGATCTGCAATCGGTGACGGTAGGACTTACTGTCGGAAGAACGATTACAAAATCGGAAAGCTCTTTATAATTCACAAACCAAAACCCTCTCTAATGGATATTCTCCTTCTCTGCAAGACACATAGTCTTGGTAGAATTCTGACAGCACTTCTGTTGTGCTTCGATTTTATCTGCATACACAACGCAGCAACCTTTTCCTAATGCATGCACTCCTTTCTCATCATACACCAATTGCCTTGGGCACTCTTTTATATAGAGGAAGATGACTCTTCCTCTACCTCCATTAATGGAGGAAGGTGAAAGGATTGGAAGATGAAGGGGAAGAGGCACCCTTTCACCTTCTTAACACCAACATCTCCCACTCATCCAAGTCAATCCTTAAAGGTTAACTGGTCACATAGACCATGTCAGTCACACAGACTACAAGGTGATCATGTCACAATGCCAAAGCCAAATATTAATTAGTGACAAAGACCAATTAAGTCATATAGACTATTTGACGATCAAATCACGAAGATCGGAGAAAAATTAATTAGTCACAAAGACTAAATAAGAACATCCATTCCATACATTAAGGAAAATGATTCGTTTGACAGCAAACACACTAAATAATTATTGCTAAGAAGATTTTTACACCTTACATAGCTACTCTTTGAGTGATCAATGCTAACAAAGTTGTTACACTTTACTTAGCTGCTCTTCCAAATGAATTAGAGGCACTCTCATTATGACACATAGCCTCTCTCTTGGCAAAACATATATGTTACCTAGGAAATATCCAATCTCCCAATGGCACACAACCATTATCTAGGAGATATCCATGTCTTGTTATTTACCCAGATTAAATAATCTTTATTTACATCAATATGAACATCTTTAATCCCTCATAATGACTATTATGTCAAGAGCATGTTCCATATTCAATATTCACAATCATTTATATAAATAACAGAAATGGGTTGACCAGTGAATAACATTAAAAGATGTAAATCTATTTAATTTTCCTTTTTAGCTAGAATCTATTCATTTTAAATAGTCGCTTTCCTAGTTATGCTTTATAGACTAAATCATCCAGAGCCAATAGGAAACATGCTAAAGTAGCAGACACTGATTATAACTTCAAGTAGACAGCTAAATAGTCACTTAGGGTAAAATTGAGATTAACTTATAATCTCAAGGGTCTCACATAGTACAGAAGTAGGGATGCATTCTCCTACTACCCTTCTTGTCGACATAATCACATGCTACAATGTTATTCTATTTACTAAAAAGAGCGCATGTTTTTCTCAAATTTTAACATCGTACAGATTTCGATCTAGACATACCTAATGTCTAATCCTAAATTCAACATATGAATTATAATTTGGCCTTTAAACAAATTCAGTAAATGGTGGGTACATTTACTCCGATCATTACATAAATGATCTTATCTTGATATAATTATCAAGGTGGTCTTAACTTATAGGTATGTCTCTATTTATAGCTACATAAATTATCTCATAAGTAATGGTCTTACCTCTGTTTATACTTAACAAATAGAGATTTGTCCATGTGAGTGGATCAATCTCAATCTGTCAACATGCTCATTGAGATTTTAATCCAAAATGTAACAATGTATACACTGAATAGATCATGATATTTTACAACATGTTACATTTTACGAAGTCACAAAGACTTCCCATATCCTTGAAATGAATCTTTAGTCAATGGCTTAGTAAAAGGATCTACAAGTATAGTGCGTATAGGAATATACTCAAGAATTATCATTTTCTGATCCACAATATCCCTTACAAAATTATGCTTAATTCTATATGCTTGCCTTTGATGTAATATTTGGGATCCTCAGCCTGACCATTACAATACACTGTAATAGGATTCCCACTGTCCTCGGCAATCTTCAAGTGCTTCAGGAACCTTTTCAACCAGACAGATTGTTCCACAACTGATGCGCAAGCCACACATCTTCCATTATCGACAAGGCTACACAAGCCTAGCCATATAGCTTCTATTGTTGACAAGGCTACACAAGCCAAGCCACACAACTTCCATTGTTAACATGGCTACATAAATTTGCTTCTTGCTATTTCATGAGATTGTGCCATCATTTAGCAAGAAGGTATAGCCAGATGTGGATTTTTTATCATCAAGGTCTCTTGTCCAATCCACATCTGTGTAGCCACTTAGGCTCATCTTAGATCCTTGAAAACACACATAATCTATTATCTTTCTGAGGTATTTTAATATCCTTTTCACCACTTTTCAGTGTCTCGATCTTGGATTTAACTGGAAATGACTAACTAAGCCAACACCATAGCTTATATCTGATAGATCGGATGCGAGCGATAGAGGGGGGATGAATATCGCTTCTTTTAAAACTTTTCTTTTACTTTGTAAATCAGAATCGTGCAGCGGAAAATAAGAAAAGAGACAAGTTCTTTTACTTTGTTTGGAGCCTAGCTCGACTCCTACTCGAAGGCCCGCGATTCTTGATCACACCGATGGGCAATCCACTATAACCCTTCTTTCCGAGATCCTCGGAAAGAAGCAGATCGTACAAATGAGTAAGATAGTAGCAACCCCACTATCTTACTGAAGCAATAATACAATGCAAGTTTAATAAATAATATACCGACAAGATGTAGAAATGAACGCTCGGTCGGTACTTTCGAAGTAGCTTGAAGAGTTGTAGTGAATCTTGCAGTACGAGCAGCTTGTGCGGAGAATAACTTTTTGATAATCAGTAGTGTTCTATTAAGCCTCAGATCTCGAGCACCTTTTTATAAGTGCCACTGTCATTCGGTCGACCAATCCCTATGTTCGGTCGACCGAACCCACTCCCTTCCTTCCTGGCTGGAGTCTGACACTGACTCGATCTTCTGCGTTTACTGTTCTTTAAGGGTTAGGTCGACCGAACCTCTTTTTCGGTCGACCAAACAGCTTCCTTCTCTATTCGTCAAAATCTGCTGAGATCTTCATTTAATGCTCCATTAATACTGATTGGATCGGTCGACCGATCCCTGGTTCGGTCTACCGATCAAGCTTCGATCGGACTGTGCTTCGCTTTGGTTTGAACTGATCTCTGGTCTGAGTCAAGCTAGTTCGGTCGACTGATCCTCCTGTTCGATCGATCAATCAGGCCGAATCTGCAAAACAGAGTTAAACAATATTCCTGTAAAATAAAGGTTAGCACAGTAATATAATGCATGAGTAATATAAACAGTAGAACTGTCTTGATCTCAACTTGGAAACCTTCTCGGTTTCTTCAGTTGGATCAGCGACCTAAGAGTGTTCCCTTTAGGAACCCAACCTCACTGTCGCTCCTCCAGTTGCATACCTCAACTTACCTGCCAAACATTGGTCCTCCAGACCTGTTTGGACTTTTGCTAGCTTAGTGTCTGATCGCCCGATCCACTAAGACTTTTCCTGCAATACTACATTAGCCAACAACAATAATAGTAATACAGAATAAAATGGTAAACCTAAACCTAGATTTATCGAGATCCGCTGGTCCGGTCGACCACGCGCGGTCGACCGGAAACCATCCGAACAACCTTGCTTGGAGTTCACTCCTCCAAGACTTCTCGTTACCTAAGGTTACCACCCCCTAAGGTTTTCTCAACCTGGCTTCACTCACCAGGACCTAAGGTTACCACCCCCTAGGATTTTCTCAACCTGGATTCACTCACCAGGACCTAAGGTTACCACCCCCTAGGATTTTCTCCACTTGGCTTCACTCACCAAGACTCAGTATTCAGCTACCCAGGGATCAAGTCCTCCAAACATATCCACCTGGCTTCCACGATATACCGAGATTTCCCTTACCTAGCCTACAACTAGAACTCAGTATTCGGCTACCCAGGGATCAGGTCCTCTAGACCTATCCACCTGGCTTCCACGATCTACCGAGATTTCTCCCCTTGCCTAGCCTACAACTAGGACTTTCCTTTATCAAGCTCCATACTTAAGCATACTTAAACATATTTGTCTGATATTAAAACCTTGGAGGTCGATTGCACCAACAATATCAAGATGAGTACACAACATAATGTACATCAAACTACCAATAGAATTGACATATGGTATTACCTTCATTTTGGCTATTTCTTTAGGAGTCTTGGGATATAATGTTGCAATTTGATATATTGAAGTGTTGTAGCATCTTAGCGATATAAGCCTCTTGAGACAATCCTAAAAGTCTTTTTGATCAATCTTTCATGATCTTCACTCCTAAGATGTACTCAACTTCTCTTCAAAAATAATACCCTCCATTTGGATATATCCTTTTGCAACTAGTCGATCTTTGTATCGATTAATTGATTGATCCTCTTTCCTCTTGATTTTGAGAATCAACTTATTCCCAATAGCCCTTCGGCCCAGAGGAAGATCAACTATAATCCCAAACTTGATTCTTTCTCATCGATTCCATCTCTTCAACCATTGTAACTTTCCATTTTTTTCTCTAACTCTACATCCCAATGCTTCCTATTGAGGTTAATCATCGTCAATTGGAAGTGTTATCAATGCCTTATTCTCAATATCAAACCTCTTCTTAGGTTTGATTTTACGAACACTTCTCCGTAAGTTAGACTGTTGAGAAGTCAACTCATGACTCGACATATCACTCTCACTCGGTTGACTAGACTCAAGCATCCCTTTTGACACCTCTCTTGTTGATAATATCTCATCCTCCTCAAATAGAGGAACTTTTTTATCAATATCACCTTTGATGGGGAACTCTATTTCGAGAAAAGTCACATCTCTCGAATCTATTTCGGAGATGGTTTCATCTAGTTGCTCACCTATGAAAATAGAATCTTTGGAGATCTCATGATATCTAATAAAGATACATTTCTTATCATTAGGTCCTAGTTTTCCATACTTATGAGAACTCTCATGAACATAAGCAGCTGACCCCCAGAGTTTCAGATTACTTAAATCTGATTTTCTGCCTGTCTAATGTTCATATGGGGTAGATGGAACTGACTTTGAAGGTACTTTGTTAAGTATATAGGTTGTAGTTAATAATGCATCTTCCCAATAGGAGATTGTCAAATTAGCCTGCGCCGTCATAGACCTAACAATTTCAAGAAGAGTCTTATTTCTTCTTTTAGTTACCCCATTTTGCTGTTGAGTTCCAGGGATTGTTAATTGTCTAATAATCCCTCTATCATTATGTATTATCTTGAACATATCAGACAAATATTCTCTTCTACTGTCAGTGCGCAAAGTCTTAACTTTATATTCTGTTTGATTCTCAACTTCGTTTATATAACAATGAAGTAATCCAATGCTTCAGATTTGTGAGAAATCAAATACACATGATCGAACCGAGAGAAATCATTAATAAATGTAATGAAATAGGAAGCTTCATGTCTAACCTTCACATTCATTGGACCACAAATATCTGAATGAATTATTTACAATGGTGATTCAGATCTAATAGACTTACCAAATAGTTTCCTAGTTGCTTTTCCAGTAAGACAATGCTCACATATAGATAAGTGAATCTTAGGCTGAATGTCCAATGGACCCTCTCTAGCCAACCGATTCATACGTTCTTATCTTATATGTCCTAATCTAGCATGTCAAATCTCATCAGTTATATCTGCATTACTAGTTAAAGCAATGTTCAAAAAACAACCTTCAATTATACAATTGGCATCTAGTTCTACTTCAATAACCATAAAATCATTTGTTAAAAAAAAGCATATCCGATTAACACTGAGTCAATCTTAAGTTCAACACATTGGTTGTAAAAATTAATACAGTACCCTAAATCAAGAAGACATGTAACAAAAATAAGATTTCGTCGAATTTCAGGAGCATACAGGACATCATGTAGAAACAAAACACTACCACCATGAAGGTTGAGTTTGCAAGTGTTGATTCCTTTGACGTCAACTCTTGCATTGTTTCCTATATAGATCCATTTATTGCCAGCTGGTACCTGATGGTACTCAATAAATGTAACTCATTCCCGAGCTACATGGTTGGTTACTCCCAAATCTATAATCCACAAAGGATAAGAATCAGCTAACAAAATTTAACTAGCAACAAATGCTCAAGAAAAGAAGACACACATGGATTTACCTTTTTCAGCTCAGTGCACTCCCAAGTGAAGTGACCTTTCTTACCGCAATTAAAATAAGTCAACTTGTTTTTAGGTTTCTTTCCAATTTTTTTTCCTATCTTCTTGATTGGGTCATGTCCCACAATAGCAGCTTCTTTCTTCTTTCCCTTCCCTTTCTTGTACCATTTCTTTTTCATGGATCCAGATGATCCAACAGAACTGACAGCCACATAGGCTTGTCCAGAAATCCTTACGGATTCAACTCTCTCCGCCTCCAATTCTACATGGCGTGAGACGTCAGTGAAAGTCTTGATACTCTCATTGTGAGTCAGGATCTGCTTCATGGTCTCCCAAGAATATGGAAGGAAATGAATAACTATTTGAACCTGTTGTTCATCGGTCAACTCATGACTAGCAGTTTTAAGCTCCCAAATCATGTTCGACATCTCCCTAAGGTGTTGAACCATTGAAACATTCAGACGCTTCTTGTAGCTGTCAAACCTGATTGTCAGCTATCGAAGTTTGCTTAGACTTACTCCACTATATTTTTCTTTAAGGGCTACTCAGACTGCATGAGCCGAAAGATATGACTTATACTCAAAATTTAGGTCATCTACCATTGAACTAATCAATATGCCCTTTGTAGTGGAGTCATTTTTCTTCCATGCCTTATAGGCATCAAGATCTCATCTATGCTGTGTAGTGGGACCATCTATAGGTTCTACCATAACCTGATTTACAGCCTCTAAAACCTCTTGTTCCTTGAGTACTTATTGTATCTTAAGCTGCTAGATTTTGTAGTTATCCTCACATAATTTCTCTCTATTATTGAGTTTATCTATGATGTTCTTATTTGCCATGATCTAACATAAATAAACATATTATTTAGTATTCAGTGTAATTCATATGCATGCAATTTATGATTGACTCATTGTTAATTTGAGTTAGTTTACAAAATCAAGTAATAACTATGTTTTCACTCATCATTTGTATGGTCCAATCAAATTAACATTGATCAATACTATTACACACATCAACTTAATCATATTCTATCATGATTTCTTTAATTAAATGAACTAATCATTTAATAAAATGAATTAATCATTTTTCATGACATCATATAGAGCAATCAACATATGAATGAACATATCATTAACATAAACACGATGCAGTTTGTTAACATATAACAAACTGACATGAACTAAATGGACTAATACTGTTCATACATAATGGCAGTAACAATAACAGAACTCTAATTAACTAGATAGGCTACTATCACTCCTACTAGGATAGATACTAGTGCAGTGGCCAACATTATCCCTTTCAACCTGGACTCATTTGGGGTAATCTCAGGTGGGATAGCTTCAGGATTCTCCATCAGATTCCCAATTGGATCCTCTTCTGGATCCTCCTCGATCATTTTTGGGTCCTCTTCGAACTCTTCAGGATCCTCTTCAGTCATATGGTGAAGTAGTTCCTCACATAATTCTGAATATGTGACACGTCCATGATGATGCCCCCAAATATAGTCTGCTATCATCTTAGGATTCTTTGGTAATGAACGTATCAAAGCCCAGATCCTTTAACTATCTAGGACTGGAAACTCTTCTCGTTCAAGTTTCTAAAATAGATCATCAAGTCATCCAACGTGTTCGTCCACTCTAAAAGCAGAATTATACTTTATCTCTTGAATTTTCTCCCTGAGTTGATTTCATCGCACTTCGCGATGAGTCAATGTGGTAATCATCCGTGCCATCTGAAAAAATTAAAATTAAATAAGTCAATACAAAACTGACTAACCAGTACAAAACCGGCTTAATTCAATTTATACAAGCTTAGTACCAACATAATAAATCAAGAAAGAACAAATCTTCTCAATTTTTAGGAGTCTAAGTCGACTAACTCATTGGACTGGTTGATTGGGAATCTAGATCCTAAGCTTGGTCCTTTATCCTTGTTAGAACTAATCTAATTTAACAGGGATTTATAGTACCTATGTTCTGTTATTGTTTAATCTAAGTCCATTTCAGCCAAACTCAGACTTATTGATCAAACTCAAGTTCGTTTGATCAAACCAAGGCTCATTGGTTTAAGTCTGACCAATTAGAATAAATCTAATTATTTTGATCAAATTTGACCCAATAGAACAAATCTGGTCATTTGATCATATTTGGTTCAAGCCCAATTAATCAACTCAAATCGTTTCCAGTTTTGATCAAACTGGTTCAATTAAACCAACTAATGATTTAATCTAAACTGAGTCTAAGTGAACCAAATTAATCTAGCCCATAAATTGAACCAATTTTCCAATTAATTACTACATACAAAAATTAATGCTACAGTATACATGCGTTGGCAAAAAACATGCATTGATTAATTGAGACCAAAAACATAAAGTTTAACTTTATAAACCTACTATGTTTCTTGATTTCAAGATGCATGCAGTAACGAAATATTTTATTATTATTATTATTATTATTATTATTATTATTTTCTAAAAACAAACTTTTTCTTATGAAGCACTGTGCTTCGTGTTTATCCTTCGTCCGTTTTCTTCGCCACACGATACCCACGCCACCTCAACCATTGCCTCCACGCAACCATGACAGACACGGTCGTCGTGTTGGGATGTATACTATAAGACTAGCTTTTGTATGAACATCTATCTTGAAATATTTTGAAATGAGAATCACTTTGGTCAAATGTCTGCATTTTATATTTATATATATGTCAATGCAGTTGTCCATTTAATTTATATTATAGATAACATGGTGTGTGGTGCCACACAGAAGATCATGTTATCAGTTCCTTATAAATTATAAATAGTAGCTCACAACCAAGATAGATTGGGGCAAACCATTGGAACGACTGTAGTGTAATTTGGTATTAGGTTGTCTTGACTATAAAATTATACTAGTACACTATGTGTGTATTGAGCAGGACCGTTTGAGGTTGTTCAATTTATATTGACTACATAAAAGAATAGAACCTCTGTTATTATGGATGTGCGTCCTCTTAATCTCTATATAATAACAAGTATGTATACTTAGTATTTATTTCTTTAATTTATCAATGAGTGAGATTTATTCGTTAAATCAATAGGCCCGATGAGTTGGGAAATAGTACTATTTATATAACATGTTGTTAATTATAGAAGGAATCTGTGTCCTAATTATTTAGGCTGATGATGTCCCCTTGAGGAGCTCATAAGGATTATCATGTAAACCCTACAAGTGGACTTAGTCCGGCATGATAATGAAGTTGAGTGGTACTACTCTCGGAATCATATGTTAATTAATTAAATTGTCAGTAACTCATTTAATTAATGGGCATACGATATCTTAAACACGGGGAGATTAACACACTCATGATAAGAAGGAACCCATATTATAATATGGGATTGATGCGGTAGTTCAATAATAACCCTTTTGTGATATGGGTTATTATTGATGGACTTGAGTTGGGTGTTCGGGCCGAACACAGAAAGCCCAAGCCCATCAGGAGGCCTAAACCAATTCCTCCTCTAGGTCCCTGTTGTAGCCTCTATATAAAGTCTTGCATCCACCCACCCATAACTTGGTTTGGTTTAACCTGGTTTGGTTTAACTTGATTTGGTTTAACAAGGTTATAGAAAGGGAGATTTTTTCTTAACAGAGTTTTGTTATTTTTCTTTCTTTGTAACCGATGGCAAAGGTTATAAAAAGAGTAGGTAGTGCCCCCTAAAACCTAATTTTCCTAATTTTCTTTCTTCTCCTCCTTGTGGTCGGCGCCCCTCCCTTTCCTCCTCACCTAGGGTCGACGCCCCTCCCCTTCTCCCTTGCTAAGAGCTGGTGGCCCCTCTCCTTGCTAGGGTTGGCAGCCCCCTCCTTGCTAAGGTCGGCGTCCCCCTCTTCTACTCCTTGGTGGGCGGCGGCTTAGAGAAGAGGAAGAAAAGGAAGAAGAAGAGAAGGTGCCCGATCCTAAGAGCTCCTTTTATAGCCGGCGGTTTGGAAACCGAGGAGAGAAGGAGGGTGGTGTTGTCTTGGTAGTTCATCGCCCACACGACGTCCAAGAAGAGGAGAGGAATACGGAGAAGATCAAGAGGTCTTTAACTACAAAGAAAAGATACAACTAGTTCTTTAATTCCTATACGTAATTAGTTAGTTTTCTTTGTATCAATTTTGAATACCAACACAAGAGGCCGGTGATCTTGTACTTCAATCAAGGTGTGCCTTGATCATTCAAGAACTTGCTTGATTGATCAAACACATGTTTGATCGAACATGCGGGTTGCTAGGAAAAGTTTTGTTCTTATACAATTTTTTTTGTACAGGGAATTGAAACAGAAAAGAATTCCAGTGCCTTCAAAGTGGTATTAGAGCATGGTTTCTGGTTCTATGTGATTAGTTTTCAGTTAAATTATGCACTATCCGTACATAAGTTTAGGTCGGATAATAGTAGGATGTGCAAGATAGATTAACTCTGTGGTTGCAGGCATCATAGATCCAACTATTATGGCTTTGTGTGTTTGTGTATGATTTGAACCCTCGGGCATGTCGAGGTTATTGTGTGTGCATGATTGTAATAATTAAATGCAGCTGGTTGTCGTATTATTATTACTATTTTTACATTCTGTTTGATCTATATTACATGTAAATTCCTTTGTAGAATATAGGATCTATAAATGTAAAAAAAATAAAAAATTGTTGCGGCTTGTATCCTTGCTATGCGTGGTGCTATTTTGAGGACCGGAGGCGCGGTTGAGAAGGAAGCGAGATAGACACGACGGCTTGATCCATTGGCGGCATATTGGAGGACAGTGATCCATTGGTGGCATATTAGAGGACATCGTTGGATGAGGTCATAATAGTTGGAAATTTTATTTTCATATTTATTGCCTTTATATGCTGTTTTATGTGTTGTGATGCTGTGTTGTGATGCTATGTGATGTGATGTGTGCGCATATTAAAATTACTCAATTTAAATAACTAAGTGGGAGAGAGATTATTTAAATAAATTCCACGGTTTCCATTACTAGTTTGTAGGTGATGCATTCAAACTTGCGCGTTGGCTTTAAGTGCCTTCCTCCATATCGGATGAGTTTGTTTGCGGATCACTAGATCAAACTTTCTCTATGGATGATTATAGGAAATTATTTAGATATGTGTCATCTTCTCCATCTGAAGGGGCACAATCCTAATTAATGGACTAAGTATCAAGTAATGGTATACACTTAGACGCATTTAATAGTATCCTCCCCATCGAAGTCACTGCTATTATTTGTGTGATCGAAGATGAACCAACTATTAATTTTATTTGTCATAAAGTTAGGTTGACAAAATAATAAAATTAATGGGTAAAACCTCCTCTTACAAATGTTTGAATTAGTATACGTCCACACTATCGTGGCATACAAAATTCACGGTGTTTTAAAGTGTTGGTGAATTTAAATTATATTGTTTGAAGAATCAATATTATTTTAAATTCTAAAGTTTTGACCAAATATTTTATTTTGTGATTCTCAAGATTTCAAAATGGTTTTCAATCCTCTTGATGTTATTTTAAAAGAAAACAAACTTACTGGTCCAAATTATATTGATTGGAAACGAAACTTGGGCATTGTCTTAACTGTTGAAGAATACAAGTTCATACTTTTTGAAGTCTGTCCTAGCGTGCCTGATAAGGATTCTAATGAAGAGGAGATAGAGAGACATAGGAAATGAGTCAAGGCAAACGAGATGGCGCGGTGTTACATTTTGGCTTCTATGTCAAATGTCCTGCAACATCAGCATCAGGCCCTACCCACTGCTTATAACATGATACTCAATCTCAAGGAACTCTTCGGACACCAGAATCGGGCTGTCAGGTAGGAGGCCATGAGAAAGGTGGACTATCCTCGCAGAAAGGAGAACAATAAAGGTATATCTTATTCATTAGTTGTTGAAATATGTTTAGCGGTGTTATCTATCGGTACCTGGTGTATAGATACGGGAGCCACTGATCATGTCTGCAATTCATTGTAGGGGTTCCAGGAAATCCGACAACTACATGAAGGGGAGACCACCGTCTACATGGGCAATGCTATGAGAGTGGTGGTTGTTGCAGTGGGAGATGTTTATTTATCCTTTGATAGGAATAAAACTTTGATTTTGAAAAATTATCTTTACGTACCATATTTTAGAAAGAATTTGATTTCAGTTTCTAAATTATTTATGGACGGATATTCTATTTCTTTTGATGATAAAGTGGTTGTCAAGAAAAATAGGATGGTTATCTGTTCTGGTGCGTCGGTTGGCAATTTGTATACTCTTAATCCAATAACTCCCACGATGCAACAAATGGAAATTAATAACACATCTTCTAATTCTAATAAAAGAAAGCAACCTTCGGAAATGAACCAAACATATCTTTGGCATCTAAGGTTGGTTCGTATTAACTTGAGTAGGATTCAAAGGTTAATAGCCGATGGACCTTTAAGTTCATTGGTAGTGGAAAACTTTCCGACCTGCGAGTCTTGCTTGGAAGGAAAAATGACCAAGAGGCCTTTTAAGGCAAAGGGGTATAGAGCCAAAGAAGTATTGGAATTAGTTCATTATGATTTGTGTGGGCATATGACTATCCAGGCAAGAGGTGGTTTCGAATATTTTGTCTCTTTTATAAATGACTATTCGAGATATGGGTATATTTACTTGATGCACCGCAAGTCTGAGTGCTTTGATAAGTTCAAAGAGTACAAGGCTGATGCAGAGAAACGTCATGGTAAAAGTATCAAGATACTACGGTCTGATCGTGGTGGAGAGTACCTCTTAGGAGAGTTTAGGAGTTACTTATCAGAGGCTGGGATTCAATCCTAATTGTCTGCACCTGGTGCACCCCAACAAAATGGTATGGCGGAACGAAGGAATATGACTCTTATAGAAATAGTTAGATCAATGATGAGTTATTCAAAATTACCAAATTCGTTTTGAGGATATGCTCTGGAAACGACGACGTACATTCTGAACTTGGTATCTTCTAAGTCAGTACCCTCTACTCCCACAAAATTGTAGAATGGGTGTAAGCCTAGTTTGAAACACATTTGGATTTGGGGTAGTCCAGCACATGTGCTGAAGGGAGACGTTATAAGTTAGAATCATGTACAGAAGTTCGCTTGTTCATGGGATATCCTAGTGGAACGAAAGGTGATTTGTTTTATAGTCATAAAGATAAGAAGGTCATTGTTAGCACCAATGCCCGATTTTTAGAAGAAGACTATGTAATGAACCACAAGGTCATGAGTAAAATTGTTCTTGAAGAAATAAGAGAGGGCACTTCTATCTTAGTACCAACGGTACAAGATGAGATACCACAAGTAACTGCAACACGTGTCACAAATGATGCATAATTACAGGTAGTGCCTCATCGTAGTAGGAGGGTTGTTAGGTAACCTGATAGATTCATGTTTTTGGGAGAGTCTTCGGACTTGATCCCTGGTGAACATGAAGCTGATCCCTGGACATATGATGAAGCACTCCAAGATAAAGATCCAATATCTTGGCAAAGTGCGATGAGCTCTGAAATAGAATCTATGCATTCTAATCAGGTCTGGGAGCTTGTAGAACCACTAAATGGTGTAAAAGCCATTAGATATAAATGGGTCTACAAAAGAAAGATAGGAACAGACTGGAAGGTGGAAACCTTTAAAGCGAGACTTGTTGCGAAGGGGTATACTCAGAAAGAAGGAATCGATTATGAGGAAACTTTTTCGCCGGTATCCATGCTTAAGTCTATCCAGATTCTCTTATCTATTGCCGCTCATATGAATTATAAGGTTTGGCAAATGGATGTCAAGACAGCTTTTCTTAATGGAAGTCTTGAAGAAAACATCTATATGAAACAACCAGAGGGATTCATTGCGAAGGCAAAAGAGCATCTTATATGTAAACTCAATCGGTCCATTTATGGACTGAAGCAAGCTTCAAGATCTTGGAACATCCAGTTTGATGAAGTGATCCAGTCTTATGGATTTATTCAGTATCCGGATGAGTCTTATGTATACAAGAAAAGTGACGGAAACGTGGTGGTATTTCTTGTACTATACGTAGATGACATTTTGCTTATTGGCAACAATGTCAAAGTGTTGTCAGACGTAAGGGTATGGTTGTCCAAGCAGTTTGATATGAAGGACTTAGGAGAATGTAGACATATTCTTGGGATCAAAGTAATAAGGGATCGCAAGAAAAGGATGTTGTGCTTATCCCAAGCTTCATACATCGATACTATCCTAGCTCGTTTTAGCATGCAAAACTCCAAGAAAGATTTTCTACCTTTTCGACATGGAGCACCTTTATCTAAAGAGATGTGTCATAAGACATCAAAGGAGATAGAGGAGATGAAGGCAGTTCCTTATGCTTTGGCTGTAGGAAGCCTAATGTATGCGATGCTATGTACGAGACCGAATATCTATTTTACTGTGGGCATGGTTAACAGATATCAAAGTAAACCAGGACCAGGACATTGGACTGTTGTAAAGCATATATTAAAGTACATTAAAATGACTAGAGATTATATGCTGGTTTACTAGGCAGATGATTTGCTCCCTGTAGGTTACACAGATTCGGACTTCCAATCAGATAGGGACAGTAGTAAATCAACCTCGGGGTATGTGTTTACTTTGGGAGGTGGGGTCATAGCATGGAAGAGTGTTAAGTAGAAATGTGTTTCAGACTCCACCATAGAAGCTAAGTATGTGGCAGCCTTTGAGGCAGCCAAAGAAGTTGTATGGCCCAAAAACTTCTTGATGAACTTAGATGTTATTCCTGGTTTGCCTAAAGTTATCACAATTTATTGTGACAACAGTGGTGTAGTAGCAAACTCAAAGGAACCACGAGCCCATAAGGCAAGTAAACATATTAAGCGCAAGTACCACCTGTTACGAGACATCGTAAAATGACGAGAGGTTGTTGTCGCCAAGATTACATCAGCAGATAACCTGGCAGATCCTTTCACTAAGGCCCTTTCGGCGAGAGCTTTTGATAGGCATGTTGAGGGGATGAGAATCAGATGTATGGCAGCATAGTCTTTTAGTATAAGTGGAAGATTGTTGGGATGTATACTATAAGCCTAGCTTTTGTATGAACATCTGTCTTGAAATATTTTGAAATGAGAATCACTTTGATCAAATGTCTGCATTTTATATTTATATATATGTCAATGCAGTTGCTCATTTAATTTATATTGTAGATAACATGGTGTGTGGTGTCACACAGAAGATCATGCTATCGGTTCCTTATAAATTATAAATAGTAACTCACAACCAAAATGGATTGGGACAAACCATTGGAACGGTTGTAGTGTAATTTGGTATTAGTCTGTCTTGACTATAAAATTATACTAGTACACTATGTGTGTATTGAGCAGGACCGTTTGAGGTTGTTCGATTTATACTGACTACATAAAAGAATAGAACCTCTGTTATTATGGATGTGCGTCCTCTTAATCCCTATATAATAACAAACGCGTATACTTAGTATTTATTTCTTTAACTTATCAATGGGTGAGATTTATTCGTTAAATCAATAGGCCTGATGAGTTGGGAAATAGTACTATTTATATGGCATGTTATTAATTATAGAAGGAATCTGTGTCCTAATTATTTAGGCTGATGATGTCCCCTTGAGGAGCTCATAAGGATTTTCATGTAAACCCTACAGGTGGAGTTAGTCCGGCATGATAATGAAGTTAAGTGGTACTACTCTTGGAATCAGATGTTAATTAATTGAATTGTCAATAACTCATTTAATTAATGGGCATACGATATTTTAAACACGGGGAGATTAATGCACTCATGATAAGAAGGAGCTCATATTGTAATATGGGATTGGTGCGGTAGTTCAATAATAATCCTTTAGTGGTATGTGTTATTATTTATGGACTTGAGTTAGGTGTTCGGGCCGAACACAAGAAGCCCAAGCCCATCCGGAGGCCTAAACCAATTCCTCCTCTAGGTCCCTGTTGTAGCCTCTATATAAAGTCTCGCATCCACCCATCCATAACTTGGTTTGGTTTAACTTGGTTTGGTTTAACCTGGTTTGGTTTAACTTGGTTTAGTTTAACAAGGTTATAGAAAGGGAGATTTTTTCTTAACAGAATTCTGTTATTTTTCTTTCTTTGTAACCGACGGCAAAGGTTATAAAAGGAGTAGGTGGTGCCCCCTAAAACTTAATTTTCCTAATTTTCTCTCTTCTTCTCCTTGTGGCTGGCGCCCCTCCCTTTCCTCCTCACCTAAGGCCGACGCCCCTCCCCTTCTCCCTTGCTAAGAGCCGGCGGCCCCTCTCCTTGCTAGGGCCGGAGGCCCCCTCCTTGCTAAGGCCGGTGTCCCCCTCTTCTACTCCTTGGTGGGTGGCGGCTTGGAGAAGAGGAAGAAGAAGAGAATGTGCCCCATCTTAAGAGCTCCTTTTGTAACCGGCAATTTGGAAACCGAGGAGAGGAGGGTGGTGTTATCTTGGTAGATCGTTGTCCACACGACGTCCTAGAAGAGGAGAGGAATACGACAAAAGATCAAGAGGTCTTTAGCTACAAAGAAAAGGTACAACTAGTTCTTTAATTCCGCTGGATAATTAGTTAGTTTTCTTTGTATCGATTTTGAATGCCAACACAAGAGGCCAGCGATATTATACTTCGATCAAGGTGTGCTTTGATCATTCAAGAACTTGCTTGATTTATCAAACACATGTTTCATCGAACATGCGGGTTGCTAGGAAAAGTTATGTTCTTGTACATTTTTTTTTTACAGGAAAATTTAAACAGAACGAAATTCCAGCGCCTTCACGCCGGCCAAAAAATTCAATCTCCGGCCTACTAGGGTGGTCGCCAGTCCTATTCTGCACCAGAATCCAGTCGCTTTTGGCCCGACGAGGTCATTGTTGGTTGTTCTGCTCGTTCGTCCGTCTCGGCCACCAGCACATCGCCATCCATTTGAGACGCCATCCCTGGCCACAGAAAGCCTTCGTCGGCATATCTCTGTGGCTCGAGCCCGACTCTAATGGAAATCTTGACCCTGTCACGATTTTGGCTCAGTGCGCTGCCGAGCAGCGGTGTTAACGCTGGCAAGCGACGCTTACGAGCGACCCTATCACTGGTCTCCCTGAGCCCTATTGTTGGCAACATACAGCCATAATGCAGTGTTGACGCTTGTCTGCTATGACACATTAGTCGTGCAAACGATGATGAGAAATCACAACTAGGTATAATTCCTAATACTCTGATACCATTGTAGGAATTATATAATAATTATACAAAACAATTAAACACTTACAGCTATCTCTCATAGATCTGCAATCGGCAACGATAGGACTTACTGTCAGAAGAACGATTACAAAATCAAAAAACTCTTTATGATTCACAAACCAAAACCCTCTCTAATTAATGTTCTTCTTCTCTGCAAGACACATAGTCTCGGTAGAATTCTGACAGCACTTCTGTTGTACTTTGATCTCATCTGCGTACACAACGCAGGAACCTTTTCCTGATGCATGCACTCCTTTCTCGTCATACACCAGCTGCCTTGGACGCTCTTTTATATAGAGGAAGATGACTCTTCTTTGTTAGGATGTATACTAAAAGTCTAGCTTTTGGTATAAACATTTATCTAGAAATAAAAAAATCACATTGGTCAATTATTTACATTTATTTGTTAAATGTAATTGTTCAATTAATTTATATAGTAGATAACATGGAGTGTGGAGTCACACTTAGAAGATCATGTTGTCGGTTCTGTATAAATTATAAACAGTTGCTCACGACTAAGATGGAAAGGAACAAACCATCAAAATAGACGTAGTGTAATTAAGTATTAGTTTATCTTGACTAATAAATTACACTGATACACTTTAAGTGTATTGAGTAAGATCATTTAGGTAAGTTTTTTTTGTACTGACTTAGTAAAAGAACTAGACCTTAATTATTATGGAAGTGTGTGCTCTTAATCCTAATATAATAACAAGCATGTATATTTAATATTTATTTCTTTGACTTATCAAAGGGTGAGGTTTAGCTCGATAAATCAATATGCCCGATAAGTTGGGAAATGATATTACTTATAGTGTGTGTTGTTGATTATAGAAGGAATCTATGTCCTAGTTATCTAGGTTGAGAATGTCTCCAAGAGGAGCTCATAAGGATTGTCATGTTAAACCCTGCAGGTGGACCTAGTTCAACATGACAATAAAGTTGAGTGGTACTACTCTTGGAGCTAGATATTAATTAAATGAGTTGTCAGTAACTCACTTAATTAGTGGGCATTCATAATCTTAAACACAGGGAGACTAACACACTCATGATAAGAAGGAGCCCATAGTGTAATTTGGGATTGGTGCGGTAGTGCGGTAATAACTCTCTAGTGGAATGAGTTATTATCGATGAACTTGAGTTGTGTGTTCGGGGCGAGCACGGGATACTCAAGCTCATCGGAAGGCCAAAACCAATTTCTCCTCTAGGTCCCTGTTGTAGCCTCAATAAAGCCTCAAGTCCATCCAAAGAAAAGCCTATCTTGGTGTCCAAGAAGGGGTCGGTTCATTGCTTGGTGACCAAGCAATGGTCGGCCACATATTCTCTAGAAATGGTCGGCCCTTGCCTTGGGCAAGGGGGCCGGCCGCAATATTTAAATTAGGAAGGTTGTTTTTGAATTTTTAAATTTCCTCAAATATTTACAATTTGTAAAAAGAGAGATTTAAAAATTTATAAAATTTTCCTAATTTAAATTAGGCCACAAGGTTTTAAAAGAGAGTTGTAAAATTTATAAAACTTTCTTTTAAAAAGAAATATTATTAGAGATGTTTTAAATTTTAAAACTTGGTTTTAAATTTTAAAACTTTCCTTTTAATATCCACATTAGAAAAAAAAAAAGAGTTTGTAAAATTTTATTAGAAGTTTTCTTCTTTTAAAATTTTATAAAAAAAATTTTTCTTTCTTTCCCTTTTAATAAGTGGCCGGCCACCTTACTTGGTGCCCAAGCAAGGGGCCGGTCAAATAATTAAACATCAACAAATAGTTGTTTAATTAATAAATCAATCTAGGATTGATTAATTAAAAGGAAAGAAAAAGAAAAAATTAAAAGGAAATAGGAATGAGTCTAATTTTTATAAAACTCTTTCCATAATTTTTCGTTGGGAAACTAATATAAAAAGGGGGGAAGGGGAGGCCTTGAATAACATAACAATTGATATTGTGTTGTTGGAGATCATCAAGTGGCCGGCCCCTCTCCCTCTCTTCCCTTTGCTCTCTTTTGCTCCTTTGTGGTGGTGGTGGCCGAATTCTAGAGAAGGAGGAGAAGCTCTCCGGGTGGTGTTCGTCTTGGAGGATCGTCACCCACACGACATCCAAGAGGAGGCAAGGGATACAGCAGAAGATCTCGAGGTTTTTAGCATACAAGGAAGAGGTATAACTAGTATTTAATTTCCGCATCATACTAGTTAATTTTTCTTTGTATAAATATCAAATACAAGAGGCATTCGATTCTTGTTTTTCGAATTTAATTTCGATGTTGTGTTCTTTTTCTTTTTTCCTTGTGATTTGATTGTTCCTTTTGGTTAACCTAGAGTTATATAAGGAAATTAAATATTAACTTTCATTAAAAGCCTTTGTCTAGTCGGTGGTGGTTGCTCCCATATCCAAGAAGGCCAAGTGCCTCACCATGCAGTACTGGAAGCCAATTTTGGAAACTAATATTAAATTGAATTTATAACCTAGGTGATTTGGATCAAACGTGTTAAGTTCCGCAGGAGATCTAAATCTAAACCTAAAAGAACATATAAGTTAAACTTGGAATCAAACGTGTTAAGTTCCGCAGGAGATACAAGTTTAACTTAAAAGAACACATGGTAGCTAGGAAAGGTTCAGATCATGTACAAAATTTTTGTACAGTGGAGCCATTGGGTTTTCCGAGTAGCAACCAACATTCTTCTACCTCCATTAATGGAGGAAGGTGAAAGGGTTGGAAGATGAAGGAGAAGAGGCACCCTTTCACCTTCTTAACACCAACACCCTTGTCATCACACAAGGGCCCAAAGATTGAACGCCAAACTCCGGTGATGATGATACGAATCTTCCACATAAGAACCCTCTTGGATGGAAGTTAATCGGAGTGTGGATGGACTGCCGCCACTGCCTCCTTGCTCTACCGCCTAAACCCCAGATGGTAAAGTTGTCGAAAGGAAGACGGAAGGTGGATGTCACATCGGAGAACCCCTCCGGCGAAGTGGATGTTCTCACTGCCGAAGTTTGCTCCTCCCTTTATAGAATGTCGCTGTTGTCGCCACTTGGAATCAAGAAGAGAAGAGTGGAAAAGGGAGGGTCGACAATGACAATGAAGGAAAGAGGAGATGTCGCCGGTCAGTGGTGAGGCAAAAGGAAGAAGAAGTGGTGCGGCAGGAGATGGCGTCGCAAACCCTAAAACGCGAAGAGGAAGAAGGGTCGTTCATGTGGACGATCTTTTAGAAGCACTATGCATTTCTTATTGGATTTTGGGTTTGGGTTAAGAAAAGGGTTGAGAAGTTTGAGTGAGATCTGGATAAACAATAAGGATTGAAATTGGACTCTTGAATTGGGTTTTAAGAGTGGGCTTTTGGATCAAATTGGGCTCTTCTCTCTTGGAATGAAATAAACCAAACTCTTCAATTGACTTGAACCAAATATTCTCAAATTGAACTGACTTTGAATCTATAGCTTTGAACCAATCGGTTTGACTCGACTCATGTCCATGTCTCTTCTTTAATTCCCTACAAAATCATGAAATAATGCCAAAATTAGGAAGAGAGTATAAAAAGCTCACAAATATATCCGAACTCATAAATCATAATATTAAGCAAGATTTAAGCAAATAAGAGGATAAAAATGCTAAATGTGAGAGCTAAAATAATACATAAAAAATGCTAGTTATCAACAAACATATTAAATTAACAACACACAACCTGCCATTGTCATTGACGATATCTAAGTATTTTCTACAAATAGTAAAAATAGAGAAGAAATATCTGATTTTAAAATTTTGGGAGATTGAAAAAAAATATACTCTAATATGAAATATGCTTGAAGTTGAAAGAGAAGTGCTTGCCCAGACCCCTTTTGGAGTATTCCCAATTTTACCAAATGATATTTAAAAGTGAGATTAAAATGATTAAATTTATGTACAAATAATTGGATAGTGGCCTTCAATCTCACTCATGAGCCATTAAGTAATATTCATGATGGGATGTGCATGGACATAGCCATATAGTCTATATTAGTTAATTTTTTTAAAAGATTTTAGTGCCCCTTAAATTTGTGGGCTTGCCTCACATGCTACATAAAAGATCTGGGCCTAGCGTACCATAAGTTCAAAATTTAGATGGGAAATATAAGAAAGAGATAATAATGAGAATGATGTAGTGAAAGATAGTTGTGTCATTTTATAGAAGCATAAGCGTCCTTTTGATAAAAAATCAAAGTGGAACATCTTTTTAACTATTTAAAAAAAATGACGCCCTTTTTATTTTTACCCTATATAATCTTTTATAAGAAAATAATTAATCATTATTAAGCATGAAATCTAAATTATTTTTAAATATAATTTAAATGCATTTATTTTTTACATGTATTTACTGAACAGCATAGGTAGGGTTTTGTAATTACCAAATCGTGTAGGATAGTTTATAAATTACCAAATCACGTATGTTGTACCGATTTGACCCCTCGTCCACGTCGCCTGCTCATCTACATTGTCATCCACTTCGGTTGCTTATCTGAAGCAAGGAAAAACGCATCCCAAACCACTTCCCATAAAAAATTTGAGATGAAGTTCCACTTCAACTTCAAAAATGCAAAACCATAACTCCCCCCTCTTGAATCATGTTGCCTACTCATTCCCGACGTTTAGCATTTCACCGGCGAAGTCTTACATCACTGATCCTCCTAAATTTGACTTCTTCAACTCTATCGGCGTCTTCATTGGTCGTTTTCATTGGCCTCTTTGTTCTCAGGAAGTTTTGAAATCCAAATCATATCCTTTACCAATAGTTTTGAAGTTGAAATCATTTCTTTCACCTACTACTATGTTCTCAGAAGCTTCTAGGTTAAACTTAGGCTTCACCACCTTCACCACATTAGCTCCTTCTTGTCCTGTTTGCCACATTAGCACACCTATGAAAATGTCGAAGCATATACCTCATCATCTTCAATGGTAAAAATTTTTAGAGCATAAGTTTTTTTTTTAATTGTTCATTTATTTCTCATTATAGCTTTATTTATGAAAACACATTCTGTGTATTTAACCTTGTTAATACTATCAAGATGAATTGGATGAATTGCCTAAAATATACTTAGGTGGCGTTTGATTTTTTCTTAGGAATCGGAATTACTCTTCTATTGATACTTGTCTTAAATTTATGCACATCTTTCTTGATTACTCACTTAGCCATTTTGCTAACTTTCTGCATTCCTTGCCTCCAGTTTTGCAGACACGGAGATCCTTTTAATATTATAGTTAATCCTGACTTTACATAGAGTTACTCAGAGATCTCGACGTTCTAGTTCCTGGTTTGTTTTAATTTTGTTTCATTGTATTTATGTTTTGTTTCAGGTGTCATCTTACTTATATAGTTTTGTTGTCTATGAAAAAGATGATATATATATATATATATAATTTGATAAATTTCCTGATTATTATGTTTAGATTGTTCTTAGGGTTTCTTTGTATTATACTGTCACTGAGTGAGATACCAGGAACTATACCCCCGGGGCGTGACATAAATACATCAACGGTATCTAATTGTTGAATTATGACACGGGATTGGTTTCTTAAGCATGCCCCTATTCAAGTGACAAACAACATTGTAACACCAAGGATAAGTAAGTGGAGATCTACTTATTCTCATAAAAATAAAATAAAGGCTAAGTTAGCAAGAGTCTTACCTAGCTAGGTAACCATTATGTGTATTTCAACTCATGCTAAATTCATCTTATATAGTTAAACATTTTTTATTAATTATATATCGTTATTGATTTTGTAGATTATTGTTGATATTCTCCCTACCTCTCGAGGAAGTAAATTTACTTGGTACCTCCATCCTTATTAAATTTGAGTCAATACCACAACAGGATAAGACATCGACTTCAAAATTTCACATAGACTTAGAGGAAGAAACTGGATGTTCTCATTGCACTGAAAAGCAAAAACAAATCCAAAAGCTTACAATCGATAATGAAAGTTTAGTGAAAGTTAGTCGAGAATTAGTTGTCATATTGGAAAAGGGATATTTCTTATCCAACTAGCCACCCTACCAAAGATTCTCATCCTAACCTCGTTTCAACCAATGTGACAAGGAGAGGGCATCAAAGAAGTCACTATAACCTTAGGTCCACCACTAAAGATACACTTAATTGGCTAACATTGGTCCTAGGTAGGAAAAAGACCAGGAGAAAAAAAAGAGGGTGAAGGGGGTAACTTGGAGATAAAGTCTGGGGAGGTTGATTTTAATATGAAAGAAGAAGATAAAACTATATTAGTTGAGGATGAAATTGAGGATGAAGAAGAGGTTAATAAAAGAAAAGCAAGGGCAATCAAATTAAGACTATGAGATTGAATGTTATTAAAGTAAGTTGACATTTATGCAATGATATTTAATTTTGATTAAAGTAATTATATTTTCTTTAATCTGACTTTTACTTTTGTTAAATACATTGAGTTTGATTTATTTGTAATATCTGAAAGGAAAATTCAAAGAAATATCCTTTGAATTTGCTAGTGTTGATTGACTCATCTAATGAATAGTGCATATCATTTGTTAAGAATTTATCCTTAGAAACATCCATTTGAATTTCCACTTCCATTCTATTCTCGTTGTATTCTTATTCAGTCTACATATCCTCAAAAAGATCTTCCAATCCTGTAAGTACTGGGTTATCCTTAAAATTAGGAGTTTGTTCATTCAAATTGAAACTGTAATTAATAGTCTCTCTAGTATTAACCATAACACTAGAGGAAGTTGAAGGTGTCATATTGTCAGTAATCATATTTATATTTGGAGTAATAGATTTGTTTCAATTCTCTATTTGTGAATCTATAGATTGCATTATAATTCTAAGCACCTCATCGTAAATTTGATCTTCCATGTATTGATACAATCATAAATTAACCATATTTGAAATAATGAATTTGTTTCAATTCTCTATTTATGAATCTATAGATTGCATCATAACTCTGAGCATCTCATCAGAAATTTGATCTTCCATATATTGATATAATCATAAATTAACCATATTGTGAACAAAAATTCTATAAGATTGTGAATATTTAAAAATTATAATAGAGGAAGTCAATAGATCATTAAATGTGTATCTTATTAAAATTATATTATAAATCTTTTAGGATTTATCCTTTTAGAAGTAATTATCTTGTAAATAAAGACATAATTATGATTTTGATTATAAAAGTTAAATAGAGATATTTAAAAATTGAAAATGTTAATCTCCCTATAAATTAATAATACTAATTATCTATAAAAAGGGAAACCCAGTAGAAGAAAATACATGCCTTAATTATTCACAGTGAAAAATTTTGTCCTCGGTAGGATTTTAAATGTTGTCGGTATTTTAGAATTTTTCTTGAATACTTGCAATTCAAGAAGATTTGAAGATGCTTCGCCACATAGTGAACAGTGTCGAGAGTTTTGGTGCTGTCAGAATTTACATCAAACCAAAGCACGAAACTTCAGTTTTAAAGAAGCTTCGCCTTACAAGAAGATTTGAGTGCTGACCAAAAAAAGAACATACCTGGGTTTCGCTTGACTGTTGTAGTCGGACATGACCAGGAGGAAGGTTGTGTTTGCTGATTATGACTTCAGTGGTCTGGAGGAGGGTCATTTGTCTTCGTTGAGTTGTTGCACTGTGCTGTAGACCATCAAAACACGTCAGTGTTGGAAATGATATGGTGTTTAAGTTTAGGTTTGATGAAGAAACTGTATCATTGTTAGTTGTAAAGTGTTAGTTCGGAAGCCTGTAACGAAGAGAAATTGACATGGTTCAGACTTCTCTTTTGGTTCGGATGCACACAACAATCATGAGGGAAAAATTAGAGGGTAAAATCGATATCCTATATGTGATTCGAAAATTTTCAAAAAAACTTACGTGAAATGAATATTTGACCAACTTAGATACACGGTTCAGTACAAATCTATATTTTTTACTTTAACACGAATCTATTGGATATTAGATGTATACTATCATTTGTTAATGCTCTTTTCGCCTATTTACTTGTCCCTAGGGCTATAGTACCATGGTAGGACATTCAGTTTGTTATCCAGATACTCATGATTCGATTTTCCAACTATAATTTATTTATAAAAATTTTTCTTATAATTAAGGCACACACAATTAATGAATATTAATTTATCTCGATGGTAGCCAGTAAAAAAATTTTATGAAACCCGATCAGTCACCCGACACTAATAATGAGGCTAAATGAATTTATTTATTTATTTTTTCGCCTATTTACCTGACCTTAGAGCATCTCTAATGCAACTTTTTTAACAGGTTTATAGAGTTGAAAAAGCTCAACAAAAAAACTCTAATGAGTGGAGACATAAGCTTTGAGGTTTTTATTTTAAGAGCAGATTTGATATTCGAAACCTGCTTTTTTCTCTTGAAGATGGAGCCATTAATCATTGAAAAATTAATATTGCATGTTTAATTTTTTTAAAACCATTAAATATTTTATTTAATAGTTAAATTATACACTTTTCTTTTGAAAATAAATATATTTGATAAGTTAAAAAAAAATACAAATGACTATAATTAAATTAAAATTCATAAGTTAATTAAATATTAAATAAAAATTATAAATTAAATTAAATTAAAAATCATAAGTTTATTAATTTATTAATTAAAAATTACAAATAAATTAATTTAAAGATGAGAATTAAATAAAATATTAAGTAAAAATTATATAGAGATATTAATGAAAAAATAAAAATAAAGATGTATGATTTGTAATGTAGGACCCACAAAAAAAGTTTATGGAGATTTTTTGATTGTTGAGAGAATAATAGATTTTTCTATTTTTGATGTGATATATTGGAAATTAAAAAAAAAATTATGAAGAGGTTTAATTATTGGAGAGGCCCTTAATCAATTTTTTTTTCGATATTTACTCACCCTTTCCCAAGTTATTTTGCGTCGATCCCCTTTCCATCGCCGCCGCCTCATAGCTCGCGACGCCATGTCTTCTGCCCCGCCGCAGCGCTCCCAAGGATCGAGAGCGCCGTATGGTTATCAGAAGAAGTTCGTCCCCAGAAACAATCCCCCCTCCTCCACCTCCACCACCACCGCGGCCGCTTCCTCCTCCTCCTCATCATCATCTTCATCAACAAATCCATCGATATCCACTGGCGGCAACCTTCCTCCATCCCTCACTACCGCCCTGAGGAATTCGTCGTCTTCATCCTCAGGATCTAGATCTAAGGAGAAGCGCGGCGATGGAGGCAACTTCATCGCCTACTTGCCCCACGATGAGGCAATCGCTTGCGGCCTCAGCGCTGACGCCGGTGGGCTGGATGCGATCGAGTCGCAGATGGTCGTTGATCTCCTTAACGACGAACTATCCAGGATACTTAAGATGAGACCTAAGGATTTCTGGAGAGAAGGTTGGGATCCTGGTTCCCGGAAGCTTAGTCGCTTTATATTCCAAAATGGGATATTGTATCCCTTAGTCCTTTAGTTAAAACCCTCGTGCCGATTCCATATTCTGTTTTGTAAACATTTTACTTGTTTTTCAGTGGCGAGGAACGATGAGTTGCTTGAGTTTTTGGATAGTTATCTGCAATTTCGGAATAGATGGTATGATTTTACACATCGAGGGGCAAGGGGAGTTGTTGCAGGGGTCATCGTCGGAGAGCTTGAGCTATGTCGGCGAGTTTTTATGATTCTCTATAGAATGTAAGCTCGCTATTAGTGATTTGTCATATCTTTGGGGGGTTCTCCTGATTTTTATTTGCTGTTCTTATTGTTATTTATGACACTTCGATAATGACCAATATAAGAACCTTTACAGGTCTTCCAACAAGGATCCTGGGGCCCACCCAAATGATTGTCTCAGCATGAAAGAGCACACAGGTTGCATAGCTTTTCCATGGTAACATAATTTTTAAGAATGATGAACTTCCTTCATCCAATCTTCCTTCTATAGCTCTCTTGCAGGAAAAGAATCTGCTTGATTTGCCAAAACTATTAGAAATTTGTGCTATTTATGGACATGAAAATGAAGAGTTAACCAAGTCCCTGGTATGGTCCCTAGCATCTGCCAATATTCGTTCATTATTTTTTTTTTCTTATCTACTTTCTTTTCTCTTAGTTGGATGACCAAATTTTGTTGGAAAAATAAAATTATGGTTCCTAAAAAGGCACCATAAGGAGTCCCATAATTTTAATTTTCTGAAAAGGAATTCAAATTTACTTTTAGTTTCTTAGGTTGTCTAAATGTTTTTCTCATTTTGTAGTATACATTCGTATCTATTTGAGGAATAAATAAAATTTCAAACATAGAAATGCAAGGAATTGAGGCATTGCCTAGAGTCAGACTCTAGTATTTACTACTCTACATTTTATGCTAATTACTTTCCTATTAATGTCTGTAAATGAAAAACCATTCCTTTGGTAGTTACCTAAACAACATTCAGTCTGGAAAAAATTCTACAATTTGATTCATTAAAGCACCTTAAGTTCGTCATCAAAGATGATGATGGTTTGTTTATGGATTTGTGACATTTATAATAGAAAGTGATATATTAACAGACTCAATGTTCTGTTATATTTATTGTTCCTGACTTAGTTTTCTTCATCGAACATTTTGCTCTCAGGTTGTCAATGCTATAAAAGCCCAGCCGAAGCTTCTTAACAAAATTGATGAAGTGGTCTCTCATTTCCTGAATATAGTGCAAACTATGCATGAACGATGCAGCTCTTCTTTAGAGGTTTTATTTCTCAATCTTAGAATTATTTTTTTTAGAAAAAAATCTAAGAAGTTTTCTTTTGTTTTGATCTATATAAATGGAGTCTTCTTCAGTTGCTATTCATATATCTATTATCCATCTAAAAGGTTGCCCTTGAAATTTTTGCTACGGTTAACTCGGTATAATCTGAGTCATCTTTTAACTTTATTGATTAACTGTGACCAATCACTTATTTTAGTTAAACATTACAAAGATCTCCACTTTCTTTCATGTTTCACAGATTAAGAAGCTCATGTAGACTTCGGTACTTTTGTTCTTTGACTAAGATATGATTGCTAGTTGAAGAGTGTTCTATTGCTATTTCTCAGATTTCAAATGTTTTTGGAGAATATTGCCAAAATTTAGAGTTAACTTTATTATAATGAATCTGGAAATCTTCTTTTGTTTGTGTTTCAACAAAGCATGCAAAAAACATTTGACTGATGTGGCTCTTAGGTATTGTTTTCATCTGGAGGACAAGAAATTCATGGATGTGGTCAACTGTATAAGGATTTTTTGGAGGCAAGTCACTTTTCGTTTTTTTTTTTTTGCAACATGTTTAGGTTACCATTCTGAGTTATGCAATTATGGTTTTTTAAGTATTTGATCTATCTTCAGGTAATGGACTTTGTGAATGATGCTATCATGACGCTAGATGCATTTGCCGCTACATATGCACCTGCTAGTTTGTACTTCTCTCTACTTGAGTTCAGGTGTCTGCTTTTGTTGCTATCATTGTGAAATAGACATCGTGATTTTTTTTCTCTGAATTTTGTATGTTATTTCATTTTTCAGTCATGGGGGTGGAGATATGCTCAAAACTCTAGCAAGGTTGCATGATTCGTTGCTACCATGTTTGCAGAAAAGTTTTAAAATTATATCTAGTTCAAAGTCTGATATGGCATCAAATCCCAATGATATGGTCACTGATACGCTTATCAGCCAAAGAATATTGTCAGGAAGAATTGTTAATTTTGGTTGGAAATTGCTCGACTATTGCTATTTGAGTGATACTCCAATAGAAGATAACCTTCAGACCACTTCAAAAATGTTACCTGCGAAAGTAGAGGATCCTGTAATAAGAGGCGACATTATTGTTCATACTATGAAAGAGATTAATGAGGAAATTTCTTATAATTTCTCTGAAAATCATGGTAATGAAAGATTTCTCCAGAAACTTGAAAAGGAGTTCAAGATTTTGAACCACATTAACAACCTTCAAAGGAATGGTAAGTTAATCTTACTTTCTGATTGTTATTGTGATTTGTCTAGTAATTCTATAACTTTGATATTCCATATGGTATGTTGTTTGACCTCCATCTTCTTACGCTGGATTTATTCCATGTTACTGAAAAATAGTTGCTTCTTTTCTTTCTTTTTTTTCATCTTGCATCTGCCTGTAATTCTGTTGATGAACATTTCAGATTTTCATTGAAAATGCGTTAGAATGCTTTCTCAATATGACCTGGTAGTATTGAATGATCATCCAATTGCATTCCAAACTCATAAACTCAAGTGCTGAATTTGGAAAGGACTTTTTCTGTGACATAAAGATCATAGTTGTGGCCTACATCATAATTTAGTAAATGAATTTCAGAGCCTAATTGCTTTGCTGGTATTCACCCACTTTCAGATTCTAGCGAATCATAGGTCCAAATTGTTGGTTTGCTTGAGACTCGTATTTCTTAGATTATTATCAGATTTAAATCTAACTAATTAATTGACAAAGTTTATCAGTTACTTGAGATTTTGATATGCTTTTGGTACTTTGACGGCCTGGTCAGTCTCATAGTGTGCTTGATTAGTCGATGTTAATTTATCTTCTATGATTGTGCCCTAACATAAACTTGGTTATCGCTGGTATTTGAGAGCAAGATTCTTATGTTTGGCTCCTGTTTAGCCTTTAGAACCACTCTTTTAGGTAGTGGATTCATTAGGTAGATTTGTTAGAGTAGATATTTTATTTTGGTTAATTTCCCCGGGTAGGTCATCATCTTCTGCAGGAATATATACATGACATCAACGTTGAGGAATTGAGCCTATGTAACTGGCTGCATTAGGTTTAGAAACAGGATTTTAGCTAATGATGATACGTCTCTAACTTTGATGTGATTGTGTGTTGTTTTTGTTGTCTGATTATCTATTTTTTACTTTGTTTACAGGATGGTTATATATGGACGAGGAACAATTTCAGTATTTAATTAATATTGCAAGCCCACTAAATACAAAGTCCTGGGAGAGAGAATCTACGATCCTTACCCCTTCAATCGATGGAAAAGCACAGACTGATGAGACTGTAATTGCTGAGTCTAAAATTAGTCAAATCAAAGACCTCTTTCCAGAATATGGTAGAGGATTTCTATCTGCCTGTCTTGAAGTTTATAACCAGAATCCTGAAGAAGTGATCCAGAGAATACTAGAAGGAACCCTTCATGAAGATCTATTATCTTTGGATACTTCATTAGAACAAATTCCATCAAGGAAACAAGCGTCTGGAAGGAATGACAAAGGGAAAGGTTTATTAATAGATCTTGAACCAAAGGGTAACATCCCATCTAGTATGGGTCCCATGTCGATGAGTAAAGTTGAAGATGGGCCCACGTCTTCTTCTTTCTCATCTTCAGTTGGGCGATACACTAGAAAGACTGATATTGATGTGGCTGATTCTGCTATTCTTGATTATAAAACTACCAAAGATGCAGCAAAGACTGCAGCGCTTGCAGCAGAGTATGAATACGAAGATGAGTATGATGATTCATTCGATGATTTAGGTCTGAGTATACCCGAATCAGTAAGTGAGGAGGCAGATTACTTAACCGAGAGAGTTAGGCCTATTCCAGGAATGCCCACTGGCTCAGAGATAGAAACTTCATCAAATTCTAACTCAAAATGGAATTCAAAGAAGACACAATTTTATGTCAAGGATGGGAAGAACTATAGCTATAAGGTTTCAGGTTCAGTTGCTGTTTTAAATGCTCAAGATGCAGCTCTTGTGAATGAAGCCCAGAAAGAGATGATCCATGGTCTGGGTCGTGGTGGAAATTTACCAATTGGAGCTGTTAGGAGATTGTTGGATGCCGAGGAGAAGGATAATCAGATATCTGATCCTGCAGGAGATTCAGGTAGAGGGAACTCATCTCAGCGAGGAAGAGGAAGGAGAGGAGGTGGGAATCACCACAGAAAGGATAGAGCAATACGGAAGCATTTATCAGGGATGACTGGACATTAGATATATCTATTTTGATTATATGTGCAGCACATATATTGTCGCCCAAATTGTATATAGATAATCCTTTCATTGTGGAACATGTCAAGCCTGAATGTGTTCGTTTGGTCAGCTGCAATGGCGACTTCAGTTTTGGTAATGCAGACAACGATAAGTTAGCACTAAACTTTTGCGAGGTAAAGTGTTTTTTAGATAACCCATTTTATATTTTCTTTCATTCTCACGTTGACAGAACTATCCTTCGTCTAGGTAGGATCAATGGCACAAAACAACACTTTTGGCAGAATTGATGAAAGGTGCAGTCAGTAGGCAGTGGAATGCATGTTATAAATTCATGTTTTTATGTATTAATAATGATTTGCACATCTGAGCTATTAATTTAAAGTTGTGGCGCTGAATGATTGACATGTGCATTGCAATCTCACTTTTATGAAGGGTTTCATTGTGTTACTTCTGGGGCATGCTTAATATACTTCGCTCGCATAATTGCTAACGCTATATATTCGACTTGTTCAAAATGAGATGCTTCACTAATTAAATTTCAGTTGAAATATGTCGATAAGTTTTAGTGATTTTTTTTAATAAATAACTCGACCTTTTGCATTGACGATATCTAATATCTGGAATAACTAGACAAGCAGAATCACTTAGAACTTACAATCTGAGTGCCTCTCCTTACAATATTAGAAAGATATTAGCAAGTTCAGAATTACAGAAACAAAATTAAAATGATTTTATTTCGAGTTAATAGTAATTTAGAATTTTTAATAAAATTATTAGTATAATAAACACATAAGAAATGGGAAAGTGCTTCTCGATAATAATCAAAATAGAAATACCATAAATTTTAATTTGAATTTTCCAGAGGATAAAATAAATTCGGAACATGAACTGCTGTGCTCCTAAATGGGCCCGTGATGGGCCGCACGCGAAGTTGGCATCCGGACCGTGCTCGATGCTGGTGTTTTAAAATTCTCAATCTCAGAACTCGCTCTCTGACACACGATCCCACCTCTCTCTCTCTCCATCTCAAGCCTCAGTCGCCGCCATGAGGGGTCCGGGTCTCTTCTCCGATATCGGCAAGAAGGCCAAGGGTATGCTCCGATCCAACCTTCGATGGCTTCTCTCGATTCTTTGTCAAGCTTCTAAGATGGAGTGGATTTTGCGTTATTTATACTATGTTTTCTCGCTTTGATTCCGTTGTTGGGAATGCAGATCTGCTGAACAGGGACTACACCTACGACCCGAAGCTGACCATCTCCACCTATAGTTCTTCCGGAGTGGTAAACCCTCTCCCTGACAGCTGATTTCTCACCTTGGATTCTCTTTCCTCTTCCCTATTTTTTTTCTGGGATTGATTAGTCGGGGTGAAAAATCTTTGATTCAGTTGTTGTTTGATGTCTGTCAGAGGGAGAGATCTCGACTCTTGAGAATATTTTATTGGAAAAGAAGAGAGTGATGCATAAAGGTGGGATGGGAGAAGGGTTTATGGTTTTATCTAGGGATCAGCACGGGGGACAGCTTGGCCTCTCCTACCTTTAAAACTTAATGTTGTTAAGTTGTGATCTATAAAATACAATGATTGTAGGATCATATAAAACAGATGTGTATCCAAGTATGAATTTTCATGGTATTTAATTGTTCAATAAGTATCAAAATAAATAAGAATACCTAGATGCTGCATTTTTTATTATAAGCACTCAACGTCCCAAAGTATTCATTCCACGTGGCCTAGATGTCTGATAATCATTCTTTCATACAAAGTGGTTGCTATGTTTTAAAAGCATAGTTGTTAGAGTCACTTGATTAACGGTTCGTGTCTTGCCATATATGTTATGATTCAGCTGTGATAGAACTTCAAGAAACTATGACAATTTGCCTCTTTTTGTTTGACTGAATGTAAATCTTATTCTGTACAAGTTATATTAATACAGAGAAAATTTTTAGAATATAAATTTGACCAATCAAAAGCAAACTTAACAGATTAAGGCGTTAAATTTAGCCTATAAGTTCAGAAATAAACTGAAGCCGTAAGAGAAGAATGAAAAGATGAATCTTTTGTTAGGGATTGCCTCCTGAAACTGAACAAAAAAATGAAACCAAATGAAATAGCAAAATTTGGTTTATGGTTAAGTTTCATTTAAAAAATCAGAAAGGATTTAAAAAAACTGAAAGGATTTCAATTTTGGTTTCAGTTTGAATTTAAAATAACAAAAGTATTCCTCTCTTCATCTAAATGGTCTTGGCCTTTCCTCATGACACAATCAAGGTGGGCCTGGCAATGATTTTCTAAGGTCGAAAACATTCGGCAGTCTATTTCCCATTTTATTTGAATGGCCATTGTAATGAATTAACAATAATTTGCAAATGTAAGAACCAATATGTATTTCTATGATAAATATCAACTTGCTCATTGGCAATATTATGCCACATATTCTCTTATATATTTTAGTGGTAGAGATATTGTAAATAAGATTGGAAGCTTGTTAACCTATTTTATTATGTTGTCTGAAGCTTATCTTTACAGAAACTTTTATCAAAACAATTCACGATGGTAACCTTAGTTTGGCAACCTTGTTAAAAAATTACTGTATAAGCCGTGTCAACTCCTAACAGATTGTTCTGTGTTGGTGTTGACTTTTGGAGCTTCAGTTATTATTTCAAACATCCAATGTTGTAATTTTATGAAGACATTTCTGCTTGATATGTTTACTAAGCAGAATCTATTTGCTAACTTTCTTGCTGAGAACATTTATTTCAAATCTTTTTCTGTTCCATTCTGACAATCTTTTTTCTTTTCTCTCCAAAATATGAGATCTAATACCCCAATCAATCTGGTGCATCTTCAATTTATGTACTGTGTCTTGGACATATATTATTTCTTTATGTAACACCACTTTGAGCACATCCTTCAAATATGTTATCAGTTAGCCATGCTAAATTTTGTTTCAACTCAACAGCTAATTTCTTGTTTTCATCTTATAATATTTCGGTTGTCTCTTCTCATATTTGCAAGTTGATTGGTTTGTATTTCACCCTTAAAGAAGCATAATTTTTTCTAGATCTTCCAATGATGCTTTCCTTGTTAAAATCGTGACAATGGGTTCCATAACTTGTAATGGTTACTTAGAGACTTTAAGGTTCATAGTTGACCTAATTTCTAATTTTAGTTGCAGATCTTGCACAAAAAGTACAATCCGTATGCCTCAACTATTTGGGGTGTATTATATAGGTTTTATTCCTCACTATTTAGGGTCAGATTTAAAGATTCATTAAGCTCAACAAATATGACTAAGATCCATGTTCACTAAGTTTCTAACATAGATTTATGCAGATTGACAATGCTTAACGCAGCCCTGCAGATAGGATTGGCTTATGGCAGTTTTTGTATTTGCATCTCTTGCAATTTTTTTTATTTCATTTTTATATGCTCTATTGCTCGTTGCATTGCTTTATTTCCATTTGTTTTGACTAAGTTTGGTCTATATACTTGTGATTCTTAATATCTGCTTGAATGTTATTTAATATGGTATTTTAACTGATAAAAGGCAAGAATTGCTATGAATCCTGTTGACTTCGCTTGCTGAGGTCTGCAGAGATGACTTTGATATTTAGCCTAGTCTTTTACATTCTCCAAAGTTTCCAGATGATCCTACATTATACCATGTGAATGTTTTCTGAAAATATCACCTGTAAATGAATGTTTTACACTTGGCTTCCTAAATCTTGAGTAGTGTAAATTACTCATCAGCTTCCTTGTTATCTTTATTGGCTTCTTGTGGCAAAAAGAAATCTCCTAACTTGTTCTGAACGAAATTCAGGGGCTTACTGCTGCTGCAGTCAACAAAGGAGGAGTTTATACCTTTGATGTTGGCTCACAATACAAGTACCAGAACACTCTTCTTGATGTCAAAGTCGATACGAACTCAAATGTGTGCTTTCTGTCCTTTTCCCTTGTTAAAAACCCATTATGAGCAATAAGTTAAGTGACTTTTTTTAAATCAGATCTCAACAACGCTTACTATCACAGACATTGTTCCATATACTAAGGCCATTGCGTCTTTCAAGATACCTGATTATAATTCTGGAAAGGTAACTATTGTTCCTTCACTTACATCATGGAAAATTTTATGGAGGGTTTTTAGCTTAGCGTTTCAATCTTTCTAGTTGGAGCTGCAATATCTCCACGATCATGCAAGCTTTGCTTCAGTAGTAGCTCTGAAGCAATCTCCGGTGGTCGAACTTTCTGCAACACTCGGTACCAAAGTGGCTGCATTTGGTGTAGAGGCAGGTTTTGACACAGCATCAGGAAGCTTTGCCAAATATACTCTTGGGATTGGATTAACAAAGCCAGAATACCATGCTTCCATAGTTTTGTAAGTGCCTTTGGAAACTTAAACACGTCAACTTCATGTATGGCCTTCTCACACAATTTAGCATTTCTTGACCAGGGAAGACAAGTTAGATACTCTGAGAGCATCATATGTCCATCATTTGGATGAGATACAAAAGACCTCTGTGGTCGCAGAGATTGTGAGGCAATTCTCTGCGAACAAGAACACAGTTACAATTGGAGGGCAATACGCATTAGATCCCCAAACATTAGCAAAGGCACGGGTCAACAACTCAGGCAAGCTTTCAGCTCTTCTGCAGCATGAACTGAAACCAAAATCATTTCTCACCCTCTCTGGTGAGTTCGACACTAAGGCTTTGGAAAATGCTCCTAAGTTTGGTTTGGCTCTTGCTCTCAAGCCTTGAATGCACTTGTTAGCTCTCCTTGAATGCACTTGTTAGGCAGAGCTTCGTGCATAATTTTTTAGGGCTCCGACTACAAGTCAAAATAAATCAATTCCCAAAACAATTTAGTGGTTTTCTAATTTTTTCAAGTGTCGCCCATGTACATGGCGAACCCTCTCTATTTCTGAGTTGCCGAAATTTTCAATTTGTAATTTTTGCTGTCAAATCTATGTTCCAACTGACGTATGATCAGTTGCCACCGAATGCTTCAATTTAATCCTGATGAACTCATAGATTGCACTTACATTATCTTACGAGTATGATTGCTGCTGTGGTTTTGTTTGTGTCGAGAGTTGACTCTGTTGGTTAGTAGTTGAGCTGCTAGATCAATGCTATTTAAGTATGGCATGACTTACGTCGAGCTCAGTGTGGCAGCTTGTGGGTTGGACTTTAAGTAAAAAAAATATATCCAGAACATCAGTATCAATTTGATTTAGTGACACGATCTGACTAATCCGACCATACGAAAATTTCACTCGCTTTATCTTCAATTAAAGAGTCGGCATGGATAAAGATATAATTGTATGAGCTCTTCTCTCCTATGGATAATAAAGCCAACTTCGAAAAAACAGCAAGTTCCATCGAGCTAAATTGCAAAAACTAAATCAGGCTTCAGGAAAAAAAGTGCAGTTCTGGTAACCCATAAAGGGGAGAGTAAAATTCATTTAAGCTCCAACAGGTTCGGCTTCACCTTCCATTGGCACATCTTCAGCGGGTCTCTCCAGTTTGACGCCCACATCCTCCTTGTAATCACCATGAACCTACAAATAACATCGGTTTTTAAGATTTGAGACATTTTAACATTTTGATACCACGAGCTCAAAGAATTTGGAGTCCATAAAAGTACCTCCATGAGTTTTCCCAAATCAAACTTGGGGGCCTTCAGGATTTTAACTTTGCGGATGAAGACGTTTTGCAGTGGAAAAATGCTGGTTGTTGCTTTCTCGATCTCCTTGCCAATAACCTCTGGGATAAATTTCTGTACCAAATCCTTCAGATCACATGATGTCGCTTGGTTAACCATGATTTCGGTCATTTTACGACGAATCTGTGGTAAAATTGTTTGTTATGGATCTTCCACAACAATCTTATTGGTTTAAAAGAGAATTGAATTGCATAGTTTAATGGGCATACCTGTCTGATTTGGCTAGACTGTGCGTAGCAAGTGCGCTTCACCTGATTTGGGCGTCTCTTTGTGAAGGCAATGCAGAACAACCGCAAGGTATAGTTATCGGTGGTCTTCACATCAACATGGGCTTCAATGAGTGTTTGCCATTTTCGGACTAAGGATCGAAGCTTATCAGTTGTGAAATTCATTCCCTGGAAAAAGGTGACAAGGTTAAATATCAAGAGTATAAAATTGATCAACTTGCAGGAGTACCAGAAACATACCCAGAAATTAGTCAGAACATTCTTCCCTTGAACATCCTCTGCACGAAGCCGGATCTTCCTGTATGCCTGGTCCTCATCATTCTGAAGGTCAGCTAAAGAAACCTCAAACACTCTGTGCTTAAGACCTTCAGAGGCAATCTGAAACAAAAAAACGTAAGACAAGTTGAAGAAAGTACAAGAGCCCGGAATGTCAGCATCCTCTTTGAGCAATTTGCATGTACTGGCACTTATCAATAAGATAGAAAAACAGTTTTTGGATTAACCAGGAAAAATTAACCACATAAAAAAAATTTGTTCTTGTTAACTAAAAACAAAAGTGACAACTGAACACCCCCATCAATTGTTTAGTGAATCACAGAAAGTTTTCTACATGGAAAATAGTTGGTTTAGCGGATATATTATGAATATTCGCCATCATAACAACTAAACCTGTTTCTCTTTCTAAAAAATTCCATATTTTGGACGGCAATCAGGTGGTCAATGGCGGGGATTTGATTTGCTATTCAAAAGGATCTCTGGTGCATGATTGACTGAGAAATAATTTTTTTCATCAACCCATTCAAAGGAAAAACATAAAAGGCTAGGGTTAAGCTATAAAAATCATAATTTAAGAATAATACGATGCAAGACGAATTTAGCATTCAGGAACAGGGGATTAAGATAATAGGAGCCACCTGCTAACCAAGGCCAAAATTTTTGTCCCTGACTAAGATATTGTTTTCCAGTATGTGCACCAATTACCATGATAATGAATTTCTACAAAATAGCGTTAAAATTTTCCCTTTCATTCATAGCCAAAAATATGGTCACACCATAACATATGTTAATTTCTAAGATAAGAAAAGATTTTTTTTCAAAATGTTCAAGTAAAATATTTGACCCATCTGAGGGAATTTCATGTAGAAAAGCCTTCAATATAAAGGAAATCTGCCTTTCTTTTTGATTCAAATGAACAAAAAAAAAACTTCACCGCAGCAAAAAAAAATTATTTAAGCTACTAAATAAACCACAGCGACAACCTGAGTACAGTAGCTTATAAGACACAGATATCTTAAGGGAATACTACATAAAGAAGATGATAGTAGCATGCCTTGGTTCCCTGAGTCCTAGAAACAAGGGTCTTCCCCACGTTTCTCACGCTGAAGACGGACGGAGCTTTAATGTCATACCAGTCCTTCTTAGCAAAAGGATCAACTCTGAAACACCAAATCGCTAGATCAGAAACCAGAAAAACTAACATCTTTAAGACTTACAAGGGATATAGACCAAGGAAAATATAGAAACAATGGAAATGAAGTTTAAAAAATTACATCTTCTTCTTCCCTCCTTTCTTCCCCTTCGAGATCCTCTTGTTCTTCCTGCAAGTGGCCCAAAACAGAAACAAAGGTGAGAAACGAGATCAACGACATATAAGCGCTTGTAGTTATGTCCGTATCCCACCCGACCGCCATGGCTGCTGCTCTTGATGCTGCACTCGCTTTGCTCGGGCTTCGGCGCGTGAATACGGGCGACGAAAGAGGCTGCCCTAGGTCTAAACTGATTGGTTATATAGTTAGAGAAATGGGCCATGTAGTTGCCCATTAAAACAGGCCCAGTAGGCCCAATAATAGGGAAGAGAATTGTTTTTTTGTTTGAAATTACCTTCTTCCTTCTCTATAAACAAACAGAAGAAACAAATATCTAAGCCATAGCCATTTCCCCTCTGTCTGCGGCCATGGCCATGGCGGTCTCGGCCGCTGCCTCTTCCGCTTCGTTATCGGCCGCCTCATCCGATCACAAGCCCTTCGAGCCTAACAACGAGGCCATCAGGAAGCGGCTTCTTCGCAAGGGTGTCTTCCCCACCCCTAAGATCCTCCACGCCCTCCGCAAGAAAGAGACCCAGAAGGCTCTCCGCAGAGCCAAGAAACAAGCCCTCCAAGTACAACCTTCTTCTGTATCGGAGTCGCAGAGTCGGGACTTGGAGGGCGATGATCTCTTCCGCACCGTCTCCGCTGAGTACCGTGCCGTGAGGGAGGAGTTCCGCCGTAGAGACGAGAAGGCGGTGGTTCTCGCCGGGAAGCCATGGGAGGGTTCCAAGGCTGTCGACTTGAGAGCTCTTACGAGCGCGAGAGAAACCCTCGGAGATGGGAGACTGAGGACTGAGCACCTGGAGGAACTGAGGCGGATGCTTGCGGAGAGGAATGGGGAGCAGTTCCGGTTGTTGTTGATTAATGATGAAGTAGAAGATACGGGTTGTGATTTTGGAAATAAAGAAGTGAAAAAACCACCGAAATCATGGCTGATGATAGAAGAAGAAGAAAGAATTCGCTTGCTTGTTGACAGGTACTAATTATTTGCGCTTGGCCTCTTCTCTTTCTTACATATTCCTTAATTATATTTCTTCTCTACCTACTTGCACAACCTTTTTGATATGTGAATCTTTCTCCCGGAACTTGTATTGGCCAAGAGTTCGAAAAGTTCAGTTAGCTTTCATTATTGGTAATGCCACTTCAAATGAAATTGTTTTTTGTTCTTTGCAAGAATGCAAGGTTCTTTTTATTATTATTATTTGTCAATCATTCCATGCTTATTTATGTTTCTGTCTCTATGTTGTAGATGGTTCTGAGTTTACTGACAGAATATATTTTCTGAACAAATTGACTAGATTGTTATTTGGTGTTATAATAGTGAATGATGTTATCACATTTTTAACATAGAGAGACTCTGCTTTTTAATGATTACTGATCAACTAACAGAGTATTGGGGAGTGAGTTTGGTTATCATGCGAGATATGGCCTTACATGAAGCATAATGATGGATAAGATCCATGTAATAACCTCAAATAGTTGGGTCTAAGTCAACCACTCTAAGCATCTGTTTGTCATTCAGGCTGAGCAGTTCGAACCCAAGTATGCAAGATTGGAAGTTTTCATGGATGATGAGGAAATCAGGTATATTGTTTACAGAGATGTCCCTACTCAAAATAATTGAACGGCTGGGACATCTTGGAAAGTGGAGTTCTGCTCTGTCTGTTGTGGAATGGGTATACAATGAAAAGAGCTACAAGCATAAGAAAAGCAGGTATGGCATATGGAAGTAGTTTTCGCCTTAAAACTGGTGCTTGCTTGCTGCAGCCATGCCTTTCCTAATTGTGGATTGTTTGTTTTCCTTGAATCATTATGATAACTGAAAGTTTGGAATAACTATGTGAATAACTCAGTACTGATGCATTCAGCTCCATTTTGCAGGTTTGTGTACACCAAGCTTTTGTCTGTTCTTGGAAAGGAAAGGAGACCAATTGAAGCTCTTCAACTATTCAAGAAAATGCAGGTAATATATTTTTCTTTATTTCAAAATTTTCATGCTCTTTTACACCTCATCATTTTTAACTGTATAGTTTTTCCTATTTTGATGATCTTAGGAAGATGGGCAGTTATATCCAGACATGGCTGCATACCATAGTATCTCAGTCACACTTGGTCAAGCTGGTCTTGTACATGAGCTAATCAACATTATCAATTGCATGAAAGTAAAACCCTCCAGAAAGCTTAAGAACATGAATCGCAGAAACTGGGATCCCTGCATGGAGCCAGATATTGTCATTTATAATGCTGTGTGATTTTTTTTATTTGTTTACAATTGTCTTTTTTTGGCAGGATATATTAACTGTATTCTGTTAATTTTTTTTAATTTTATATTAACTTGTTTATAGGTTTTGAATGCTTGCATTCCATCCCATCAATGGAAAGGAGTGTTTTGGGTGTTGGAACAGATGAGATATAGTGGTTTAAAACCTATCGGAGCGACATATGGTTTAGCTATGGAAGTATGTTCCGCATTACTCTTTGTTTTAGATATCATAGGCAAGAAAAAAATTTATTTTTCAACTTGGCAAAAACTCTTGAGTTCTCAATTTGAAAATCAATGCCATTTTGTCTATTCTCTTGAAATTTTCAACTTGTTAAGAAGCTTAAAAACTAGAAGTTGTGACATCTGACTGAATGTTCTCTCATTCACCTTAGATCTCTGAAATTCATGATTCCTCATAATATCTACTTCTAATGTATAATCTTGCTCTAACAATGAGTTGCCAGCTTTTATATCTGTTGCAAAAAACAACATCAGAGTTCACTTTAGATAAATTTTGTTCGTGAGCACATTCAGTAGGTTGTTATAGATGATCAAATGTTTTGTGGATGAACCTAATTATGGTTTAATAGGGGGATGTAAGCCAAAGCTGTAATCTTGAAGATTTGTTTTATGTTTGCTGGTCTGAAGATTTGGATCACGAATCAATTATAAAAGAAGAATAATTTTGATGGAGGTTCATTACAAGTGATAATATTTGATCATTTTTATAGAAAATCTGCTAAACTGTTGGACATAGTGATTTGTTTTTTTATTATTATTATGCTTTTTTGAGGTTTTTTAAATACCGAAGGATGGAAGTCTTTTTGAACAACATTAAATGGCAGCTAAAAGACAATATCTTGATTTTTAGATTGTGGTTTTGGAGCTTGGTCTGTCCATAGCCAATAAATCGAGATAAAGGAGACTTACGCTAGGTTGTCAACTAGTGTTAAAACTTAGGTAAATATTATGTATGGATCTAGGCGTAGGAGTATCCATATAGTTGATCCCCTTTAATGGAATAAAGGCTTGGTTGTTGTTGGTTTTGGAGCTTGGTCAAACTGGGTTAGACCAATGAGTGGTGGTTATTACTCTATATACTAATACCAAGTGCAAAGGAGGGGAGAGAGAGAGAGAGAGAGAAGGGAGCTTGCCCCTCCACCTTATTCCTCTTTTTTGATATTGAGTGGTGGTGGTTCTTAGTGTTTATCTCTTTTGTGTTTGCACTTTATGCTACTGCATTCTGATGGTCCGTATCAGCACCAAACAGTGTTAAGATTACCGATATACTCATCTCCCTCTTATTTTCTGAAGAGACACTTTCAACTATAGTCTTACAGGAACTGCTTGTTGAAAGGTCATGCTGAAAGCGGGGAAGTATGATCTGGTACACAAGTTCTTTGAAAAGATGCGAAAAGGTGGAATAGCTCCCAAAGCACAAACCTACAGAGGTACTATTTTATGATCTTTTTTTTACATCGATTCTGATGTGGGGGGAGAATTCCACTGATTTGATGGTTGCAGTTCTTGTTAGAGCCTTTTGGGAAGAAGGTAAAATAGATGACGCACTTGAAGCCGTCATGGAAATGGAACATAGAGGAATTGTTGGAGCAGCTAGTGTCTATTACGTGCTCACTTTCAAAGGGTAGAGCACGATGAGTTAATTTTTTATCAGCATCTGTTCTATTAAAGCAGCTGTGTGCATTTATACTAACTTATGCACATTCTCATCTTAGCTGTGTTCCACTGGAGAATGTATTTCTTTTATTTACTGATTGTATTTGCTGATTTTCATTGTAGAAGAATGAGGGTTCTTTATCCATCTGATTTTCTAACCATTATATTTGATATTGTTTTTGTGTGGTAAAACATTTTCTCTGATGCTTCTGATTAGGGTTGTAAACAGGCCGAGTCGAGCCGAGCTTAAAATGAATCAAGCTTTTGAAATGAGTGTTCAAGCTTGGCTTGGTTTATTTTTTCTGAGCTTGAGTTTGTTTGAAGCTTGGCTTGAGGTTGGTTCGTTTAGATGTTATCAAACTCTCAATTCAAGCTTGGCTTGAGCTTGGTTCAAACTTGGCTTGAGCTTGGTTCATTTAGATGTTATCAAGCTCTTAATTCAAGCTTGTTTGATTGTTTGAAACTTTTTGTTATTTGATTGGTTATTAAGCTTGATAATTTAAATTTATTTATTTATTTATTTTATTTTATTTTATTTTATTTTATTATTTATTTAGCATATTGAAAAAGTTTTATTAATTAATATGGTTCGTGAACATTGTTCATGAGCATTATTCACGAACGTTAACGAACTGAACACATATGTGTTCAAGCTTGTTTGTTTAGCTTAACGAGTTGTTCAAGGTTGTTTGTTTAATTAATCTTATGTATATTGAACGAATATAAACAAGCTCTTACCAAGCCGAACACCAGGCTTGTTCATGAACGCTTGGTTCATTTACACCCCTACTTCTGATTTAGCATATACGCATCATGCACATACTGATTATATTTGCTGGTTTTCATTCACATCAGAAGGCGAGTTCTTAGTCATCTTTTTTTCTCTAAACACATATATATTCTTGTAATTGTTCAATCAATTTTGTTATTTGTCTTAAAACATGTTCTGAGTTGTTAGTTATGCGCCATGCACATCTGATCTATTGGCTCTGGGAATTAAATGCATTGGTGCCTCTGGCGCAGTGACTTTAGCCTTCGATACTACTAAGAGATTTTGCTTATTGAACCAGAAATACTATGTGAATAACGTGCACTGTTAAACAAACTGCTTTGGTTCCTATCAGCATGATGTGTTATCATACTCTCAACCTACTCTTTTGCTTTATTACTTCCAAAGCCTATCTTTTTCTCAGTCGATGCCTCAACTCTTTCTTTTGATTTACTAAGACATTTTTTTGCCATCTATTTCTTATTAGAAAGCAACGCTCTCTATGTAATATATATTTTTTTACATGCAAAATATAATATTGGTTGCTTGTACAATTTGTGTAGTTTACCTTTTTATTTGACTTAATCTAATTATCTTTGAGCAAATATAAATATTCACTTCTCTTTGATATTCATTATTACATGCTTTAGTAGTATTAATCTGCCTGCTATGGTTCTTTCAGTATTTTCCTGCTGTATTATCGACAGGTTATGTTTTTTCAATGTTAAAATTGCAGGTTGAGAAATTAAAAAGGGTCCCTTTTAGAAAACCTTTGGAGGTAGCATTCACTGGTATGATCCTAGCTTCATTGGATGGTGGATTCGTTGGTGACTGCATCTCAATTTTTGAACATATGAAAGACCACTGTGCTCCTAATGTTGGAACCATAAATGCCATGCTGAAAGTCTATTCTTGTGCTGACATGTTTGCAAAAGCTAAAGAACTATTTGAAGCTACTAAAGCCACACATGGCGGTTTAGAATCCTCTGGAAATTATTCATCTCTTCAGCTGGATTCATATTCATATAAATCTATGCTAGAGGCATCTGCTTCTTCCCAACAATGGGAGTACTTTGAGTATGTCTACAAGGAGATGATTTTGTCTGGTTTCAAGCTAGATCATAGAAAATTTTCATGGTGCCTAGTTAAAGCATCCAGAGCTGGAAAGGTAAGCTTCTATTTACTATTTTTTTTCAGTTTTCTCAGGTTCATGAATCTCATGGTGTCTTGTTATTAAATTTTGATAGAATAGTTTTTCTGTAACTTATTTGTTGCTTGCTACTACAGTTATCACATATGGTACCACCTCTATTGTTGTGTCTAGGAAGAAACCTTTTGAATGGTTTCATGGCATGTACATTTATTGAAGATCAAGAATACCAAAACGAAAGTGACCCGGAATGGTTTCAGACATGCTTTTATGTTCATCAAATAAATTCATCTAAGGAAATTAATTAGAATCTTTTCCTTATGTTGTCATCCTGGCTCAATTATTCTGCACATTCTTGTACTAAAGCATATGTGGCATGAAATTTAGATAGGGGCATCTATGTAAAACGTTAACTCTTGAAGCAGAGACAAGGCTCGAACCTCAATTATCTAGTAACAATGAGGCACCTTTTCCATGGTTCCTTGTCTTTTTTGTTTACAACTTTACATGCCTTAGATGTCAGTTAAAATATTTATAGGCCTGAGATTGCTTGTTATGTAATCTCGCGTATGCATACTGATTAACTTACTAGTATGGTCTGGTTTCTTTTCAGTGGCATTTGCTAGAGCATGCATTCGACACAATTCTGGAGGCTGAAGAAATTCCTCATACATCGCTTTTCATGGAAATGATATGCCAGACCATCGCCCAAGGGGATTTTGGAAGGACAGTGAGTCTACTCAACAGTATGGCTCATGCTTCGCTTTCAGTGAGTGAAAGTCAGTGGACCAGCTTACTGGAGAAGGAGATCGCTACATTGGGCATGGGGAAGTTGCAAGACCTACTAAACCATTTGCAGAGCTGCAGCCTTGTGATGGAAGATCCCGTCCCAATTTTTTTGAAGTCACTGCACTTGATTTCTGGTCGAAGATTTTTGGAGGGCACAGCGTCTGTTGCAGGTTCGATTGGCAGTTTGGAAAATGATGAAAAAATTAAGGATTATCAACATGTTGATGTGCCCGGCCGAATAGATGGCAGGGCGCCATCTCTTTCTACTTCTTATTCATGCAGTCTCGTTGAAATGCCTGATGCAGAGAGCAGCGCTAATGCCAGTTTGCAGGGAGAATTTGATAATTTGGAAAGCAGTTCACCTGCAGGGGCTCAAAGAAGCGAACATTCCTGTTTTCAGCACAACGAAGAGTTTTATTTTACTGATTCAACACTGGATTTGTTAACTTCTGGAATACGAACACCTTTCTCAGAATCGCCGCCAGCATCAGAAATACTTGAAAGGTGGAGAATTAGGCAAGAAGATTAAGGATGCACTTTGGACAATGAACAAATCATTTCCTTTTTGTTTGATGTTATTTCGTGTCAATATTATCCATAGAAAATGATGTGATTTTTTCTAAATTTTTATTTTGATATTAGTTTAAAATTTTAAAATGTCATTGCAGTATTTAACAAACAATTAATAGCATACTGCTTCATTCCTACTTAAATTGACATTGGTTTTTATCCTGCAAAATAAAATTATTATATAAAAGGCAATTGAAATTCCTTCTTTATATAATTATTTATATTTAAATAAATTTTATTTGTGTAAATATATTCTAAATTAATAAATATATAAACAAATTTATTCAATACCTCGGTTTAAGTCCATTGTCAAGGAAAAAATCTAGAAGAAATATACAGCATAAGAATTTTACAATTATGGATTATTCATTAAGCACATGCATGTAAATCATCGCACTTGCTCATGTTTTGGATTAGAAGCTTGGTAGCAAGCAGCAGAAGTTCTGCCATCTCTCGTCCGGCAGCAGGAATAGCATCACTTTTCTCACTTTTGGAGGCCTCCGAAGGATCGGATGACTCGTAAAGACTTTTGTAGGCATCAGATTCATCCCCGGACCAGCTGATCGGGAGCGATCCATCAAGCACAGTCTTCATTTGCTTTGCCTCCGTCATGATATTGCTCAATGCTTCAATTGTACTTTCGATGGATGAAGCTTCATTTTGAGCCTATGCAAGGAATATCATGTTTGATGGATTATATTTAACAGATGCAAGTTAATATCATAGTTTTCAGGCTGATAACGCCACCATGTTATTGTGTGTTACACATGACTATGTATATATATCCATGTATAAAGGCAACTGAAGATGAACAGTTCACTTGCAAGTGTGCATCTACAGTAGTCAACAATTGGGAGGGAACCAACGCAAATGAACAGTTCACTTGCAAATGTTCATCTACAGTAGTCAACAATTGGGAGGGAACCAACGCAACTGAAGGTAAACAGATCAATTGCAAGAGTTCATCTACAGTACTCAACAATTGGGAAGAAAACAACGATTATGATGGTGTCATTACAGAATGGCGAAAAGTTGGGCAAACTGAGATATCATCAAGCTCGAAACAAATGAGCTTCACAGAAGAAAATAGAATAACGAACAAGATTTTTATCATCTCCATGACCAAGCCATTAAGGTGTATTGACCATAAATAAGGTGGCACCGTGTGTAAATTGGTATGCCAAAAACTAAAGCTGTGTGCAAGTTTCCTAGCATACCAATTTCTTCCAATGAATACTCAGACAAACTGCTTAATAAATTATTGATATAGATCCAAAAAGAAAAAGAAAAGGACAAAAGCAATTGAAGAGAGCAGGTAACACATCAAATGAAACTCTCTTAAACAACAAGGGTTGATATGTTTTAAAGAGAAGGAAAAAACTAGGATCAGGATGACCGATGGTTTGAACTAAAGAAATGCCAAGTGACATCTGTATAAATTCTATAGTGAACTCAGAATTATACATAAGAATTAAATGTGAACTAGAATCATCTGTTCAATGAGGATATAAAAAAGGTCATACGGCCAAAAGCACCTAAATGAAGATTCTGCCGATCAAAATTATCCATAATTGAGGGCTAACCTTCAAAAGCAAAAGATGAAGTCTACGAATTGAGGAGGTAAGGTGTTCCAAACGAGCTATGCTTTCTTGGAAAGTAGCATTTTCAATTTTTAATCTGCAGTAAATGAAAAATGATCATAAAACAATTGCCTTGAGAAAACAAGAAAAAAAATTAATACCAAACTTAACTATTGTGTTCCACTTAAATCAAAACATTGAGTCAAACTACACATGTTCAATCTTAATCCTATAAATACCTAACATATCTCAATAATCTAAGAAAAAAATAATTTTGCTGACCTTACTAATGTCAATATGACCATTCATATCTGTCTGTATCTACACTTTCATATTCATAAATAATTGACAAGATTACCAATGACATGTAAATGCATCAAGTAGTTGGTGTACAACTTGCAACTGATTGGTAATTGTGAGAATGCAAAACCATCATCATTAATGGCATCAATTGTGTGCCATTTTTTTCTAGTCTTTCAAAGCACATGCACATACAAGTGCAGAGTCAGTTGTACTATGAACTGAGTAGCTGGAAAAATTGACTACACAAACATGATTATATGTATATTCAGAATGTTTCTTGCTTGGCATCTAAAGGGGAAAAAAAAATACTAACCTAGCAAAATTTATATTAGAATGCTTAGTTTTGGCTGGGTCACTCTCTTCAATGTTTCTCGGAGAGCCATCTTGATGTTTGTGGTCAGGCACCATCCAACGCTTCAAGTATGTTTTTTTCAAAATATTCTTCAATTTCCCTTCTTGTTCTTGGATAGTAATGGTTTTATCAGAATCAACAAAACAACTGTCTTTCAAACTACGACTGTTGTTCCTGCAATGGCTAAATCATAGGAACTTTATTTGCCAAAGTTTTTCCAAAGCTAAAAGTAGAACTGCATTTTCCATCTGGCATGGACGAAACATGGAAAGGATAGAATAATATGTGCACATACTAAAAGTGCCATAAACTAACAAAAAATTCAAGAATATCTTCAAGGGCTTCATAGTAAACCATGATATAACACTCAGGGATGAACTACAATTCTAGAATGTTCATAAAGCTAGGCAGACATCTGAAACTCGAGCGTTCAGGGATCACCTACTTCTAAGATTTTTGTTCTACCAACTTACCAATGAGGTAAAACTTGTCAGCCATCTGAAACTCGAGCAAATTCAAGAGTGTATGACCATTATACAATGACCAAGTATATTTAAACAAAATCCAGTACATATAATTTTGTATTTTCTTTTATGGATGCTCTGGAGTACAACGACCATCTGTAATATCGCATTTGTATTGACAACCATCATCGAGTGAATTAAATGGTCATTTAAAAGTGTAAAATAGGTGTTCTACTCTTAAAGCATTATTTAAGGCATAATCATTACATGAGCATATATAGACTTATATTAAAACTCTAATCCTAGATGTACTAACTTGGAACCAAACTCACTGCCCCTAATAATCCCAATACCTTTCACAGTTATGAACAGCAAATATCAGCCAATGGAAACTAATAAAGATAACGGACAATAGGCAACATACTCTTTTAATAGTTCATAATCTCTTTTAAGTTCAGCCAATTCCATGAGAGCGTTGACCTTCTCACTGGTAACCTAGGAAGCATAATAGAAAGAAAACATCAACAATAAAGGTATCAATTCTGGAAGGACTGTGAATGTATATCATGTCAGTACAAGTGCACGTTGTAGTAACATGTTGAAGGATCATAATAAAAAAGTTAGTGTGTATTGAAGTCCCAACAAACAGATCCTTGTTACTTGACATAACCCTCAATTATTTTGTCAACTGTCAAAGGAAATATATTCAGTCACTACTTTTTCTGTATATCATATTCAAGGTAATAAATCATCTTAAAACAAAACCTTAGCGTGTAAACCTAATCACACTGAGGGTGTTTTATATCACAAATGGAAAGTCATTGTCTACAAGAAGAATTTCAAATATGAAATAACCACCATAATTACCAACAGTATTATCACCAGATCCATAATAAGCAGTGTAAAAGAATGTTTCTGCTAGAGACCTTGATTTCCTGAGCTGTATGGTTAACAGCTGTAGGAGGCAATCAGCACATTTTATTATTTATTTACCAAGTGAGATAAAGGAACCCAACAATCCTATGTGATCCTGGAAGAACTCATTTTAGGAACTGGGGCATGTTAAGTTAGTCACATACTCAGACCAAATCTTGTACCTTTGTTAATAAAAGCTTTTGTGATCCACCAAATCATGCCCCTAAGATTACACTTTATATGATGGATATGGTTTTATATCCAGCAAACATTTAGTATGCAAGCTGGAGAACGCCTTAAAGAGAAACTTACTTGAGACAAATTTCTTTGGAGTTCCTCTAACTTATTTTGCAGAGCTTTGTTAAGATCTCTCTCCAACATATGTCTCTCTTCTTGCTGTGATAAGAGCAGTAATGCTTCAACCTGGAAGCGGAATATGGAATAAGCTTCATAAATTAACATTTAAAATTTTTCATTCTTTCAAAATTTGTATCTCAGCATGAAAGTGTTGGAAACAGATAAAGGGATACTGAAGTGGAACACAATGTAAAAGTTTAATATTTAAGATGCAGTATACCTTCTCTTGCAATGCTAGTGCAAAGGCACTTGGTGTATCACATGTGTTGCCATTGCTATGCACAACATTACTTGAAGGAATATCAATCTTCTGCAATTGAGGAGAGTGGCTTAATAAAGATTAAATTACAAAAAAATAGGAACAATAGAGTTCTTTGAGATGTAATCAATCTTCTGCAATTGAGGAGTAGCCTAAGCATTCCTTGAGATGTAATCAACAAGTCATTCATTATGTAGATCATGAAAATAACACCATATATTAAGCATTCCTTGCCTCCACCTTTTTCATGCTATAATTTTCAGCCACGTAAGTCATAATCAAACAAAATATATATTCTATTTTTATTTATCTGCATTTGGGAGTCACATCTTAACATGTTTTTTATTTTAAAAAAAAACCACCTCACAGTGCTTTGTTGTATCTTTTCAGTGTTAATGGTTTCATGTACCTCATTGCTATAACCTGTCTTATCACGTGTAAAGACTAAAAGTAACAATGGATCACATTGTTATCACCACTTGGGGAACATTTCCTTGTTCTTTTCATGGAACTCAGTTTTTACTTTTGAACTTGAAATATTTAAATCAAGAGAGCATCAGCTTTCTGTCTTATGCATGGTTGAATAACACAGTTAAACTGACAAACCATAATGATTGATTGTGCATGTCGGCATGAACTTCATCACGGCACTGTCTAATGACCAATCAACCACACAAAATTCATACTACCAAATAGTTTACCTCTACAAGTGCTTAATAAGACCATGTCAAATCAACATTTTTGTAACTTATTGTTCACAAAATGCTTGCCATTCTAAACCAAAAGTGACCATTTTTCCATTTTGTTGTAGGATTAGTCTCATGAATAATAAAAACAGAAAGGAGACATATGAAGTCCTAGTTTTTATAACAGGTAATAAATACAGTCCACTTTGAACAGGCAAAAGCACAATCAGTGTTCATAAGTTCATAGCATGTCATCTGATACAATTGAAATATACTTTTGAGCATAAGTACTGGAAGGTGGGCAGTGGACCGCCTTATATTTAGAGTGGTCCACTACGAGCCACATGCCAACTGTAGGACGGGTGATTGTCAATATGCTAGTAATGGTTATACTAGGCGTTTCCCCTCTTTTCAGCATTATAAGCTGGTTTCAGCTTATACTCTCATTCTGTGCAAATTCTCTTAAATCTTTCAAATTCCTTTTTCCACCATTCCTTCCATGGTGCAGCTTGATCTTGAATGTCAATCCATTGTTGTCTTTATTCACTATGGATAGGTATCCCAGGTTGAGGCATTATGCAAGTAAAACTACATTTTCAGGTGACTACTTTGACGTACACAAAAGCCCTAAATAATTAAATACCCACAGGCTAGAAACTGAAAAGAAACCAAGCAATGCAAGGGCCAGACAATTGAGCTGATAAACAAACCCTAAATAATTAAGTACCAACAGGTTAGAAAACGACAAAGAAACCAAGCAATGACAGGAATTCCTCTGTGAAGCCAAGAAACAAGAAAAATGACATCGATGCAGAATCAAAAACGTTGAAGTCAGACAAATGAGCTGATAAACAAGAAGCCAAAAAAATGACAGAAATTCTTCTGCAAAGTGGCCTCTCACTCTCAGCAATATGGAGGCCACTCAATCATGGGACTGGTAGTGAAAATGATAGGAGAGACACCGATACAGAATCAAAAGTAGTTCCTTTTCATGATAGCAGACATACACATGGACTGACAATGCATGGGAAAAAGATAAGCAGGGAGCTAAGTGCTGCTACATGACATTCCTGTTAGGCTTTGAGTGAAAGGAAATTTGTTTCTTTAGAAGTTATATGGTAAAAAATAGGCATCCAACTTGAATCAAACTTCATGATCAAAAACAAACTGAGCCAAAGCTTTGTAACCATAGAATAAAGGGGAAATTACCAGCTATTTTTTCCTTTTTCTCAGGACGATGCAAAGTAAATATGTCAGGAATTAACTAATAATTGGCGCAATAAATTTGTTAACACAAGCAAATATGAGCAACTAATGCAAATTATTCTAGTATAATGTGGACAAGAGAGCTAGGTCTCAAATATTTTTTTTTCTCAAGACAAAAAGATTAGATAGAAAGAATACAAACCCTGTCCAATAAATGGGAGTTAACATCATTCATGACATGCACATCTTTGCATTCAACGTCATCACATTGTTTCTCTCCGTCAGAGGACACTACACTTGATTCATGGTCCATCTGAGATTCACTCAATCTTCTACGAACCTCAACAAGCATTTTGTCCATCCAAGATGATACTTCATCCAACTCTTGTATGATCTTTAACCTATGTTCCACATGATAACTTCGCATTGCTGATAATCCTTCCTTTACCAACGAAGCCAACATTATCTGTATTCCATATCAATTTATGTTTCATAATACTTACATTTTATAGTAAAGAAAGCTATTTATGACAAAATCAAAATACTGATCTTTCACCTGTTTTGTCTCTAAAGATCGTACATTTCTCCTAAGATGTTGCTCGATTTGGAGTCCCTACAAGTCCACAAAACATTAAAGATCATGGTAAAGAAGATCAAGAGTCATGGATTCACTTGTTTGTTCCTTTCCGTATTTAAGGCTACCATTCGCAAATTATTTTGAAGCTTGCTAATTGAATTTCTCAAAGTATCCTTCTCTTCTTCTAAGGAGGCCTGTATGACACATGCTATGTTAATTAAACAGGAAAATCTGCTAAAATTGAGAACTATAACCATCATTCAACATGCAAGGAAAAGAAACTGATATTCTTTAAACTGTTTCATGATAGGCAGCATAAGGAGCTCTGCCCCACATGTTTGCAACCAACAGATGTGAACCACAAGAATCGATTTTCAAGTTCAACAAAAGATTTCATCAGAAAATAGAAGATAGAGAATTAACCTAGTGCTTCAAATGACAAAGTTGATAAGTATCTAAAAATATTTGGCGACATGTGCAATAAGTATGCCCTTGAGTGGTCTAAAGGCAGGCCAGCTTCAAACAATAAATGAAAGAACACTACTGTTGTAATTTCAAGTTAAAATAAACAAGCTCAATTTAGCTTCGGGAAGGTTGGAGCATGTTGAATTAGTATGCTAAAAGAACATGCTGCCTCATATTTTCTAGGTTCAGTAAATTAACAATCTGAACATGGCCATCACTAAGCTCTACTTCTTAATGTTCATGAACAGATAGAACTGGGAGTGAAAACAATCCAACACTGGATTGGTCAAGACAAGCTAAATGGATTCAGTAATAAGATGAATGTCACACTTCATTCATATTTTACTCAATTCAAATTGATCATTTTATTAATTATGCACAAAGAAAAAAGGATGTAATCTGAGGCATCCTACCACGAGGGGTGTTTGTATATATGCCTACAAGTATGGATACCATACTGGTTACAAACCTTGATTTGATCCAATGGAATAGGAGAAGGCATGGTTCAAATTTCATTCCTCACTAAGAATGTCAAACTCCAAATGATTAAACTAAGTTTCCATGACCTGTAATTCTGAACTGCTAGAAAGAACAGTAGTTATGTTCTTAATTTGTTTACAAAAAATAGAACCACAATCTGAAAAGAGAGCAATACAAACTTTAGAGCAGTTTGTTTGATGGCATAAACAACAGTGTTTCTCTAAGAAATTTGTTTGATGGCATGCTTCAAACTAGAAATTATGTTTTCATATGAAACCATACAGTATCCGTTCGCATATAAAGTAGCTTTTGATATTATTAAAACTACAAGACAGATTTATCTGAAGCTAGTAAGGTGAAATCCAGAATCCAACATATTATTATACTATGATTTGACTGTCTTTGCTTAAATACGAGTTCCATTGGGTTCGTGAATTTCTGAAAGTGCATGGTCATAAGAAAATAACATGGTTACTTTACAATGTATTTGGAAGTGGAGGTTTCCTCATCATTGTTATAAATCCATCTTTCTGGAGGATCATCAAGCAGGCAACTACACATGTCCAGCAATGGTATATCTGCAGAAAGCCCAGTATCTCGTTCTCGGATCTTGTAAAACTTACTTACTACCTGAAAAAGGATGGAAATGTATAAATCAAAGAAAGCATATTTATGAGGTCTACATGGAAACTATGGCCCATGCAAAACATACCAGACCATTGACTCAATAACAACAAGAAAGAGAAAAAACACAAAATGCCTGTCATTCTAGTTTCAAAGGAATTAGTCATAACAAGGCCTCTAATTATTAGGTAATACTGAATAAACTACATTCTAATTATGACAGCAGTTTGTAATACATCATCCAAGCTGAAACTAGTTTTTCTATAGTTTGTTAACAATGATTTCCACCATGACCTGTTGACAACAAAATGGCCACAAAAGAAACCTAGTGCATAATATAGATCAGTAATGTCAAAGAAAAGACCACAATTGCAGCAGGCAATGGTTAGAACAAAAAGAAAAACCTCAGCAATTTCACAACCTCAGATTCAGCCAGATCATCTTTCTACCCACTGAATTGATCTCAGCATCATCATATCAGTTATGAATACAAATACTAATGCACACAAAACCCTGGTTTCCTCCCTAATGCCAGCTTCAATTTTGAATCATCTCACAATGATGGTTCAGAGTCTTTAGACTGCAAAGCAACTTACAAGTTGTTCCTCAAGAAAGTTGGAGCAGTGCTACTCTTCAGATAATGTGCAAACATAATTCTCTAATGAAAATTAACCAAGCCTGTGTTAAACAAGTATTATTTCATTGAAAAGTTCACAGGTTTGAAGAATTTTGGAAATTTTAGTTCGACAACACATGCTAGTCATTTAGTCAAGAAGCTAAAATTAAACTGAAAACAGAGGAAGTTGAAGATGATAATTGGAAAATTGAATAAATTCAAGTTGTTATTTTAGTCATAAAGAAATGGCTCGTCACATGTCACTGGTATTCAAGTAACTTGAAATAAAATTGGAGACCAAACTCCAGAATCCCGTTGAATTTTCTTTCAAGACAAAGTATGGTATCTCTAGAATATTGTTTGCTATGTAGAAAAATTCTCATTTCTCAGTCCAATGTTTAAAAATTAAATGTTGTTTCTTCAGTCTTCACATGACCTTATATTTTATAGTGAGATGCCTTTTAGTTGGAAATGGACAAATCAGGATCACAGAGAACATTGACGTTGGAGATCCATGCTACTGTTACATCTGAATGATTTCTTGAAGAAAAAAAAGAAGTAAAAGCACTAAAATGTTATATTACTATGCAAAAGATGAAAAACATTGAGAGTGAGCAATTGTTAAGAGTTGAGACAATTAGAGCATGAGAGAAAATTTACCTTCGGACAAGATTCACTTTGCCTTTTTAATTCTTCCAATTCCACCTGTAAGGAATTATTAAGTTTTTTCCCCTCAAGGAATGCTGATTCAAGTTCCTCTAATCTGCAAGAGATGTCAATTACTTCTTAAAATGATATTTGTACCATATCATGATCAACCAATGAAACCAATATATAAAGTCGCGGTGTGATCCAACCATTAAAAGCACAGAACACCATCGTTTCAAGATATGGGTACCTAACTACCAGAATATGGGTTTACCTAATTCTTGTACACAAGCTGCTAGCAGATATAGAAACGTATTTAAGAAAAGTTAAGACAAATCAGAAATGATTCAATCAGAGTATGAAGACAATTTTTTGGCCAAAAGTAACTAGAAAAGCAAGAAAAAGGAATATAATACTTGCCAACCATCATGCCACAGAATATCATACATTTGAATGCTATATCTGCCGAAGAAATGACTAGTAAAGCTTTATGTATTTTTCATATTATCAAATCTGCTTTTGCTGCAAAAGTTGAGTTAGAAAGCACTGAAGTTAGTTATACATTCTATAAGATATTATCTTTGGTAGCAGGGTCGAGCAAGGTTGCCTGATATCACAGATTTTTTTCTGAAAGGAATACATTGGTTATTTGCCAGTAGAATCTAAATTGTAATTTCAAACTTGACGTAGAAGAGCATCTTTCTTTTTTTTATTATACTTATTTGGTGTCAAAAAAGGTACGAACAAATACCAAACTAACAGGTATTTTGGATAGGATGGTTGATGGTTCATCTTTTAAGTTTGCATCTAAGTTGTTGAATCTTCAAGCTTGGAACCCCGAGCAAATCACCATTAAATAGTATGCCAACGGTGTCTATGTACAAAATATTCCTGCAGGAGCAGGGATGTTATGTCTGGAAGCACTAGCACACAGAGCACTGAAGCAATTTACTGTAAAGACACTGCATTTTCAGAGTCCTATCATGTAGAACATTGTATAGCCTATTATGTGAAGGTCAGTTTGCAAGCTCAAAGGAATGTATACTGAAGAGTAATTCGTAACAGCACAAGTTTCTCAGTGTTTGTCTTGCATGATGATGTCAATTTCTTCAGAACTTTATCTTGTGACTATTAATATGCATTAGTTTTGACAATAAACCATTAAGAAACAGATGAATACTTCTTCTCAAAATTATTGATTTTTTCTGACATAGCTTCTTCATGCTCTTTAGCCTTCTCAGCCTGTCAAAATTATACAACATATAGTGTCAAAGTATTATTTCTATTTATATCAAAAGGAACAACGAAAAAATGAGAAAGACAATGATTAGAACCTCCATTAGGGAGTTATCTCGTTCAGCAAAAGCAGCTACCACACAACCTTGAAAAAATTTCACTTGTTTCTCTGCTTCCTTGTTCTGCCAAACAATGTTAGAGAGCTAGGAAACTTTAAAGAAGCTAAAGAACCATTCATGTCCACGAATTTAGATTCACTTAAAAGATTTGACTTAAAGCAAATATTTTATACAGGAAGAAAAATAAAAATGTCAATTCTGAGAAAATATTAAATGCTAGACTACCTCTGTATTGATGCAACCTGTGAATCAACGGTTCAAAAAGTTTTGGGTAAAACAAATAGACTTGAATTTTAAATTATAATTAAATTTGGAATTATAAGTGGTGTTTAACATCATTTAAAGTTATTTGGTAGTCTGTGCAATTTCAGAAAAAAGGTTTATTATTCGAGCTATTTTTGGTAGACAATTCTGTTTTCTTGTCATAGTTAATTAATTTCCTAAGTTGTCAAGTCTTATAAGGTAAGTGAGTTTTTTTTAACCCCATTTGATTAATTGTATTTTCCAATTTTGATTGGGGTTGGCACCATTAAAAAGACCAAAACTCCCTCATATATTATATTCATATATATACACCCAGATACTTTTAGTTTAGCCCATTTAATAATTTTTTAAGATGAAAATAAAACCACATTAATGAATTTTTTTAGTGATGTAATCTGCTGTCATAGTTAGAGATAGACATGATATCAATCCATCATCCATGTATATGAGCATCATCATCTGAAGTCTCAGATCTGTTTTTAGCCTGAATTACTGATCAAACACAAAGTTTCATTTATAGGATAAAAATACCATAAGATTAAATTGATAGACATAGACACATATTGATTAAATTGAATTTTGGAAATTTACTAATTTTATTATTCAGGAACTTACAAATTTAAATTTTGTTCATTGTAGTATACATGTTTATAGAAAACAAAAAATTGCCTGCTCTAGCCAAGAGGCATGGGCACTATCATTATCTCAACAGCAATTGAACACCATACTATGCTATCTTATTTGTCTGAAGTCATATCAAATTTCAAAACTTTGCTGTTTACATATCAACCAATTACAAAAGGCTGCCATCCCTAATTATGGAGGTAAATAAATGGCATTTAGTATGTGACCACAAACTAGATGAATATCAAATATTAGATTAGGATATGTAGGATCTGTGCATTGGAATGAGAAATTCCTACAAGATTGATGAAAGAAATGTCAATGATTGAAAGTTTCAAGTCATGTCTTTCCCGAATTAGTCAAATGTAATTTTTACTAAATATTGGAGAAACACTATTTTGATCCATGTAATCAGTTGTTCTTTTAAATTCCAATATGAAGCCTAGGTTAAAAGGTCAAATCAACATTCATCCCGATCCCTAAATGCCAACCAGAATATTTAACATCATATAGATTTCAATGTTTTGAGAAAGTTTTTGAATAATAGAGCACCATATCTATAGGTTCTAAATGGAAGCAAGAAAAAGAATGTGCAGTACGTAAAAACAGTTGGAAGCCTTGTGAACTACAATTTTCTGCATGACTATAATAATTGCAATTTTTACTTAAGCCATTGGCCTCTGTCCTATAGATGAACCATATCAGATTAGATAGAGGATAGAGCACTTTTACTATTTAAGAACCTTGTCAACTACACTAAGCTTCAAGATAATCATATTGCAAATTAGTTACACTGTTTTGATAGAGTAAATATGTACCTTTATAACTTCAGCAGCATGTAAATCAGCTAGCTGGCTCTGGAAGTAAATCATAAAGAATAAGCAAAAACATTATCAGATTTATTATTCATGGGACAAAATATCACAAACCTTTATGTGATAAGCTTCAGAAAGCTCCTCTTGAAGGTTCTGCTTCTCTCTAATGCATCCAGCCAATTTCTTTTTCAAGTCCTCAATTTCCTGCTCTAAACCAGCTGTCCTGATAAGGGTTCCAGATAGCTGAAACTGATATTAATGAAAACCCCAAGCACAAAGCAAACTGTGGGCTAAAATATAATAATAATTCAATGCACCTCTGAAAATGCATTCGAGTTGCTACTGCAAGATAACTAGGACCAGCTTGTTGCATGCACAACTGCTCAATATCCTTCCTGAGTTGATCGCGCTCTTCAAAATACAAGTTGCATGTATGTTGTTAATAAACTTACGGCTAACTGGAAGAAATCAAAACTGTAGACCAAACTGTAGACAGCAACAATGTAACTAGTGTTAGGATCAAAAAGTAGCTAGAGGGGGAGGGGGGTGAATAGCTCGTGGCGTGCTTCGTGGTTGACGTTGCTTGTTTCTTTGAAGATGTGCAGCGGAAATACAAGAAACAAAAACATACAACGCTAACACTTGGGATTTTACTTGGTATCCACCTCACAAGAGGTGACTAGTCCAAGGATCCACGCACACACACACATCTCCACTATGAAACACTCCTTTTCGATAACTACCGAAGGCGGAGAAGTCCTACAAGACTCTCAATACAAGAAGAAAGGAAAGGGAAACAAAATACAAGCACAAAGCTTACAATGAGTACAGAAAACCCTAACCCTAACTTCTCTTCTTGGCTTTGATCCGCCTCTTGACTTGGAAAACCTCCAAGATCCTTCAAGAACTGGCGATCTGAGCTTTGAGAGCGCTGTGGAGGAGCTGGCGAGAGATCTGAAATGAATCGGTGAAGAGATTGCTGAAGGAGACGCCCGCCTACAGCTCAAATACGACGCAACGGTCGGATCCCGATCGATTCGAAAACTCCCAATCGATCGGGGAGGCTTTGGATCGATCCACGGATCGATTCAGAGCGCCTATGTGCTCTGGAAAAACGCCTGGATCGATCCACGCATCGATCCAGCGCTTATCGCGCGAAGCAGCAACGTCCCAATCGATTCACTGATCGATTGGGACCTCTGGATCGATCCACTGATCGATCCAGAGGCTTTCTGTGCGCTGGGAAAAGCCTGGATCGATCCACTGTTCGATCCAGCTCTTGGTTTTTGCCCAAAACCAAGTCCGAAGCCTCTCAAACCAACATCCGGTCAACCTTGACATGTTGGTACATCCTGTCTAGCATCTGGTACTCCCTTGACCTGCCAGAACTCCCCACCAAGTGTCCGGTCAATCCCTTTGACCCACTTGGACTTTTCTCTTCGTGCCAAGTATCCGGTCACTCCCTTGACCTACTTGGACTTCCACCAGATGTCTGGTCAACCTTGACCCATCTGGATTTCCTCGTGCTAAGTATCCAGTCAATCCTTTGACCTACTTGGACTTCCCAACACCAGATGTCCGATCATCCTTGATCCATCTGGATTTTCCTTTGCCTGGCTTCACTCACCAGGGCTTTCACCTAGCTTCACTCACTAGGGTTTTCCATCTGCCTAGCTTCACTCACTAGGACTTCCTTTTGCCTAGCTTCACTCACTAGGACTTTCACCTGGCTTCACTCACTAGGATTTCCTTCTGCCTAGCTTCACTCACTAGGACTTTCCATCTGCCTAGCTTCACTCACTAGGACTTTCACCTGACTTCACTCATCAGGATTTTCCATCTGCCTAGCTTCACTCACTAGGAATTTCACTCTGCCTAACCTTCCAGTTAGGACTTCCCAGTCAGGTATCCGGTCACTTTTGACCTACTTGACTCTTCTTCATTCACACTGATCAGTCCTGATCAGAATCTCCCCATATGAACAACTGCACCTGCATTGTCCATATGTCTACATGTATTGTCAAACATCGAAACTATGACCAAGACTCAAGATTGGTCAAACCAGTCAACCTTGACCTAAGGGATATTGCACCAACAATCTCCCCTTTTTTGATGTTTGACAATACCTTTAAGTTAGGACTACTCTGAGTTAAGCTAATCCCACAGCCTTAACTCTATTCATGCCAAAGTATGAATGTTGGTTCCCTTCATTCTCCCCCTATGACCTCCCCCATAGGTAATGAAGGTCTAACTTAAACCACACATTCTCCCCCTATTGGCACACATCAAACAACCACTATCTCTCCCCCTGAAGAGATACTCATCATTGGTTACAACTTCACTCGTTGAACCTTTATCCCTTTTTAAACTCTCCCCCTGAAGAGTTTCTCAAGGTCGTGATCAACATCATAATGAAGGTCTCATACCCTTCATTTTCCCTACATTCTCCCTCAAAGTAGACAAATGCCCAACCTTGAGCATTTTTCAACCATTTGAAATACCACTTGAAATAATGAGGATATCCACTCCCCATTTCAAGTTCAAACGCTCATTCATGAGCATTTTTTGAAAAGAAGGTTAACCACCTTCCAAGGTTCATGAAAAAAATAGTATTCATGTCTTTAAAAAGTCCCTCCCCCTAAAGACATGGTGGTAACTTCTGTCATTGCACCAACAATAACTTGGAATCCCTAAACCTTTAGGAAAGCCAAATTTTGAAGTTGAGAGGTTCAAATATTCAAAACTTTGAAACAAACCTCAACTTAACTTCAATATAGTCTTCCTTAACCAATCCATCCTTGTTTTCAACATGAAAACTCCCTTTTTATGTATACAAATGTATTTTGAGGGGTTTGGAATGGTTACCTAGACTAACATAGGTTCAAAATGCTGAAATCAGGCCTTCCCAGCCAAAATCAGCAACTTGGATCGATTGGAGTTGGGTTCCAATCGATTGAACCTTGCTGAATCGATCCACTGATCGATTCAGGATGTGTAGATCGATCGGCTGATCGATCCAGCGAGCTTCTGCTCGCTAGAATTGCCTTCTGAATCGATCCACTGATCGATTCAGGAACTCCAATCGATTCATGGATCGATCGGAGCTCTGATAGTTGCTGAATTTCAAATTCAGCCAACTTCAAAAATCCCTAGAAAATTCTACAAAAATCCAAAAATCATGAAATTTCGTGTAGACATTATTTAGGGCATACTTTATCATGGAAAAATAGCTTTCTATGAAAATACATCATATTTTCAAAGATTGACACATGCTTGAAAACTTGCTAAAAACTTTAGCGTTTTCTTCAAATTTGTGTCTAACTATTCAATGGTGATTACTGTCAAAAGCTAGCCTTCACCAAGGTTTTCCAAAAGCATTTTAAAATAATTTTCAAAACCAATATCCCATCACATTCCTTGGGCTTAATACACATGACTTGTACATTAGCTTTCCCAATGATGGGAAAACATATAACTATGTGTTTTGATGAACCTAAAACTCAAAAGAATGCACTAAATCAACATCTTGAGTTTTGTTCATCTTCCTAACATCTCACTTGTACCTAATGTGCACTAAAACACATACAAGTCACCTTATAGTTCTTGTGAGATGTGAGATTTTGGTTTTACCCTATTCTAGGGATCATGCATATATATCTAGGCATTTTAGAGATATTAGACATCCACCTAGGATGTCACTTGTTAATAAGTATTGTTAAATGTCATTTGTCCTTAATTACAAGGAATTAAGCTTAATGCATGAATATGTTATGGCATACATCAAAAGGAAATAATTTTTCAAAAGAAAATATCCTATAACTACATGATGTATGAATGTCATGACATGGTATTTTTGAATTTTTCATAATAAAGCATGAATGCAAAAATAGACATGATGTCATGACATATGATGGGCAAACAATCATGACAGGGTTTAGCATAAATAAAATATACCTAGATTGCCTATCTAAGTATCCTTAACCACTTAGCTATCTCCACTTGTTTTAACTTAAAAACGTTAAACCTAGATTGCCCTAAATGCTTCAAAGAAGTGCCAAAACCTAAATTGACATTTCTATTTCTCTTGATTTGTTTATGCCACTTAAAAATTAAGCATATCCTTAAATGTTGGCATATTCCATTTTTCCTCAAGAGTAAACACATAAATCAAGGCCTAGATTGACCTTAAATTTCCTAAGAACATACCAAAAACCCAACTTGGTAGTTCTTATGATTTTCCCAATTTGTGTCACTTAAAATATCATCCAATTTATCAAATTGTGACACATTTTACTCTTCCCAAGAGTAAACAATAATTCCATTTCATTTTCAAAGGTTAACAAAAACCTTGAAAATGCTCTTTGAGTGTCAATTTCCTCAAAGTTGGGTTAACTACCCTTCTAATCGAAGTTGACACTCTCTAACCCATCTATGGGGTAGAGAAGATGCTCCTAGGAACCCAACACCTATTGGTGCTCCTTGGATGCTCTTGGTACTCACTAGGGATAACTTCCCTAAATACCTTCCTAGTGACCTTGTTGGGCTTCTTAGAAGCCTTGGTCACATTTTCTAGGTCAACTCTAGGGATAGCCTCCCTTGTGACCTTGTTAGTGACTTTCTTAGACTTCTTAGAAGTCTTAGTCACTTTGGTTGCAAAGATACTTCTAGGGATATCTTCCCTTGTATTTTTGGCTTGCCCACTAGACTTAGGGCTTGTTCCATAACTATATGGAACCCTATGATAACTAGGCACATCCTTTTTAGCTTTGGATTTGTATCCCAAACCTCTATGGCCATTGGATGGCTTTTGTACCCCTAAACCTAGGTTATGCTCATTTTGCCCTAATAAGATATTTTTCATCCTTTTTAAGGTCTTTTCAATTTTATCAAGCCTTAACCTCAAGGCTTGATTTTCTACCATTAAATCCTTAGATTTTGGTTTTTCATTAAACCCATGAGCATTTTTATTTCTAGGCTTATAACTAAAACCCTTAGTTTTCTTACCTAGATTTTCATCTACCTTCCTAACCCTAGGTGTGGTAGTTTTAGCATGAAAAGCTATATGTTTTTCCTTAACACTATCATGCTTCCTATTTTCATGGTAAATAGCATTAAAATGATAGAAATTAGAACTATCATGCTTTTTACCATAACGTAAAGGGGTAGGCTCAATAAACGTTACCTTCTTCTTTACCTTGGAGGCTCCCCCTTGACTAGTGCATCCTTGAGCCTTGACCATCTTCTTCCCCTTGGGGCATTGACTTCGGTAATGCCCTTTTTGTTGACACAAGAAGCACACAATGTGCTCCTTGCTCTTCTTTGTCCCGGAGGTGGTCTCCTTGGGCTTCTCCTTGCACTTTTGTGTCACTTGACCCTTCTTCTTGGCCAAGTTGGGACACTTGCTCTTGTAGTGCCCACTTTCCCTACACTCAAAACATATTATATGATTTTTATTTTTAATTGAAACATTTATACCTTCTTGTGTAGGGATGGCATTTTCTCCTTTGGATCCGGAGGTTGAGGCTTCCTCTTGATCCGATGATGATGCTCCTCCATTAGATTTTGCTTGACTTGTAGAGGTGGAAGCCTCTTCTCCATTTGACCCGGATGTAGAAGCTTCTCCTTCTTCTTGATCCGGCGTCACCAAATATTGCTCCCCCTCAATCCTAGAGGTGGAGGCTTCATCATCTTGTACATGAAACAAGGAGTATGCTCCCTCCTTGTTCTCTTCATTGCACTCCCTTGAAGATGAAGCTTCTTCTTGGACTTCTTCTTCGGAGGTTGAGCATCTCTCAACCTCGGAGTCCTCCTCTTGGTCTTGCTCCAAGGAGTCACCCTATCTGGATTCTTCTTGCTCTTGTACAGTGGAGGGGATCTCTTCATGAAGCTTGGCCAATTTACTCCATAATTCCTTTGCATCTTCAAATTCTCCAATTTTGCAAAGGATGGTGCTTGGCAATAAATTGACCAAAAGCTTGGTCACTTTGTCATTGGCCTCGCATCTTTGAACTTGCTCTTGGCTCCACTTACTCCTCTTGAGAACTTTGCCCTTTGAATTTGTTGGAGTCTTGAAGCCTTCCATAAGAGCAAACCATTGCTCTATCTCCATCATAAGAAAATTTTCGATTCTTGATTTCCAAAAATCGAAGCTCGTGGAAGTGTATGGTGGAGCCACCCTCGTGTCGAATCCGAGCCCATCTCGGAATTCCATTGTAGAAGTTGAGCTTTTGAATTTCTTTGACTTTGACAATTTTGCTTCAACTTCTTCACCCTCTAGCTCTTCTTGTTATGCTTGACCCTTCCGGCGATGATTCCGGTGAAGAGCGGCCTCGCTCTGATACCACTTGTTGGGACCGAAAAGTAGCTAGAGGGGGGGGGGGGTGAATAGCTCGTGGCTGCAGCGGAAATACAAGAAACAAAAACATACAACGCTAACACTTGGGATTTTACTTGGTATCCACCTCACAAGAGGTGACTAGTCCAAGAATCCACGCACACACACACACCTCCACTATGAAACACTCCTTTTCGGTAACTACCGAAGGCGGAGAAGTCCTACAAGACTCTCAATACAAGAAGAAAGGAAAGGGAAACAAAATACAAGCACAAAGCTTACAATGAGTACAGAAAACCCTAACCCTAACTTCTCTTCTTGGCTTTGATCCGCCTCTTGACTTGGAAAACCTCCAAGATCCTTCAAGAACTGGCGATCTGAGCTTTGAGAGCGCTGTGGAGGAGCTGGCGAGAGATCTGAAATGAATCGGTGAAGAGATTGCTGAAGGAGACGCCCGCCTGCAGCTCAAATACGACGCAACGGTCGGATCCCGATCGATTCGAAAACTCCCAATCGATCGGGGAGGCTTTGGATCGATCCACGGATCGATTTAGAGCGCCTCTGTGCTCTGGAAAAACGCCTGGATCGATCCACGCATCGATCCAACGCTTATCGCGCGAAGCAGCAGCGTCCCAATCGATTCACTGATCGATTGGGACCTCTGGATCGATCCACTGATCGATCCAGAGGCTTTCTGTGCGCTGGGAAAAGCCTGGATCGATCCACTGATCGATCCAGCTCCTGGTTTTTGCCCAAAACCAAGTCCGAAGCCTCTCAAACCAACATCCGGTCAACCTTGACCTGTTGGTACATCCTGCCTAGCATCTGGTCACTCCCTTGACCTGCCAGAACTCCCCACCAAGTGTCCGGTCAATCCCTTTGACCCACTTGGACTTTTCTCTTCGTGCCAAGTATCCGGTCACTCCCTTGACCTACTTGGACTTCCACCAGATGTCTGGTCAACCTTGACCCATCTGGATTTCCTCGTGCCAAGTATCCAGCCAATCCTTTGACCTACTTGGACTTCCCAACACCAGATGTCCGATCATCCTTGATCCATCTGGATTTTCCCTTGCCTGGCTTCACTCACCAGGGCTTTCACCTAGCTTCACTCACTAGGGTTTTCCATCTGCCTAGCTTCACTCACTAGGACTTCCTTTTGCCTAGCTTCACTCACTAGGACTTTCACCTGGCTTCACTCACCAGGATTTCCTTCTGCCTAGCTTCACTCACTAGGACTTTCACCTGGCTTCACTCACCAGGATTTTCCATCTGCCTAGCTTCACTCACTAGGACTTTCACTCTGCCTAACCTTCCAGTTAGGACTTCCCAGTCAGGTATCCGGTCACTTTTGACCTACTTGACTCTTCTTCATTCACACTGATCAGTCCCTGATCAGAATCTCCCCATATGAACAACTACACCTGCATTGTCCATATGTCTACATGTATTGTCAAACATCGAAACTATGACCAAGACTCAAGATTGGTCAAACCAGTCAACCTTGACCTAAGGGATATTGCACCAACAACTAGTCCACACTCATGCATTTTACCCCATTATTTTCACATATTACTAACATGAATGCTACACATATAGGGACGTCTTAGCCAGATGCATGCGTGATGTATCACCCATCATTGAAGAGGATGAATCTACCCTAGACAACTCAGAAGTTTTCAGTAGGTTGAACTGTGCAAAGTTTGAATTACAACTGAAATTTTAATCTATTACTAAATAGAATGGTTGCGCGGTTGCGCCCACCAAAATTTGATGAATCCATAATGAGGCTAAATTGATTAATGGTAGAATGATCAAAGATCAGCTGAAGAATGAAGTTGAGAACAATAAGATCAATGAAAGACAAAATATATTATAGAAATGCATGTAAAAAGTTAAAGATCATACCATATTGAAGCTGTTCAATCTGGTAGAGAAGAGCGTGCTCGTTGTTTCCTATTTCATCCATTACTGACAAAAATATATGAAAAGTATTATCTTCCTCCTAACAACTAAAAATAAAATCTAGTGCCATATTTGTAGGATCCAGAATGCAGAAGGAACTGAGACACTACTAGCATAGGATATTCTACTAACCAAAAATCAAAAATTTTGAAAACAACTAAACTATAAAGTGTAGATTTGAATATCATAGAAGGTTGAGATGACCAATTGAAACCTCCAAGCAGAGCAAGAGTTCAAAATGAAACAAAAAACAAACAAATATCCTTCTAAACTTTTCGTGGTAATTAGAAAGTTAAAGCTTTTGTCATTGGTTGTGGTTGAAATTTAAGCATCTTGTATATTTTTGCTAACCTATGACTTCAAAAACCACCTTAATCTTTTAAACCCCATAGTTTATTGAATTACTTACTAGACTTCAAAATCACTTATAAGTTTACATACATCAGATGCAATTAGACTTCAAAATTTTACTTTATTATTCCAAGAGAATCATTGATTTTCTTGCAAAAGGAAAATTAGTAAGCACATTAAAATTCTACTCAAATGACAAAATAAACTACAGTTCAAGTGGTTTTGTTATAAGAATACATTATACACTAATGTAACCTCTACCCGTCAATTCATAAGCTAAATGAAAGTTGTCATTAAATTATTAACTTCTCAATGATATCAGGACATCTACACGTTGCAGTTTTTGTATAATTATCCATAACTATAATATACATTAACTTGAAAAAGACAATTAAATATAGCTATAACACTAGTGACGTAAGGAACAAATTACGATGGATTAATCGTTTCATAATTTTTGAGATGAGAAAAAGAAACTGAAAGGTTGTGATCAAGATGGACCAGGGGACAGAAAATTCTGTTTTACAGCTGAAGATAGTTTCCCCCAAAAAAATCCCTATCCCAATTTGTAGCAGTGGATAATCCTTCACAATTTCAATAGCCCTTCTCAGGGTCTTCCTTTTATTGGGATCTACAGAGACCCTAGTTCAATAAACAACCCAAACAAATACAAGCCGGTGCGTTGATCGTATGTATAACTGCTAAATAATTACTTTACGATAACGCAAAGGAAGATTCCTCCTTCTAGATGAGTCTTTTTTGGTTTGCTTCTAAGAAACAAGTCTCGGTAACGACATCCAGTACGAGCCGAAGAATAGGGTAAGGGATGCAAGGGAGGGTGAAACGAGGAGAAAAGGAGATCGATGTCCTCCCCAAACCGTCGGCGTCTACCGGCGGACTCTCCGGCGGAAAGGGAACGGAAAGAGGGAAGGAAACTAAAGAAGACTTACCAGGAGAACGATGGGGACGACGAGGAGCTTGCGAGTTGCGATGACCTCGTGACGAAACTACCGTAGGCTTCTTCACTTTCTTTTATAAATTGCTCCTCGAAGTTAGAACAAATTGTACATGTAAGCTTGGGCTATGGGCTTAATCTCAACATGAAAATGGGCTCACTACACAGGCCCATTAACTCGGCAATCGAATCGCCTCCAACCAACCAGTCATCGTCGCACAAGTGTCGCTCTCCCTGCGGTGACGAGTCACCCGCCGAAGCTCTGCCTCGCGACGTGGCGTCCATGCACGGTGCCTCCTTGCGAGACCCACGCATGTCCAGATGTCCCGGTCCCCCTTCTCCCATCCATCCTCATTCTTATGCCCTCTCTTCTTCCATTCCCTGCATGCCCATCGCAAGCACAGAGACAGAGAGAGGGGACGTACGAGATGATGTCTTTGAGAGCTCTGGTTCTGGTCGGACTGACAGCCATTCTGTGCACCCTTGCCACGGCTGAAAATGGAGACGACGTCCACCACTTGCCGAAGTTCACTTCGCTCGTGGCCAAAGAGAACAGGCAAATCCTGGCACTGTCCGAGTCAGGGAAGATAACGGCCATCGACGTGCATGATGGCTACGGCGACGCTTATCACCTCCAGTTCATCACCATGGAGCCTGGTTCAATCTTCCTCCCTGTGCTCCTCCGCACTGACATGGCCTTCTACGTTCACACTGGTACGCATTTATCAGTTTCTTCAGTCTCTTGATTTCGCTCTGCGTGCAGGTGTTTGTTCTGAAGCTTTCGACCTTTCGTGTGTAGGTAGAGGAAGAGTAACCTTCATCAGCCAGGGCGGTGACGAGGAAGAAATGGACATCGTCCGCGGCGACGTTTACAGGCTCGAGCAAGGTACCACCTTCTATGTGAAAAGCCACCCCGATCCCGCGAGAGAGCGGCTCCGGATTCATGCCATCTTTGACACTTCAGAGATTGATTGTTACAGTGCCTTGGTAGGTTTGTAAGTCGATCTTTGGGCATTGTTGACGAGGCTAACTGCTTCTTGGTTGCAGGGGCTTTCTGCAGGAGCTTACTCGAATGTCAGCGACTTAGTTCGAGGATTCGATGACGGCGTTCTCCAGATGGGTTTTGGGGTACCTTAATAATTTGAACTTGTGACAAGATCTGGATTTGATATACGAGTGATTGATTCTGTAATGGATATGCAAGGTTTCGGCGGAAACAGTTCGAGACATCAAATCTGCTCCGACGCCTCCTCCGATAGTGCTCTCGTCTGGAAGGAATGAGACGGAGGAGCCAAACTGGAAGAAAGAGATCATTGGAGCCCTTTTTGGCGTCAGAGGAACGTCCGATTTTCTGAGCAAGAAGAAAAAGATGAGCGGGAGCAAGGCGTTCAATTTCTTCAAGGCTAAACCGGACGTGCAGAACGCGAATGGATGGAGCACTGCGTTGACGCACAAGGACCTCAAAGCTCTCAAGGGCTCCCATTTTGCCCCATTCATGGTCAATTTGATGAGGGTTAGCGATCGAATTCTTGAAAATCTTGGAGAAATCTGGACTTGTGTTGATTTGCTAATGACATTTAATTTTGAAGGGCTCGATGATGGGGCCGCACTGGAACCCTAGGGCGACGGAGGTCGCCATCGTGATAGAGGGGCGAGGCGTGGTGCAACTAATTTGCCCCAGCGATGCATCGGGAAAGAAGATCAGGGCCGCCGCCAGATGCCAGAACACGAGGTTCGAGGTGAAGAAAGGGGATGTGTTCGTGGTGCCGCGATTCCACCCGATGGCGCAGATCTCGTACAACAACGAGACCTTGGCGTTCGTGGGATTCAGCAGCTCGACGAAGAACAACCACCCGCAGTTCCTGACGGGGAAGAGGTCGGTGCTGCGGACGATCGGCGTGGATGTGTTGGCGGCGGCGTTCAATGTGAATTCGAGCGTGGTAGAGGGCTTTCTGGCCTCTCGAGACGAGTCGATCATGCGTCCGTGCACGTCGTGCGCGGAGGAGATGAAAGCGAAGATGAAGAGGGAGGAAGAGGAGAAGAGGAAGAGAGAGGAGGAGGAAGAAGAAGAAGAGTGGGAAAGAGAGGAAGAGGCGAGGAAGAAGAAAGAGGAGGCGGCGGCGAGGAAGGAGAAGGAAGAAGACGAAAGGAAGAGAGAAGAGGAAGAGGAAGAGAAAGAGGAGAGGAGATGGGAGGAAGAAGAGGAGCGGAAAAGAGAGGAAGAGTGGAAGGAAGGAAGGAAGGAGGAGTGAGTGGGTTTCTATAACTAGTAGTCTCCGAATAAAGACGAAGGATGAATAATGAATTTCTTTCATGCATTTTTCTTTTGCGTGGTAGTTTTGCTTAATCAATTTACTTTAATAATAGCAAATAAAACATTATAAGTTCGACTCTATAGCTGTAAGTCGAGTCGAGTTTTGTAATAAATGTAAGCACAAGTGAGTTTAAAATGAATTAATTCGCTTTAAATGATTATTTAAGTTTAGTTTAAACTTTTTTTGAGTTAAAGTTTGATTTATTGTTATTGAATTATCAATTTAAATTTATTTGAATATTTAAAACTTTTATATTTAAATTTGTTAGTTTATTTTAAAATTTTATTTATTTATTTTTAATGTGTTGATTAAAGTTTTATTGATTAATACGGTTTAAAAATATTGTTCAGAATATTATTTAGTTGAATGTATAAGTATTTAAGTTGAATGAATTATTTAATTTTATTTATTTAATTGATTTTTATAAGTATTGAATGAATATTGATTCCGTCTAGAAGTGACAATAGAATTATCGATGAGTATGAGTTGGTTAGGACTTAGGAGTTTGACGAAATAAAGATTTTTGACTTAGCAACATTTGCAAGCACAGTGGAAGAAGGGAAAAAAGTATCAGTAAGAGGTTGGAGATCCTTAATGCAATTACTCCAACAATTAAGTTAAAAAGGGTGGAGAAGAAGAAAAGTAAATGAATCGAAAAAACAAAGTAGGCTCGTGTATTTACCATAGTGGCGAGGGATCTCTTTTATAATGTCTTTTATAATTTTTGTATTTAATGAGGTATTATATGATTGTTTGATAACTTGTTTAATCACTATCATCATGCTTCCGTATCCTAGAGTCTCATTATACGTGTGGGAAGTATTGCGTATCCATATAAAAATATAATCTTTTGATTTTTTTAGAAACTCACGTGTTGTATTAATGATGAAATTAAATCGTGGATCAAGAGCTTTATTGAACTACTTGTCAGAAGATAGGTCATGAACATGGAGCCTAGTTTTTCATAAGGAGTGAATAGGTTATGATAGTATCCCCATGAGGAGTTGAGTCTTATAAGCAGCTGGCAAACTGGGGTGCGGACTCTTGAGAGCATGTTTGATCGACAACAAGCGATGGGGAGCAGAGTCATGCAAATAACTGGCAAACTGGGACACAGAGTCCTTGAGAGCATGTCATATCAACATCAGACTATCGGGAGGTGATGGGGAGCAGAATCTCATTAATAATTGGCAGACTGAGGTGCAGGGACCCTGAGAGCATATCCGATCGGCATCAGCCGATACGGAAGTGATGAGGAGCAGAGCTCTATAAGTATTTGACCGAGCGGGGAATTGGGCCTCTCAGAGTTCTGTGTGGATTGAGATGTAATAGGGAGCAGGGCCCCGTAAACATCTGATCGAGCTGGGAGCTAGACCCCTTAGAGTGTTCGATCAACCTTAGTCGATCGGGATGAGGGATTCCCACTAGGTAGGTTCCTCAGTCCTTGTCCTACCTTGAACTTTTGACTACCACCTATTGTTGGGATTTAATCAAAGTCTCATATTGGAAAGATTTAAAAAAGATTACGTGTTTAAAAGTATGTAAGATATTTCTATTAGCATGAGGCATTTTGAATAGACCTCAAGAGCAAAGTCATGAAGGTTTAGGTCTAAAGTGAACAATATTATATCATTGTGAAGATATGTGAATATTCTTCAGTCACAACAAATGGTATTAGAGCCATGGTTCAGACCAAATGTCAGCGAGGTGGTTTTGAACAAAGTTACTAGAAGGCTCGGAGCAAGTCAGGGTAATTAGACGCTCGCGGGGAGCTTCTGTAACGCCCCGGCCCAGGCGGGCCCCACCCGTACTGAATCGAGAACGTCACCAGAATTGCCCATCGGGTTGACGACTAGCTCCACAGACCATCGGAGGTCCTTTCAGCGTGCTTTGTCCTCACTCGCATGCACCTTGGAAAACTTCTCAGGAGGTCACTCATCCTCAGATTTCTCCAAGCCAAGCACGCTTAACTTTAGAGTTCTTAAGTTTGGGTTTCCGAAAAAGAAGGTGCACCTTGGTAATATGGATAGTACCATCTAACATTTTAAGTCATACTTAACCAGAATCTCAAAACCGGGGTATTACAATCACCCCACTTAAAGATACAACGTCCTCGTTGTGTAACCACGAATCACACCACAGACAAATCCCAGAATCTCCCTCGCTAGGTGGTGCCCTGGGTGCTCCTGCCACAAGCGCACTCACGATCGCAAGGTCTCCTTGCTACCATCTGTAACGCCCCGGCCCAGGCGGGCCCCACCCGGACCAAACCGAGAACGTCACTAGAATTGCCCATCGGGTTGACGACTAGCTCCACAGACCACCAGAGGTCCTTTCAGCGTGCTTTGTCCTCACTCGCACACACCCTGGAAAACTTCCCAGGAGGTCACTCATCCTCAGATTTCTCCAAGCCAAGCACGCTTAACTTTAGAGTTCTTAAGTTTGGGCTTCCGAAAAGGAAGGTGCCCTTGGTAATATGGATAGTACCATCTAGCCTTTTAAGTCATACATAACCAGAATCTTAGAACCGGGGTATTACAGCTTCGGAGTAGGTCAGAGTGATCTAATGTTCACAGGGAAGGCCCAGAGCATGAGAGTAATTGTGGTCATTCATTTGAGGGAAGGATTGTTGGGATACAATCAAAGTCCCATATTAGAAAGATATGAAAAAGACCATGGGTTTAAAAGTTTATATGATATCTCCATTGGTATAAAACATTTTTGATTGAGTCAAAGAGTATAGTCATAAGGGCTTAGGCACAAAGTGAACAATATCATATCATTATGGAGATATGTAAATATCCTTTAAGACACAACAAATGGTATCAGAGTCATTGTCCATACCACATGCCATATGGAGCGACCTTAAACGAACTTGTGAGAAGACCAGGAGTGGGTCAGGATGATCAAATGCTCGTGGAGAAGGTCCGGAGCAAGTCAGGGTGACCAAATACGGATGCTCGCGAGGAGGCCCGAAGTAGCTCAAGATGACCATATGCTCGTAAGGAGGTCCGGAGTAGGTCAAGGTGACCGGATGCTCATGGGAGCTGCTTTGGACCTCCCGACGAGTATTTGCATCTGGTCACCCTGACCTGCTCCTAGCCTTCCCCGCGAGCATCCAGTCATCCTGACCCCCTTGGGACCTCCCCACGAGTTTGTTTAAGGCTACGCCACATGACATCTAATCTGAACCATGGCTCTGATACCATTTGCTATGTCGTAAAGGATATTCACATATATCCATAATAATATGATATTGTCCACTTTGGACCTAAGCTTTCATAATTTTGCTCTTTGACTCTACCCAAAATATCTCATGTCAATGGAGATATCATACATCCTTTTAAACTCATATGATTTTTTTTTCATATCTTTCTAATGTGGAAATTTGATTGTATCCCAACAATTCTTCCTTCAAACAAAGGACCATAATTACTCTCATGCTCCAAGCCTTTCTGTGAGTTCATTTAAAGCCACCTCACATGGCATCTAGTCTGGACTATGACTCTGATATCATTTGTTGTGTCCTAAAAGATGTATGATATCTTTATTAATATAAGACCTTTTAGGTAGAGCTCAAGAGCAAAGCCATGAAAGCTTAAGTCCAAAGTGGATAATATTATGTCATTGTGGAGATATGTGAATATCCTTTAGCACACAATAAATGGTATCAGAGTTATGGTCCAGACTAGATTCCATGTGGGGCGGCCTTGAATGAACTCGCAGAGAGGCCCAAAGTGGGTCAGGGTGATCGAATACTTGCGAGGAAGGTTTAGAGCAGGTCCCGGAGTAGCTCAGTGTGACCAGATGCTCGCGAGAAGGTCCAGAGCAAGTCAAGGTGACCTGATGCTCGCGAGAGCTGTTTCGAACCTAACCGTGAGCATCCATATCTGATCACCCTAACCTACTCCGAGCCTTCCCCTCGAGTATCCTGTCACCCTTATCCGCTCTGGGCCTTCTCCACGAGTTTGTTCAAGGCTATCCCACATGGTATCTGGTCTGGACCATGACTCTGATGTCATTTGTTGTTGTTGGTGCTGGAAGCATCCGCCGATCGAACCCAGGTTTTGATAATGGCAAAGGAATTCAAAGTTAAGATTGTGTGTGATCTAACAGTCTGAATAAGCTTGTAGGAAAGTTCTAAGTGTACTTAGACAAAAGTCCTAGCTGCGGTTAGGGTTTAGGGTTAGGCAGGTGGAAAATCTTAGGGGGTGGTAACCCTAGGTCATAGGGGGTGGTAACCCTATGCGGAAAGTCTTGGCGGGTCGAGGACTTCAGGCAAAAGTCATAAGGGGTGGTAACCCTAAGTGGGAAGTCTTGGTGTCGCGAACCAAGTGGAACACTGGATGGGTCGGGGGAGCGAGCTGTTGGTGCAACATCCCTCAGGTCAAGGGTGACCTGGTTAACCAAGCTGAGTCTTGGTTTGGGTTTAGATGTTTGACAATAAGATATTGATCGAAGAAGAGTCAAGTAGGTCAAGGTTGACCGGATACTTGACTGGGAAGTCCTAACTGGCATGTTAGGCAGGTGAAAGTCCTAGTGAGTGAAGCTAGGCAGAAGGAAATCCTGGTGAGTGAAGCCAGGTGAAAGTCCTAGTGAGTGAAGCTAGGCAGATGGAAAACCCTAGTGAGTGAAGCTAGGTGAAAGTCCTGGTGAGTGAAGCCAGGTGAAAGTCCTAGTGAGTGAAGCTAGGCAGATGGAAAACCCTGGTGAGTGAAGCCAGGTGAAAGTCCTAGTGAGACAGAAGAAAATCCTGGTGAGTGAAGCTAGGTGAAAGTCCTAGTGAGTGAAGCTAGGCAGATGGAAAACCCTAGTGAGTGAAGCTAGGTGAAAGTCCTGGTGAGTGAAGCCAGGCAAGGGAAAATCCAGATGGATCAAAGATGATCGGACATCTGGTGTTGGGAAGTCCAAGTAGGTCAAAGGATTGACCGGATACTTGGCAAGAGGAGGAAGTCCAAATGGGTCAAGGTTGACCGGACATCGGTGGAAGTCCAAGTAGGTCAATGGAGTGACCGGATACTTGGCACGACGAGTAAAAGTCCAAGTGGGTCAAAGGATTGACCGGACACTTGGTGGGGAGTCTGGCGGTCAAGGGAGTGACCGGATGCGAGGCATGATGTACCAACAGTCAAGGTTGACCGGATGTTGGTTAGGAGGTTTGGGACTTGGTTTTGGGCAAAACCCGGATCGATCCGTGGATCGATCCAGCCGTGGATCGATCGCACAGAGATCCCTTTGGTCGATCAGAAGCTCGGATCGATCCGTGGATCGATCCGAGGTCCTATCGATCAGCCGATCGACGACCGTCGCGCGATAAGCGCCGGATCGATCCGTGGATCGATCCAGCGCGCTTCTGAGCAGAAGCTCGGATCGATCCGTGGATCGATCCAGCCTCCGATCGATTCGGAACATTCGAATCGATCGGATCCGACCGCTGGCGTCGTTAAAGGCCGCGGCGTGGTCTTCGTGATCTCTTCACGAGCTCTTCTCGATTCATTCCAGCTCCTCCACGGCTCTCTACAAGCACGTGATCGCCAGTTCTTGAAGGTTCTTGGAGGCTTTCCAAGTCAAGAGGCGGATCTATTGCAAGAGGAAGAAGTTAGGGTTAGGGTTTTTACTGCACATCTTGTAAGCTTTTGCTTAACTTGTATTTCCCTTTCTTCTTCTTGTATTGAGAGTGTTGTAGGGCTTCTCCGCCTTTGGTAGTTACCATAAAGGAGTGTTATTCATAGTGGAGGGTGTGTGCGTTGGTGTGGATCCTTGGATTAGTCACCTCTTGTGAGGTGGATACCAAGTAAAATCCTAGTGTTAGCGTTTTGTGTTTGTTTCTGTATTTTCCGCTGCACATCCAAGAAGAAACAAGCAACGCCAAGCGACGAGCGAACGTGACGAGCTATTCACCCCCCCCCCCTCTAGCTACTTTTGGTCCCAACAAGTGGTATCAGAGCAAGGGAATCATCGCCGGAAGGGTCAAGCATATCAAGAAAAGCTAGAGGGTGAAGAAGTTGGAGCAAATTCTTCAAGTTCAAGACTTTATCAAGCTCAACTTCAAGATGCAATTCCAAGATGGACTTGGATTTGACACAAGGGTGGCTCCACCATACACTTCTACGAGTTTTGATTCTTGGAGATCAAGAATCGAAAACTTTCTTATGATGGAGATAGAGCAATGGTTTGCTCTAATGGAAGGCTTCAAAGCTCCAACGAACTCCAAGGGCAAGCTTCTAAAGAAAAGCAGATGGAGCTCGGAGCAAATTCAAAGGGGCGAGGCAAATGACAAAGTGACCAAGCTTTTGGTCAACTTATTGCCTAGCCACATCTTGGCTCAAGTTGGAGAATTCGAAGATGCCAAGGAGCTTTGGAGCAAATTGGCCAAGTTTCATGAAGAGATCCCCTCCACTGTACGAGATCAAGAAGAATCCAGAGAGGGAGACTCTGTGGAGCAAGACCAAGAGGAGGATTCCGAGGTTGAGAGATGCTCAACCTCCGAAGGAGAGGAAATCCAAGAAGCTTCATCCTCAAGGGAATGCAACGAAGGGAACAAGGAGAGAGCATACTCCTTGTTTCATATTCAAGATGATGAAGCCTCCACCTCTAGGATTGAGGGGGAGCAATCCTTGGTGACGCCGGATCAAGAAGAAGGAGAAGCTTCTACATCCGGGTCAAGAGACGAAGAGGAGGAAGAAGCTTCTACCTCCACAAGTCAAGAAAAAACAAATGGAGGAGAATCAAGGTCCGATCAAGAGGAAGCTTCTACCTCCGGATCCAAAGAAAAAGATGCCACTCCTACAAGCAAAGGTATAAATATTTCAATTAATAATAAAAATCATATTATATGCTTTGAATGTAGGGAACATGGGCACTACAAGAGCAAGTGCCCTAAATTAGCCAAGAAGAAGGGCCAAGTGGCACAAAAGGGCAAGGTGAAGCCCAAGGAGACCATCCCCAACACAAAGAAGAGCAAGGAGCATATTATATGCTTCTCTTGCAATCAAAAGGGGCATTACCGGAGTCAATGCCTCAAGGGGAAGAAGATGGTCAAGGCTCAAGGAGGCACTAGTCAAGGGGGAACCTCCAAGGTAAAGAAGAAGGTAACATTTATTGAGCCTACTCCTTTACATTATGGTAAAAAGCATGATAATTCTAATTTTTATCATTTTAATGCGATTTACCATAAGAATAGGAAGCATGAGGGCTTTAAGGAAAAGCATGTGGCCCTACATGCCAAAACTACAACACCTAAGGCTAGGAATGTAGGTAAAAGTCTAGGCAAGAACTCTAAGGATTGTAGATACAAGCCTAGAAACAAAAATGCTCATGGACTTAATGAAAAACCAAATTCTAAGGATTTAATGATAGAAAATCAAGTCTTGAGATCAAGACTTGATAAAATGGAAAAGACCCTAAAAAGGATGGAAAATATCCTAAAAGGGCAAAATGAGCAAAACCTAGGGCTAGGAAAGTCAAAGCCATCAAATAGCCATAGAGGTTTGGGATACAAACCAAAGGCTAAGAAGGATGTGCCTAGTTATCATAGGGTTCCATATAGTTATGGAACCAACCCTAGGTTTAGTGGTCAAGTCAAGAATACTAGGGAAGTCATCCCTAAGAGTATTTTTGCAACCAAAGTGACTAAGACTTCTAAGAAGTCTAAGAAAGTCACTAACAAGGTCACTAGGAAGGTATCTAGGGAAGTTATCCCTAGTGAGTACCTAGAGCATCCAAGGAGCACCAATAGGTGTTGGGTTCCTAGGAGCATCTTCTCTACCCCATAAATGGGTTAGAGAGTGTCAACTCCAATTAGAAGGGTAGTTAACCCAACTTTGAGGAAATTGACACTCAAGGAGCATTTTCAAGGTTTTGTTAACCTTTGAAAATGAAATGGAACTATTATTTACTCCTTGAAAGAGTAAAATGTGCCTAGTGGTGAAAAGTTGATTTTAATCTTAAAAGGCACATATTGGGAAATTCATAAGAGCTACCAAGTTGGGATTTTGGTATGTTCTTAGGAAATTTAAGGCAATCCGGGCCTTAATTTTAAAGTGCTACTCTTGTGGAAAAATGAAATATGCCAACATTTGAGGAATATGCTTAATTTCAATTGGCATAAATTAATCAAGGGAATTAGAAATGCCAATTTAGGTTTTGGCGTTTTCTTGACGCACTTAAGGGCAATCTAGGTTTAAGTTGTAAGTTTAGCTAAGGTTTTAAGGATACTTAGATAGCTAATCTAGGTATATTTTATTTATGCTAAATCTTGCCATGATTGTTTGCCCATCATATGCCATGACATCATGTCTACTTTTGCATTCATGACGTATCATGAAAAATACAAAAATACCATGTCATGTCATGCATACATCATGTAGTTATAGGAATATTTCTCGTGAAAGTTATTTTATTTTGATGTATGCCATAACATTATCATGCATTAGTTTAATTCCTTGTAATTAAGGACAAAAGGCATTTAACAACAATTATTAACAAGTGACATCCTTGGTGGATGTCTAGTATATATCTAAAATGCCTAGATAGATATGCATGATCTCTAGAATAGGGCAAAACCAATCTCTACATCTCACAAAGACCTATAAGATGACTTGTATGTGTTTTAGTGCACATTAGATACAAGTGAGATGTTAGGATGATGAACAAAACTCAAGATGTTGATTTAGTGCATTCTTTTGAGTTTTAGTTTCATCAAAACACATAGATATGTGTTTTCCCATCATTGGGAAAGCTAATGTACAAGTCATGTGCATTAAGCCCAAGGAATATGGTGGGATATTGGTTTGAAAAAGTTTTCAAAATGATTTTGGAAAACCTTGGTGAAGGCTATCTTTTGATAGTAATCACCATTGAATAGTTAGACACAAACTTAAAGAAAACACTAAAGTTTTTGCAAGTTTTCAAGTTTGTGTCAATCTTTGAAAATATGATGTATTTTCATAGAAAACTATTTTTTTCTTGATAATATATGCCCTAAACAATGTCTACACGAAATTTCATAATTTTTGGATTTTTGTAGAATTTTCTAGGGGGTTCGTTGACCGAAATGGAATTTCAGCAACTATCGAGTTTCGATCGATCCATGGATCGATTGAGTGCCTGAATCGATCCATGGATCGATTGGCAAATCTATAGAAGAGCTCTGGATCAATCAGCCGATCGATTCAGTAGTCTGAATCGATCAGTGGATCGATTCAGAAAGGTTCAATCGATTGGAACCCAACTCCAATCGATCCAAGTTGCTGATTTTGGCTGAGAAAGCCTGATTTCAGCACTTTGAACCTATTTTTAGTCTAGGTACTCATTCCAAACCCTTAAAATACATTTGTATACATAAAAAGGGTGTTTTCGTGTTGAAAATAAGGATGGAATGGTAAAGGAAGGCTAAGTTGAAGTTTAGGTTGAGGTTTGTTTCAAATTTTGAACATTTGAACCTCAAAACTTCTAAATCTGGGTTTCCTAAAGGTTTAGGGATTCCAAGTCATTGTTGGTGCAATGACAGAAGTTACCACCATGTCTTTAGGGGGAGGGACTCTTTAAAGACATGAAAATTATTTTTCATGAACCTTGGAAGGTGGTTAACCTTCTGTTGTGAACTTGCTCAAGGTTGAGCATTTAAACTTGAAATGGGGATAAATGGGGAGTGGATATCCTCATCATTTCAAGTGGCAACTCAAGTGGTTGAAAATGCTCAAGGTTGGGTATTTGTCAACGTTGAGGGAGAAGTTAAGGATAATGAAGGGTATGGGACCTTCATTATTGTGTTGATCACAATGAGTGAAGTTGTGATCACGATGAGCAACTCTTCAGGGGGAGAGTCTTCAACAGATGAAGTTGTTAAAGTGTGCCCAAAATTGGAGCATAGGTTGATGTGTGTCCAAAGATGGGTTGATGTGTTTTATTAGTAGGGGGTTGATGTGTGCCAATAGGGGGAGAATGAAAGGAAGTAAGTTAGGTTTTCATTACCTAGAGGGAGTTTGCCCTCTTAGGGGGAGAATGAAAAGCTTAATTTATGGGTTCATTACCTAGTGGCATGAAGAAGGAGGCTATAGGATTAGCCTAACTTACATGTGGGATTGTAAGTGTGATTGTAGTATTGTCAAACATCAAAAAGGGGGAGATTGTTGGTGCAACATCCCTCAGGTCAAGGGTGACCTGGTTAACCAAGCTGAGTCTTGGTTTGGGTTTAGATGTTTGACAATAAGATATTGATCGAAGAAGAGTCAAGTAGGTCAAGGTTGACCGGATACTTGACTGGGAAGTCCTAACTGGCATGTTAGGCAGGTGAAAGTCCTAGTGAGTGAAGCTAGGCAGAAGGAAATCCTGGTGAGTGAAGCCAGGTGAAAGTCCTAGTGAGTGAAGCTAGGCAGATGGAAAACCCTAGTGAGTGAAGCTAGGTGAAAGTCCTGGTGAGTGAAGCCAGGTGAAAGTCCTAGTGAGTGAAGTTAGGCAGATGGAAAACCCTGGTGAGTGAAGCCAGGTGAAAGTCCTAGTGAGTGAAGCTAGGCAGAAGGAAATCCTGGTGAGTGAAGCCAGGTGAAAGTCCTAGTGAGTGAAGCTAGGCAGATGGAAAACCCTAGTGAGTGAAGATAGGTGAAAGTCCTGGTGAGTGAAGCCAGGCAAGGAAGGAAATCCAGATGGATCAAGGATGATCGGACATCTGGTGTTGGGAAGTCCAAGTAGGTCAAAGGATTGACTGGATACTTGGCAAGGAAGGAAGTCCAGATGGGTCAAGGTTGACCAGACATCTGGTGGAAGTCCAAGTAGGTCAATGGAGTGACCGGATACTTGGCACGACGAGTAAAAGTCCAAGTGGGTCAAAGGGATTGACCGGACACTTGGTGGGGAGTCCTGGCAGGTCAAGGAGTGACCGGATGCGAGGCATGATGTACCAACAGTCAAGGTTGACCGGATGTTGGTTAGGAGGTTTGGGACTTGGTTTTGGGCAAAATTGGATCGATCCGTGATCGATTCAGCCGTGGATCGATCGCGATCGATCCGCATTCTTCCGGTCGAAGCTTCGGATCGATCCGTGATCGATCCAGAGGTCTCGATCGATCGGCCGATCGATCGGACGATCCCGCGTGATAAGCGCCGGATCGATCCGTGGATCGATCCAGCGCTTCTCGATCAGAAGCTCGGATCGATCCGTGGATCGATCCAGCCTCCGATCGATTCGGAACATTCGAATCGATCGGGATCCGACCGCGTCGGGTTTAAAGCCGCAGGCGAGCGTGGTCTTCGGTATCTCTTCACGAGCTCTTCTCGGATTCATTCCAGCTCCTCCACAGCTCTCTACAAGCACGTGATCGCCAGTTCTTGAAGGTTCTTGGAGGCTTTCCAAGTCAAGAGGCGGATCTATTGCAAGAGGAAGAAGTTAGGGTTAGGGTTTTTACTGCACATCTTGTAAGCTTTTGCTTAACTTGTATTTCCCTTTCTTCTTCTTGTATTGAGAGTGTTGTAGGGCTTCTCCGCCTTTGGTAGTTACCATAAAGGAGTGTTATTCATAGTGGAGGGTGTGTGCGTTGGTGTGGATCCTTGGATTAGTCACCTCTTGTGAGGTGGATACCAAGTAAAATCCTAGTGTTAGCGTTTTGTGTTTGTTTCTGTATTTTCCGCTGCACATCCAAGAAGAAACAAGCAACGCCAAGCAACGAAGCGCACCGAGCGAACGTGACGAGCTATTCACCCCCCCTCTAGCTACTTTTGGTCCTAACACGAGCGTCCAACAGAAAGTTCGGAAGCATCGAGCGCCGAGCAAAAGTCCAGTCGATCTGGAGGATCGTACTGGCAACAGGTAACTCTTCTGAGAGGAGTAGGTGAGGACGCGTTCCCGGCAGAGGGAACAGTAGGCGTCGGGTCGACCTAGGGTTTCCGGTCCGAAATCCGAAGTCAGACCCAGGATAGTCCGGAGACTATCAATATCTTATTCACTATGACTATTATGTGCTAACTTTGTTTTGCAAGGTATGTGTTTGAGACTAACACATTTTGCAGGAACAAAGGAGCAGTTTTTCACCTTGGATGAACAGTACCCGAGGCGCCTCCATAGAGCTTGGAGGTGTAATGACCCAATTTTCCTCATTAGGAGTTCTAAAAGTTCTTAAAAATATTTAGAAATACTTTAGAAAAATTCTAGAGATTTTTAAAAATTTTTAGAGTATTTTTATGTAATTTTTGGAGGTCGTTTGGTATTTTTACCAAAAGAAAGAAGTTTTGACAAAAAATGTCCAAGCCAAGGCTCGAACCGGCAACCCCTGACCTGAGCAAAACCCGGCTAACCAACTGGGCTAGCAGTTGTTACGTAATCAAATAAAGGGAGAATTTTATTTAAGTAGTAGAAGATAATAACAAGAAATAATAGGGAGAAAAAAAAAATTGGTTGCAGCCGGGATTCGAACCCGCGACTCCAATCATGAGCCAAGTCGCGGCTGACCAAGTGCTCCAGCCGTCAATTTTGCTTAGAAAAGGTAGGAAATTTATTTAAAGCAGTTAACAGAATATTAAGATTATAAGAGGAGAACTTAGGGCTTGATTTATTACCCGTGACCTATTTCCTTCTCCTCTTCTCTCCTCGCGTCTCTCTTCTGCGCGCGACGACCGTGCTCGGGCGGAAGGCTAGGGCTTCGATCCGGCGGTCGGCCAAGGTTCTCCAAGGGGTTCCTCCATCTCCCTAAGCTCTTCTCGACGAGGAGGAGTAGGGAGCACGAAGAAGTGTCGGGATTTCGAGCTCGCCGAAAGCCCTAGAAGCCTCCTTCTCGGTTGTAAGTCCAAGAAATCCAAAGTAAGTCGCTTACTCACCTGCAGTAGGATAGCTTCGGATTTCTATTTCTTTTGTGTTCCGAATGTGTTCTGTGAAGAAGGTTAGATTAGGGTTGCTGCCGTGACCTTCAAAGGAAGAATAGATTGTGTTCTTATCTAAACCTTTTGTGTTCTTAAGTTATCTAAAATAGTTTAAGGATTCATGTTTCCTTCAGTCTTTAGTTTTCTGCCGAGAATATCAGAGAAGAGAAACGGATTATATCGTTTCGAATTATAGATTTGGTTTCGGTTTTGGTAATGAATGTGGTTTCCTTGTATTTTTCTTGGTATGTCGTGAGAAAGGATTGAACTTCGAAGTTCTACCATGAGTTGAGGTTTCAGAGATGTTCTAATTGTTCTTGCTCATGCTTAATCCATCGCATGCTTTCTGTTTTGGGTTCTGTACCGGATTTGAGATTGAATTTGTTGCTGCCCTGTTTCTTCGGGTTGTTTGAGTTTCTAGATAGAAGTTTGATTGTGTTCTGCGATTTTGATATGTTAAGGATTCGGTTTCCAGCATGCTATGCTTTGTTCTATGAGTTTCTTTGTGGTATTCCTTCGATTGGATTCTTCCCAGTTGTCTTTTGATTCGGCCGGAGGTTTCACAGTCGCTCTTGTTTGTGCTTACTGCTATGAACAAAGAACAGTTATATGTTTGTAAGATCTCAGAATTAAATTTCTTTGCTATTGTGTAATTTTGATTCAATTGTTAGATTGAGGAAATGAATGAATTGATTAGGTTGTGCATGTTGTTTATTCAAAGCAGTAGAAACCCACCCCACTATATTACCATGCAAATCAACTATGAAGGCCTACATTTTTGCAAACTAAAGTGTACCTTACCTTCTATAAATGGTATATTTAAGAGCAGTAAGTGTTCCTTGTTTTCTTGCTTGGGATTTTTCTATACAGTATTGGGATGGCTAGAGGTTTAAGAGTAGCTAGTGTGCTTATGATTTGGTGTTCCAATTTTGACTAAGTTGTAACAGGCTTAAAGATTATGATTTCCTTATAAAAGTATAGCTGTGAATAAGTTTTATATTGGTATTGTTTTAGTTTTCCAGTAAGCTTAATTTGATTCGTGCATGGAGAGCTTATAGTGCAGATTTCTTAGAGCTTAAAATACATATTGTATGTGCAGATTTCTTTTTGTATTCTATGCATGATTATGTGTTACATAGTTAGTTTCATTCATAGATGCATAAGAAAGATAAAGAAAAGTATAAGAAAGATAAAGAAAAGAAAGAAAAGGCCGAGGCCTTAAGTAGATCCCAAAAGTCAAGACTTTAGGGATTTTGGCACACAAGGTGCCTATTAAAATGCCAAGGCATTCAAAGAAGAAGTAATTAAGATTATAAGTATTTTACTTTTAAGAAGAGGCTAGTACCCGACTTCCGAGGTTGTCGTTAAACAAATCCAGGTGTTCAATTCCGAGGTCTTGGCCCTGCTCTTTTAGGATTGGTGGCTCGCTACCCCAACCTATTAGGGAACGCGCATAAGATGGTACTATGCCTGGGCCCAAGAAGAAGTTGATTATTATTTTGAAGTATTATAAGTATAAGTTTTTGGACAAGTAAAACGAGTTTTACATAAACATAAAGTATTAAAAGATGAAGTTTAGAACAAATGAAATAAGATTCATATAGTTCTAAAAATCAGTAAGTTTAGTTCTTTGTTTTACCATGTTTATCTAGTAGATGAGTAGTTTTCATGTTTACCTATTAGATGAGCAGCATGATTAACTATTAGAATTACATGAGTAGATTCCTTAACTTTTCTTTGCTATTAGTTCGACATGAGCAGTTATGTTTATGCTTTATTTCTTTTTAGAGCATATAGTTTCTAGTTCTTTTTGTATACATGCACATTCGTGTTTTTGTGAGTTAGATAGCGCTTACTAAGCAAATTTTGCTTATAGACTACACTTCCTCTTACTGCATATATAGGAAAGGAAAAGATATAGCAAGGAAGGCGACAAGGTGGCGCGGATGGTGTGTGATGTTTGGACTATGGAGTAGACTAAGAGATTGAACCAGAGTTTATTTAGAATGTTTGGGTTTAAGTGTTTAACGTATTTAGAACTTGTGCATGTTATTATTTGGTTTGGTTTGTCGTGTATTTGTTAGAGTTGATTTTTCCTTGGTATTGTGTTTCTTTTTGATATATAAACTGCGTGGTTGATTGATATGTGTTCCAGCCGCTTGTGGCTGTGTATATTATGTTATGTATGTCAGTTTAAGGTCACCGGTACAGGGGAGACTCTGTCGAAATTTTTCGGTAGGGTTTCCATGTGATTTTTAATCATACCGGTTAAGTAGAGTTAGTAGTTAAGTAACGGTCATCCTTAGAGAGTAGTAGTAGTAAGAAGGGTGGTCGTTACAGGAGGTGTCTTAGGTACAAGGTGAGGCTGTCTACGAGAAGGAGCTGGAGGTGCCTTCATAGGGACTGAAGGCGCTTTGGATTGCGGCTTGGAGGTGCCTTGGAGTGGCGTTGAAGGCGCCCTCAAGTGGATAACGAGCAGCGGTCAAAGCCTGATCGATAGTAGCTGAATCGGGATAAAATCTTGGGTCAGAGGCGCCTTGGAGCTTAATGGAGGTGCCTTGAACACCCTATATAAGGGGACCTCGAGGCAGCAGTTGAAAAATAACCTTCTAAGCGACCCTTTTGCGACAAGTTGCCAACAAGAAGTTCCCGAAGTGCTGTAGCAACATCCCGATGACCTTGAGCCCCATATTTGATATTCTTGTTGTCAGTATTGCATTCTTTACAGTTTAAATTGTTATTAGTTTGTAATAACTTTTCGAGTTTATAGTTGTTGCCCACCGGAAGCGATCAACGATCGGGGGTCTTGGACTAGGAGTCGCCACAGGCTTCGAACCAAGTAACTCCTCGTGTCTTTGTGAGTGATTGTCTTTTTAATTTCCGTTGCGTTTATCACTTGAGTTTTACGAATCGAACGAAATAGCCACGAGCGTTATTCACCCCCCCTTTAGCGCTTCTCGATCCAACAATTGGTATCAGAGCAGGTCGCTTCGATTTGGTGCAACCACCAATCAAGCATTTTTTTCGTAGTTATTTTCAATTTTACGGAGTTAATTAGAATTAGCTTAATAGCTACATTCTAATTCTTTTTACGAATCGATTTTAGCTCGAAATTGATGCAACACCACTCGAGCTCGTTAATTTTAGCTATATTCCCGCACTACTAATCCAAGACCTAGTATTGGGACATCTTGTTTTATTTTGTATTTGCATATTAATTAAATGGCCCAGTAAGAAGGATATAGTACCGTTCGTCCCCCTCTCTTCACCGGAGAAAATTTCGGGTACTGGAAAGGATGAATGGAAATCTTCCTAAAAATCCAGTTCGATATGTGGATGATCGTCATGACTGGATTCCAACTGCCAACCGACGAAGATGGCAAGCCTACACCCTGCGAGAACTGGGAACCAACTCTAATCAAGAAGGTGGAAGCCAATGCTAGAGCGACCTGCACCCTCCAGTGTGGGCTGACCAAGGAGGAGCTCAACAGAGTTGGTCCGTTTTCAACCGCAAAGGAGCTATGGGAGAAGCTGATCGAACTGCACGAGGGCACCTCCGACACCAAGGTAAGCAAAAGAGATCTGTTATTTAATAAATTATATAATCTAAAAATGCAGGAAGGAGAGACAGCAAGTCAACTCCACGCTCGTATTCAAGACATCCTCAACTCCCTCCACACGATCGGTCAAAGGGTTGAGAACATGGATATAATAAGGTACGCTCTTAATGCATTTCCAAGGAGTACATTGCGGGCATCAATGGTAGATGCCTATAAAGTCTCCAAGGACTTATCTGTTGGTGCGATTAGCACTAACGATTTAACCCAGCTTTTGATGAATGACAAATAGGTTAAGTTAAGTTTGTCGTTATCTAATGCTTTGATCGAGTATGCAGGCTAAGTCCAGACAGGTCGACGGGCTGACCGGATGTCTGACACGAAGTCCAAGCGGGTCGACGGGCTGACCGGGCGCTTAGCACGAAGTCCAGCTAGGTCGACGGGCTGACCGGATAACTGGCACAAAGTCCAGACGGGTCGAAGGGCTGACCGAACGTCTGGCAGGTAAGTAAAGGTAAGTCATTGGAGGAGAGTGACTGTGAGGACGCATCCCAGTTAAGGGACAGTAGGTGTCAGTCCAGTTTAGGTCCATTTTGGATCCCTAAATTGAGACCCTGACTAGGTTCTGGTCTCGGGAAGACAGGACCTAACTCATAAATCTATATAAAATATATATACATATATTTTTCTAACTCTATTTTGTAGATACAAATGTAGAGCTTTAAATTATGCACGCGTAACAACTGACAGAGCTTGATTCCGAGTTCGGAGTCAAAAGTTATGACCTTCGGAAGATGACTGTGTCAAACAAGTAGTTGGAGATGACTCGGATCAGCCAGATTCGAACTCTCCTCATCTGATCCGAATTTTTGGGATCTGATCAGCTCTGGAGACCCCTCCAAAGGGCTATAAAAGGAGGGGGTGAGCAAGCTTCAAGGACACAACTCTCAGAACGAAGAATCTGCTTCCTTGTGCTCCTGCTGCGCTGCGATCTCTGACAAGCTTTTCCTTTCTATTCTAAGTCTTTTTATTGTCGGTAATTTTTCCTTATTAGCAATATTGTACTTAACTTGTAATCTATATTTCGAATTGCTAGTTAATTTCCAAACGGAAGTACTCACGGAGTACGGGCCTTCGAGTAGGAGTCGTCACAGGCTCCGAACGAAGTAAATCCAATGTGTTCAATTTTCTTATTCCGCTGCGTTTATACTCGTTGTTTTTCGAATCGATATTCACCCCCCTCTATCAACATTTCACGATCCAACAAGTGGTATCAGAGCGGGTACCGCTCTGATTTGGTGTAACCACCAATCAAACAGGGGGTGAAAATTTCCTCTTTTTTTTTTAATTTTAGTTTTTTCGCATAAGTCCAAACTAGTATCATTACTTGTTTTGGATATTTTCTTTCGTTGCAATTAAGACTAAATTGGTGCAACACCAACTTAGTTCATTTTGATTAAACTCTTCCCGCACTGCTAATCCAAGACGAAGTCTTGGGATATTTTTTTTTTGTTTAATTTCGTGTGTGCAGATTAACATGTCTCAATTAGAAGGCTTCAGCACAGTACGTCCTCCCCTATTCAACGGGGACAACTTTTCGTACTGGAAGAAAAGAATGGAGGTTTACCAGAAGACAGACTACGACCAGTGGTTCAGCGTCATAAAAGCCTACAGACCTCCAGTCGACAACTACGGAAATCCACTAGACCCGGAACAGTAGACTCGGGACATGAGGAAAAAGGCATCGATTGAGAACAAAGCAATTAACACGCTACACTGCGATCTAACACGAGAAGAACTGAACCGGGTCGGACCACATCAGAACGCGAAGGAGCTTTGGGACAAATTGATCGAGCTGCACGAAGGAACGAGCGACGCGAAGGTAACAAAAAGAGACTTACTTTTAAATAGAATTTTTAATATAAAAATGCAGGAAGGAGAAACAGCAAGTCAGCTCCACGCGAGGATCAAGGACATCCTCAACGGACTCCACGCGATAGGCCACCAGATGGAAAACAGAGACTTAATAAGGTACGCACTAAATGCTTTTCCACGTAATAGTTTGTGGGCATCGATCGTAGATGCCTACAAAATTTCCAAAAAATTATCTAAATTAAAGTTAGACGAGCTTTTTTGTGAGTTAGAACTGCATGAACAAACTAATGCTAGAGCCGAGAAAGGTGTTGCTTTATTTGCAGGCTCCTCCAATGAAAAGAAGAGCAAGCCTGAATCTGAAGAAGATTCCGACCAAGATTCCGAAGACGAAGAATACCTGGTGAACTTGGAAAGAAAAATGTTCACCAGGAGAAAAAGGAGCTTCAGCAAGAAGGATCTTCAAAAGATCAGTTCTCCCACGGAACAAAAGAACGTGACCTGCTTCGGATGTAACAAGAAGGGGCACTACAAGAACGAGTGCCCGAGACTAAAGAACGACAAACCGAAGCCGACCAAAAAAAAGGCTCTCAAAGCGACGTGGGACGACTCCTCCTCGGACGAATCGGAGGTAGAAGATCAGAAGCACCAGAGCCACCTCGCGCTGATGGCCCACGAAGCTGAATCGGAAGACGGGTCCGAACCCGAATCGAGCCACGAGTCCGTACTCATTTCCGAAGGCCCAGAAGAGGTATATTTCGATTTAAACAAAAAAAAATTTAAAATTATTTCCTGCTTAAATAATAAATTAGTTAAAATAGAAAATGAAAACAAATCACTCCTTGAGGAAAATCAAGACCTCAAGGAACAAATCAAAAATTCAAATCCAACTCAAGATCTAACACTGAGAAGAATTTATCATTAAAAAATGATATTAACAATTTAAAAGAGATGTTAGAAAAATTCACTACAAGATCAAAAAATCTAGACTTAATCCTGAATAATCAAAAGGCGTGTTATAATAAAATCGGACTCGGATATAAGTCGAACTCAAATAAAACCTTTAAATCATTAATAACTCAATTCAAACCAACACGTAAAGCTTGGGTCCCGAAAGTGTGCTTAACCACGCAAGTAGGACTTAATCAACTTTACATACCTAAAGATAAAATATATTATATAAAATCTGATAAAGAAAATCAAAAATCAAAATACAAACTTAAATCAAAAAATTCAAAATCTGAACATTTTAAAACTCAACAAAATATAAATTATCACCAAGTTAATTATAACTATAAAATAAATAGACATAAACCTAAATCAAAAAGGTTAAATTGAAGGCCAATAATTCAGGGGGAGGCTCCAAAATAGCTGGCACCTCCAAAACTAACATACCCGACAGGGTAACCCAAACAAACTAACCCGGCAGGGTGATTAGGATTAGCTAAAAAGGGACCAGGTTTAACTTGAATCATGGTACTGGTGAAGTTTTTGGATGATAGTACATTAGGGAAGCTTGGGCATCGCATGTCTAGAAAGATATGACTTCGATCTGGTGCATTTGGCCAAGTGGAACTGACTGAAGCTACCCTTAAATGGATACTAACAAGTTAGACCAAGGTTTAGTACTAAGCTCCGTGGATAGGACTATTCAGAAAACTTTGACGGCATGGTTACTCTAATGATGTCCAGATGACTCACCAGAGCCCAAAGGTTTATCCGAAGAATGTCTATTTGTTGAGACTAAAGCTAAACCTGAATCTAACACAAGTTAAACCAAACTCTATAATCAAATCAACTTCATCTCACAAAATTATAGGATTCCCTGATTGATCATTTAGATCGGGTGAGATGAATAAGGTTTAAATTAATTTTTAAATTAAATTTTGAATTAAATTAAAATTTTGAATTAATTTAAATCTCAAATTAATTAAATTTTGAATTAATTTAAATTTTAAATTAAACTTTGAATTAATTGAATCTCGAATTAATTTAAATTTCGAATTCAAAATTTTAATCTTAAACTTAAAAATTAATTTCAAAATTTTAATTTTAAACTTAAAAATTAATTTCAAAATTTTAATTTTAAACTAAAAATTAATTAAGTTTTAATTTTAAACTTAAAAATTAATTTCATAATTTTAATTTTAAACTTAAAAATTAATTTCAAAATTTTAATCTTAAACTTAAAAATTAATTTCAAAATTTTAATTCTAAACTTAATTTCAAAGTTTTAATTTTAAACTTAAAAATTAATTAAGTTTTAATTTTAAACTTAAAAATTAATTTCATAATTTTAATTTTAAACTTAAAAATTAATTTCAAAATTTTAAACTTAAAAATTAATTTCAAAGTTTTAATTTTAAACTTAAAAATTAATTTCAAAATTTTAATTTTAAACTTAAAAATTAATTAAGTTTTAATTTTAAACTTAAAAATTAATTTCAAAATTTTAATTTTAAACTTAAAAATTAATTAAGTTTTAATTTTAAACTTAAAAATAATTTCATAATTTTAATTTTAAACTTAAAAATTAATTTCAAAATTTTAATTTTAAACTTAAAAATTACTTTCAAAATTTTAATTCTAAAATTAATTTTAAAGTTTTAATTTTAAACTTAAAAATTAATTTCAAAATTTTAATTTTAAACATAAAAATTACTTTCAAAATTTTAATTCTAAACTTAATTTCAAAGTTTTAATTTTAAACTTAAAAATTAATTTCAAAATTTCAATTTTAAACTTAAAAATAATTTTCATAATCTTAATTTCAAAAAATTAAAAACTTATTTTAAAAATTAAAACTAAAAGTTTCTTAAAATTTTATTTATCAAAATTCAAAACTTAAAATTAACTTAAATAATGCTTGCTCAAAAATAATCTTAAAAGACTAACTTTAATTCCTACTTATTGTAGGAAACCAAGTGGATTTTGGACAGTGGTTGCTCCAAACATATGACTAGAGATCACACCAAGTTCACTCAACTCACTTACAAAAGTTTAGGAACATTTGCCTTTGGAAACAATGACAAAATCAAGGTAATTGGTATAGGTAATATTGAATTAAAAATAGACTTTATAATTACAAATGTTTACTTGTTGAAAATTTTAAATATAATCTTCTGAGTATAAGTCAATTGTGTGATACTAGGTATAAGGTTAAATTTCTATCTACAGAATGTTTAATCAAACATCTAGATAATCCTACTGTAAGCCTAAAAGGTTTTAGAAAAGACAACATCTATGCCATCAACTTAACCACTTTTTCAATTAAGTGTTATTTAACACAAAAAGAAGAAACTTGGTTATGGCATAGGAGGATGTCTCACACCAACTTTAGAAATATAAGCAAATTAAACGGACTAGTTAGAGGCTTGCCTAAATTACCTAACTTGGATTCAACCATATGTAATGCTTGTCAACAAGGTAAACAAACAAAATCCACTCACAAATCAACTAATCAGCCACAAACCAACTCAATATTATAACTTCTACATTTAGACCTTTTTGACTCCCATGGAGTCAAATCAATAAATGGAAACTTATATTTCTTAGTAATAATAGATGATTATTCTAGGTTTACTTGGGTAAAATTCTTAAAACATAAAGATGAAACTTTTGGAATCTTTACAAACTTTTGCAAACAAATTGAAAACGAAAAAGATCTTAAAATTAAAAGAATTAGGAGTGACAATGGGGGAGAATTTAAAAATCATAACTTTAACAAATTCTGTCTTAAAAATGGCTACCATCATGAATTTTCATGCCCTAAAACCCCTCAACAAAATGGAATTATAGAAAGAAAAAAATAGAACCTTACTGGAAGCCTCTAGAACTATGTTAAATGAATATAATTTACCTAAATATTTTTGGGCAGAAGTTGTCAGTATAGCCTGCTATGTACAAAATAGAACAACATTAAATAAAAGACATAATAAAACTTTCTTTGAAATATTTTATAACAAACAACCTAACATAAAGTACTTTAAAGTATTTGGGTGTCCAGCCTTTATCCTAAACACCAGAGAACATCTAGGAAAATTTACTTCTAAAATAGAAAATAGAATTTTTGTAGGATACTCACTAAATAGTAGGGGTTACAGAATATATAATAAAGTCACATTAAAAATTGAAGAAACAACAAATGTAAAATTTGAAGAATCCAAATAAATCCCAGGACAAACCCAACTCCTACCAATTGAGTTCACTCAAGGTAATCAAGAAGAAACCAATCAACCCTTAAAGCATGAAGAAGAAGAACAACCTCAAGAAAATCAACCCCCTAGAACTATAAGAGTGAACCCAAACCATCCAACTGATCAAATAATTGGTGACCCAGACCTGAGGGTCCAAACTAGATCATCATTTAGAAATCTAAGTCAAATCTCTTTAATCTCAAATATTGAACCCAAAACTGTAGCTGAATCCCTACTTGACCCAGACTGGATCATAGCCATGCAAGAAGAACTAGCTCAATTTTAGCGTAACGAAGTCTGGGACTTAGTGCCACCACCCAAAAATAAGAAAATAATAGAAACAAAATGGGTATTTAGAAACAAATTAAGTGAAACTGGGGAAATTACTAGGAATAAGGCTAGGTTAGTTGCCAAAGGGTTTAGTCAAGTTGAAGGACTTGACTATGATGAAACCTATGCCCCAGTAGCTAGATTAGAATCCATTAGAATGTTACTAGGTTATGCGGCCCATAAGGGATTCAAACTATACCAAATGGATGTTAAGTCTGCCTTTCTCAATGGGTTAATAAAAGAAGAAGTTTTTGTAGGTCATCCTCCTGGATTTGAAAGTCTAGAACACCCTGACTATGTATTTAAATTAAAGAAAGCATTATATGGACTTAAACAAGCACCCAGGGCATGGTATGAAAGGTTAACCTCCTACTTAACATCCAAAGGATTCAACCAAGGTCAAATTGATCCGACCTTGTTTGTTAAATCATTAAATAACGACATATTTATAGCACAAATATATGTAGATGATATAATATTTGGTTCAACTAACTCAGATTTTTTAGAAGAATTTACTAATCTAATGGAACAAGAATTTGAAATGAGCTTAGTAGGAAAATTAACTTATTTCCTAGAATTATAAATCAAACAAACAAATGAAGGAAATTATATTTATCAACACAAATACACTAAAGAATTACTTAAAAAATTCGGAATGAAAAATACAAAAGAAATTAAAACACCCATGGCAGTAAATACAGTCTTAGACAATGACCCAAATGGAAAACCAGTTGATCTAAAGTATTATAGGAGTGCAATAGGTAGTCTACTTTACTTAACTGCAAGCTGACATGATATTTTATTTGCAGTTAGTATGTGTGTTAGATACCAAACCTGTGCTAAAGAATCTCATTTGACTCAAGTCAAAAGAATTTTTAGATACCTTAAAGGAACAACAAATGTAGGAATTTGGTATCCTAGGACCACCAACTTTGAATTAATAGGGTATTCTGACTCAGATTATGCTGGGTACAAATTAGACCGCAAAAGCACAAGTGGTGGATGTCAACTACTAGGTCCATCACTTGTTAGCTGGTTTAGTAGAAAGCAACACTGTGTTGCGCTATCTACAGCTGAGTCAGAATACATAGCCATAGGAGAATGTGTAGCCCAATTATTATGGATGATGCACACCTTAAAAGATTTCAACTTAAATATCATAAATGTAAAAGTCTTAATTGACAATATTAGTTCAATTAATTTAACAAAAAATCCAGTGCATCATTCAAGAACCAAACACATTGTAATTAGGCACCACTTTATTAGGGACCATGTCACTAAAGGTGATATTGAACTCAAATACATTGAGTCCAAGTCAAATTTAGCCGACATATTTACCAAACCACTTCCTGAAAGTGAATTTAGTAATTTACGTAGAAAATTAGGAATGTGTTTAAGAGACTAGGATTTTCAAATTACAAAATTGTTTTCAAAAATGGTTATTTTTTAGGCTAAAATTATTTCTATTCTTATTTTTCAAAAACTTCCCTATTTTTAGATTTTTAAAACAGTTTTAGCCTTAGACTAGTTCAAACTCCTTAGAAAGCATGTACCTATATGACTAGTTTTTGAGCATCTCACCAACACCCTAGGCTTACCTTGCTTGTGTTTGACAAACATAGAAAAGGGGTGAGATGCATAGGCCACTTGCCTAAGACTTAAGATGCTTATTTCAGTGCATCAATGTAAGTCTGGGCGTTAAATACAAGATATACATTAATCAAGTTAAGTTATTCAATTTAAACTTAACTTGACTAACCTAGTGAAAACTACTGTCTTCTGACAGTCAGTCAGTAACTAACTGGTTAGACATTTGACTTGATGTCAGGTTTAGGGGGAGGAATAAAATCAAAATGTTTAAAGTTCAAAATTACTTAGGTTTTGGAAAACAATATCTTCTCAGTTTTTTAAAATTCGATTCTACTTAGTCTTTGAAATCTGAGCTTTTCAAATATTTTAAATCATGGTTTTGAAATTAGTACGTTAAACTTTGAAAATTTAATTTTGGAAAAAGAATTTTACAAAATTATTTTAAAAACTCCTACTACTTCATTTTGAAACATTATTTTGATTTTAATTCCAAAAATGTGATCTTACTTTACCAAAATTAGTTGTGACAAACTTTGAAAACTAAAAGTAAAGTTTAAAATCGTTTTTCTTAATGTTTGAATTCGATTTAACTTCACTTCGTTTTGAAAATAACCCTGAATCAAGTTCTGAAAAATTGCTCGTACTTAATTTTGACAATTTGATTTGACAAAATTAGTTTTGAAAATTACTATTAACTTAGTTTTGAAAATTATTTTAGAAAGTGTTTTTTTTAAAAAAAACTTATGTTTGAAAACTTGAATTTTTAACTTTGACCTTAAAAACTATACTTGAAAAATTAGCTATCTTTCAAAATTACAAAGTTATAAATCAGCTATCTTTCAAGACTTAGTTTTTTTTTCAAAGATTTAAGAAATAAAAACAAAATAATCTATGTTTTAAACTCCCCCAGATTAACTTGACATTATTTCTTACTTTGTCTGAAGTCTGTATTTATGCTTACTTAATCCATGCTTACTTTTGATGAATGTCAAAGGGGGAGGGTTAGGTGGTTAAGTTAGTTAAACCAAACTGAAAATACAAACTAACTTAAAAACCACATAAATGCATGTTGTTACTTGTTTTTTCTTGCATATGTTTTCACTAACTTAACTAGGTTGTCATTCCATCAAAAAGGGGGAGATTGTTGGTGCGGTTAGCACTAATGATTTAACCCAGGTTTTGATGAATGAGAAATATGTTAAGTTAGGTTTGTCGTTATCTAATGCTTTGATCGAGTATGCAGGCTAAGTCGAGACAGGTCGACGGGCTGACCGGATGTCTGGCACGAAGTCCAAGCGGGTCGACGGGCTGCCCGGACGCTTGGCGAGAAGTCCAGCTAGGTTGACGGGCTGACAGATAGCTAGTACGAAGTCCAAACGGGTCGACGGGCTGACCGGATAGCTGGCACAAAGTCCAGACGGGTCGAAGGGCTGACCGAACGTCTGGCAGGTAAGTAAAGGTAAGTCACTGGAGGAGAGTAACTGTGAGGATGCATCCCAGTTAAGGGACAGTAGGCGTCGGTCCAGTTTAGGTCCATTTTGGATCCCTAAATTGAGACCCTGACTAGGTTCTGGTCTCGGGAAGACAGGACCTAACTCATAAATCTATATAAAATGTCTATACATATATTTTTATAATTCTATTTTGTAGATACAAATGTAGATCTTTAAATTCTGCACGTGTAGCAACTGACAGAGCTTGATTCCGAGTTTGGAGTCAAAAGTTATGACCTTCGGAAGATGACTGTGTCAAACAAGTAGTTGGAGACGACTCGGATCAGCTAGATTCGAACTCTCCTCATCTGATCCGAATTTTTGGGATCTGATAAGCTCTGGAGACCCCTACAAAGGGCTATAAAAGGAGGGGGTGAGCAAGCTTCAAGGACACAACTCTCAAAACGAAGAATCTGCTTCCTTGTGGTCCTGCTGCGCTGCGATCTCCGACAAGCTTTTCCTTTCTGTTCTAAGTCTTTTTATTGTCGGTAATTTTTCCTTATTAGCAATATTGTACTTAACTTGTAATCTATATTTCGAATTGCTAGTTAATTGCCCAACGAAAGTACTCACGGAGTACGGGCCTTCGAGTAGGAGTCGTCACAGGCTCCGAACGAAGTAAATCCACTGTGTTCAATTTTCTTATTCCGCTGCGTTTATACTCGTTGTTTTTTGAATCGATATTCACCCCCCCCCCCCCCTCTATCGACATTTCACGATCCAACAAGTGATATCAGAGCGGGTACCGCTCTGATTTGGTGCAACCACCAATCAGACAAGGGGTGAAAATTTCCTCTTTTTTTTTTTTTAATTTCAGTTTTTTCGCATAAGTCCAAACTAGTATCATTACTTGTTTTGGATATTTTCTTTCGTTGCAATTAAGACTAAATTGGTGCAATACCAACTTAGTTCATTTTGATTAAACTCTCCCCGCACTGCTAATCCAAGACGAAGTCTTGGGATATTTTTTTTTGCTTAATTTTGTGTGTGCAGATTAATATGTCTCAATTAGAAGACTTCAGCACAGTACGTCCTCCCCTATTCAACGGGGACGACTTTTCGTACTGGAAGAAAAGAATGGAGGTTTACCTGAAGACAGACTACAACCAGTGGTTCAGCGTCATAAAAGCCTACAGACCTCCAGTCGATAACTACGGAAATACACTAGACCCGGAACAGTGGACTCCGGACATGAGGAAAAAGGCATCGACTGAGAACAAAGCAATTAACACGCTACACTGCGGTCTAACACGAGAAGAACTGAACCGGGTCAGACCACATCAGAACACGAAGGAGCTTTGGGACAAATTGATCGAGCGACGCGAAGGTAACAAAAAGAGACTTACTTTTAAATAGAATTTTTAATATAAAAATGCAGGAAGGAAAAACGGCAAGTCAGCTCCACGCGAGGATCAAGGACATCCTTAACAGACTCCACGCGATAGGCCACCAGATGGAAAACAAAGACTTAATAAGGTACGCACTAAATGCTTTCCCACGTAATAGTTTGTGGGCATCGATCGTAGATGCCTACAAAATTTCCAAAAAATTATCTAAATTAAAGTTAGACTAGTTTTTTTGTGAGTTAGAACTGCATGAACAAACTAATGCTAGAGCCGAGAAAGGTGTTGCTTTATTTGCAGGCTCCTCCAAAGAAAAGAAGAGCAAGCCTGAATCTGAAGAAGATTCCGACCAAGATTTCGAAGACGAAGAATACATGGTGAACTTGGTAAGAAAAATGTTCACCAGGAGAAAAAGGAGCTTCAGCAAGAAGGATCTTCAAAAGATCAGTTCTCCCACGGAACAAAAAAATGTGACCTGCTTCGAATGTAACAAGAAAGGGCACTACAAGAACGAGTGCCCGAGACTAAAGAACGACAAACCGAAGCTGACCAAAAAGAAGGCTCTCAAAGCGACGTGGGACGACTCCTCCTCGGACGAATCGGAGGTAGAAGATTAGAAGCACCAGAGCCACCTCGCGCTGATGGCCCGCGATGCTGAATCGAAAGACGAATCGGAAGACGGGTCCGAACCCGAATCGAGCCACGAGTCCATATTCGTTTCCGAAGGCCCGGAAGAGGTATATTTCCATTTAAAGATTTTTTTATAAAAATTATTTCCTGCTTAAATAATAAATTAGTTAAAATACAAAATAAAAACAAATCACTCTTTGAGAAAAATCAAGACCTTAAGGAACAAATCAAAAATTCAAATCCTTTTAAAAATCACTTTCAAAAATCTTATAAAAAATATATTAAAAAAACTTTAAAAACAATTTTATAAATTCTAAAAAAATTGTTTTAAAAAATAAAAAAAATCTTTAAAAAAACTATTTTAAAAATTCTTTAAAAAACTAATTTTAAAATTCTTTAAAAAACTATTTTAAAAATTCTTTAAAATTATTAAAAAAAGTAGTTTAAAAATTATTCTTCGAAAATTATTTTAAAAAATCTTTAAAAAAAACTATTTTAAATTTTTTTAAAACTATTTTAAAAACTACTTTAAAAATTATTTTAAAAATTCTTAAAAAAAAATCTTTAAAAAGAAATATTTTAAAAATTACTTTAAAATTATTCTTTAAATATTATTTAAAAAATTCTTTAAAAAAACAATTTTAAAACTTACTTTAAAATTATTTAAAAAATTCTTTTAAAAAATATTTAAAAAATACTTTTAAAACAATTTTAAAAATTCTTTGAAAATTATTTAAAAAAACAAAAATTATTAAAAAAAACATTTTTTAAAATTATTAAAAAAACAATTTTAAAAATTATTTTAAAAATTCTTTTAAAAAACTATTTTAAAATTTCTTTAAAAACTATTTTAAAAATTACTTTAAAAATTCTTTTAAAAAAACTATTGTAAAATTTTTTTAAAAAATATTTTAAAATTTTTTTAAAAAATATTTTAAAAATTACTTTAAAAACAATTTTAAAAATTCTTTAAAAAATATTTTAAAAATTCTTTAAAAATTATTTTAAAAATTCTTTAAAAACAATTTTAAAAATTCTTTAAAAATTATTTTAAAATTTCTTTAAAAAAACTATTTTAAAATTTCATTAAAAAACTATCTTAAATTCTTTAAAAATTATTTCAAAATTTCTTTAAAAAAACTATTTTAAAATTTCATTAAAAAACAATTTTAAATTCTTAAATAAATATTTTAAAAATTCTTTAAAAACAATTTTCAAAATTTTTAAAAATTATTTTAAATTTTTTTAAAAATTCTTTAAAATCTATTATAAAATTCTTTAAACACAATTTTAAAAATTCTTTAAAAATTATTTATTGAAAAAAAAATTCTTTTAGAACTATTTTAAACTTTAATCATATTTTAAATAAACTTTAAAAACTATTATAAAAATTCTTTAAAAAACTGTTTCACAAATTCTTTAAAAATTATTTCAAAAATTCTATAAAAATTCTTTAAAAAAAACTGTTTTAAAAATTCTTTAATAAACTATTTTAAATTCTTTAAAAACTCTTTTAAAAAGTTCTTTAAAAATTATTTTAAAAATTATTTAAAAAACTATTTTGAAAATTCTTTAAAATTATTTTAAAAAAAATTCTTTTATAAAAAAACTATATTAAAAATTACTTTAAAAATTATTTTAAAAATACATTAAAAACTATTTTAAAAATTCTTTAAAAACTATTTTAAAAAATTCTTTAAAAATTACTTTAAAAATTATTTTAAAAATGATTTAAAAACTAATTTAAAAATTATTTTAAAAATTCTTTAAAAAACTATTTTAAAAATTCTTTAAAATTATTTTAAAAAAAATTCTTTAAAAAAACACTATTTTTAAAATTTCTTTAAAATTATTCTTTAAAAATTATTTTAAAAATACTTTAAAAACTATTTTAAAAATTCTTTAAAAACTTTTTTATAAAATTCTTTAAAAATTACTTTAAAAACTTTTTTAAAAATACTTTAAAAACTATTTTAAAAATTCTTTAATATCTATTTTAAAAATTCTTTAAAAAACTATTTTAAATATTCTTTAAAAACTATTTAAAAAATTCTTTAAATTCTTTTTTAAAAATTCTTTAAAAATTATTTTAAAAATTCTTTAAATAACTATTTTGAAAGTTCTTTAAAAAACTATTTTAAAAATTCTTTAAAATTATTTTTTAAAAAAAAATCTTCAAAAAAGACTATTTTAAAAATTTCTTTAAAAATTATTCTTTAAAAATACTTTAAAAACTATTTTTAAAAATTCTTTTAAAACTATTTTAAAATTTTTTTTAAAAACTATTTTAAAAATTACTTTAAAAATTCTTTTAATAATTCTTCAAAAACCTTTTTAGTAATTATTTAAAAATTATTTTAAAAATTCTTTAAAAAACAATTTTAAAAATTCTTTTAATAATTCTTTAAAAACTAGTTTAAAAATTATTAAAGAAAATTATTTTAAAAATTCTTTAAAAATTATTTTAAAAATTATTAAAAACTATTTTAAAATTCTTTTAAAATTCTTTAAATCTATTTTAAAAATTCTTTAAAACACTATTTTAAAAATTCTTTTAAAAACTATTTTAAAAATTCTTCAAAATTATTTTAAAAAAGAATTTCTAAAAAAAACTATTTTAAAAATTACTTTGAAAATTATTCTTTAAAAACTATTTTAAAAATTCTTTAAAAACTATTTTAAAAAATTCTTCAAAAATTATTTTAAAAAATCTTTAAAAATTATTTTTAAAATCATTTTAAAGATTCTTTTAAAAATTAATTTAAAAATTCTTTTAAAATTTATTTAAATTTTTTTTAAAAATTATTTTAAAAATTATTTTAAAAATCATTTGAATTTGTTTTTCAAATTTTTTTTAGAAACTCTTTTAAAAATTCTTTTAAAAATGACTTAAAAGCTCTTTTAAAAATTCTTTTAGAAATCCTTTTAAAAATTCTTTTAAAAATCCTTTTAAAAATTCTTGTAAAAATCCTTTTAAAAAAAACTATTTTAAAAATCGTCTTAAAAACTATTTTAAAATTTTTTAAAAAAACATCAAATCAGTTTGAAAAATTCTTTTAAATATTATTTTTCACTTTAATAAAATTTTGTTAACTTTAAAATAATAATAATAATAATAATCGTAAAATCTTTTAAATGCTTTTAAAAGTTAGACACCTATCTTAAAGACGTCAATTCCATTAACTTAAACTTTAAACCTAATTATGTATAACTTAATTGTTTAAGTTTAACTTTAGTTGAGAACTAAAATTGACTTGAATTAAACCTTACTTAACTATATTTAATAACTTTAATTTCATGCTAACTTCAAACTAAATTAATCCTACTTAAAAGAAAGAAAGAATAATTATAACTAATACTTTCATTGACCAACTCAATTAATTAATATGAAATTTAAATTATTTCACTTAGTATTAAATTATTAAATCAAGTAAAAACTAATCAATAAATTATTGATAATGGTTAACTGTTATTGAATTAATAAAATCTTATCTGAGTTAACCTTAAACTAAAGTTAAGCACCTGAATCTAAAATTAATTATTGATTAATCAAACTCAAATAATCAATTATACCAAGGTTACAGAGATAATTATGTGTTACTAAATCCCCTAGAACACTTAGGTAGAAAAATGTGTTAGGGCTTTAAAATTTAACACACCCATACCTTAGCATTATATTAAGGGGGATAATAAAATAAGGAAGATTAATAAATTAATGGAGAGTAATAAATTAAAGGAGTATCAAATTCAGGGGAAGGTTTATTTTTTAATCTCCTTAAGTGTTATTTTTCTCTTTAAAATCTCTTTAGAAAATTCTACCTCAATTTATTAAAAAAAAATACTTTAAAAATATTATATTAAATATTCTTAGCAAATATTTTCAAAAGCTTTATTTTAAATGTAAGGTTTAGGGGGAGGATTAAATCAACTTATTTTCACACTTAGTACCAAAATTATTTTCTCTTTGAGTACATAATATATCCATTTTTGAAAACTAGCTTTTATAAAACTAAGCTTTTAAAATTGGATCTTATAAACTAAGTTTTTAACAATTGAATCTTTTGCAAACTTAGTTTTAATTAGTTTTGAAAAGTAAATTTTACAAACTTAGTTTTGAAATTTTGATTTTGAAAACTCATGTTTGGAAAGTACTTCAAAGTTGAAACTCATTCTGAAAATTTAAACCTTGATTTTGAAATTTTGATTTCAAAAACTTAGGTTTGAAAAGCGTTTCAAAGTTGAAACTTGGTTTGAAAAATTTACACCTTGATCGTGAAGCTTTGATCTTGAAAAACTCATGTTTGTAAAGTGTTCCAAGTTGTAATTTAAATTAACTTGTAATTCAACTATCATTCTCGCATAGTAATAATATTTATATTTTCATATCATAAAATGAAAGAATATAAAATTTCTATTAACACAATAATAATAACACGTTCAATGTCAAAAATATTACCTTGGTTTATAAGATAATTTAATTTAAAGGCCAACAAAGCACCTAACGTATATAATAGAAGCTATTGAATCCTTTGATTCAAATATGAACACCGGAAATAATCTTCTAAAGACTGATTGATACCACACAATAGACATCCACAAACACATTATTTTGGAGAAAACAAATGACAGAATATTATTGATAAAAAAACTAACTAAAAATAATTAAACATATGTTTAAATAATTTAAAACCCTAATCAGATGAAAAAAAAAAGATAATTAAAAAAGATAAAATCTTCTACATATCTGAAAAGGATTTAAATGATATTTTTTGGGTTTAAAATAGGGTGGTTAAGGATAAACTTTGAAATTTATTAAAGATCTCTGAACGAGCTTTGATTTGATATATTATAGGCCCCGTGGTTCAATCCGAGTCAAAAGTTATGACCTCTCAAAGCTTCCATCGATCCTGCTCCGATTCTGTTCCGATCCTACCAATCCTGCTATGATCTTATTGTAAAAAATGATTCTACACGATCCTGGATCGATTTTGGGTTTCTGGATCGTAGGATCGTAGGATCGTACGATCCTATGATCCGGATCGTGATTTTGCAAACTATGGTTGCAACCTAATCAAGCCCCTTTTATAATGCCTCTTGTAATCTCTGCATTTAATGAGAGATCATATCACCGCTTGATAACCTGTTTAATCATTATGCTTCCGTATCCTACAATCTCATCATAGGTATGAAGGAGTATTGCATATCCATGCAAAGATATATTCTAATTTTCAGACAAACTCACGTGTTGTATTAATGGTGAAATAGGCTCATGGGTCGGAAGGCCTATTAAACTACTAGTCAGAAGATGGGCTATAAATAAGGATATTAGTTTCTCATGAGGAGTGGAAGAACTATGATAGTTGAGCCTTATGAGCAATTGGCATACTAGGGCACGGGGCCCCTGATAGCATTTCAATTATGGGGAGTAGAGCCCCCAAATAACTTGTAGATTAGGACTCGGGGCCCCTGAGAGCATGTCCGATCGATATTAGCCATTCGAGAGGTGATGGGGAGTAGAACCCCATAAATAACTGGCAGACTGGGGCACGGGCCCCTGAGAGCATGTCAGATCGGCATCAATCGATCGGGAGGTGATGGAGAGCAGAGACTCGTAAGTATTCGGCCGAGTGGGGAGTTAGGCCCCTCAGAGTGTCTGATCGGCCCTGCACCAATCGAGATGTAATGGAGAGTAGGACCCCGTAAGTATCCGACTGAGCAGGGGGATGGGGGGTTGGGGGGTGGGGAGTTGGGCCCCTCAGAGTGTCAGATCGATCTTGCACCAATCAAGATGTAATGGGGAGCAGGGCCCCGCAAGTATCCGACCGAGCGCAGGGGGGGTGGCCTTAGCTGATTGGGATGAGGTAATTCCCACCAAATAGATTCCTCGATCCTTGTCCTATCTTGTACTTTTGACCGCCACTTACTCTAATCCCCTTGACATATGGACCCCACTTTAGGGGCCCCTCATCATTAGTGATGTTAAATATAAATAAGTTTCAGCTTTTTATTGGACCACGTAAGTAAATTTATAAAATTACTAAATCATATAGGGTAGTTTCAAAATTACCAAATTATGTACCCATTTCCCATTTTACCTTAATAAGTCGATTGATTTTTTGGATCAGTTAAATCGATTTCACTCTATGCCAAAACATCAAAATTTTGAGCAAATAAGTCAATTAATTTATTGTTTTCAAAGTCGATTTTAGGTCAAATTGGTTAATGCACCAAGCAATTTCGGATTGATATGAAACTAGTTCTTATATGTTCGACTATATCTCCTGATTATACTCATGTCTTCAAATGTTAATTTGACGTTTGGTACATCACTTATTTTGCCCAAAATTGGTTGATGAACTAAATGACATCAGATTGATATAAAACTAGTTTCTATGTGTCTGTCTACCTCTCTTGATTATATCCATACCCTCAAATGTCAATTTAACTCAATATATTGAGAGCAATGATTTTTTGAACACGAATATATTTGAAAAATTTAATTCGTGTTAAACAAAATCTGGCTAATGGACCAAACTACCTTAGATTGACATAAAACTATATCTTATGTGTTTTTCTAGTTCTACTAATTATATCTATACCCTAAAACATCAATTTAACCTAATATATTGAGAGCAATAATTTATTAAACATTAATTATTTTTTAAAAAATATTTTTGTATTTTAAAAAATCATTACTCTTAATATATTGCGTCAAATTGATATTTGAGGGCAAGGATATAATTAGAAGAGGTAGCCGAACACATAAGAACTGGTTTCATGTCAATCCAAGATCATTTAATTCATCAGTCGGTTTTGATCAAAATCGACTGATGGACTAAATGACCTCAGATTGATATAAAACTAGTTCTTATGTATCCATCTACCTCTCTTGATTATATTCATGCTCTCAGACCTCAATTTGATTCAATATATTTAGAACAATTATTTTTTTAATATAAAAAAGTTTTAAAAATTTAATTTGTATTCAAAAAATTTAGTTGATTGACCAAATGATCTCAGATTGACATGAAACTATATTTTATGTATTTGGCTAGTTCTCCTGATTATATCCATGCCCTTAAACATCAATTTAACACAAAATATTAAGAACAATAATTTTTTGAACATGAATTAACTTTTTCAAACATATTTATATTAAAAAAATTATTGTTCTCAATATATTGAGTTGAATTATGTTTGAGAGTATATATATAATCAGAAGAGGTAGATGAATACATATGAACTAGTTTCATGTCAATCAAAAGTCATTTGATTCATTAGTCGATTTTGGACAAAATTAGTTGATGGATCAAATAACCTCGGATTGATATGAAATTAGTTCCTTTGTGTTTGCCTATCTATCCCGATTATATATATGTCGTCAAATGTCAATTCAACTCAATATATTGAGAGCAATGATTTTTTAAATATAAATATATTTAAAAAATTCAATTCATGTTTAACAAATTATTACTTTCAATATATTAGGTCAAATTGATATTTGAGGGTATGGATAAAATCATGAGAACTAGACAAATACATAGGATCTAGTTTCATATGAATTCGAGGTCGTTTGATCCATCAACTAGATTTTTTTTTGAACATAAATTAAAATTTTCAAATACTTTCATATTAAAAAAATCATTACTCTCGATATATTTAGTCAAATTGACGTTTAAGGGCATAAATATAATTAAGAGACATAGACGAACACATAAGAACTAGTTTCATATCAATCCGAGGTCATTTGGTCCATTAGTCAATTTTGGACAAAATTGGCTGATAGATCAAATGACCTTAGATTGACATGAAACTAGCTCCTATGTGTTCTTCTATCTCTCCTTATATTCACGCCCTTAAACGTAAATTTGACTCAGTATATTGAGAGGAACAATTTTTGGAATACGAATATGTTTGAAAATTTTAATTCATGTTCAAAACATCAATGATCTCAATATATTGGATCAAATTAATATTTGAGGGCATGTATATAATCAAGAGAACTAGCTGAACACATAGGATCTAGTTTGATGTCAATCCGAGGTCATTTGGTCCATCAGCCATATTTTTTGAACACGAATTGAATTTTTCAAATAATTTCATGTTCACAAAATTATTGCTCTCAATATATTTAGTCAAATTGACATTTTAGGACATCAATATAATCAAGAGATGTAGACGAACACATAGAAACTAGTTTCATATCAATCCGAGATCATTTAGTCCATTAGCCAATTTTGGAGAAACTCGGCTAATAGATCAAACCACCTCAGATTGATACGAAATTAGTTCTTATGTATTCTCCTATCTCTCCTGATGATATTCATGCCCTTAAACATAAATTTGACTCAATATATTGAGAGCAATGATTTTTTAAATACGAATATGTTTAAAAAATTTAATTCGTGTTTAAAAAATTATTGCTCTTAATATATTGAGTCAAATTAACATTTGAGAGCATGAAATAATTAGGAGAGGTAGAATAACATATAAGAACTGATTTCATGTCAATTCGATCATTTGGTCCATCAGCCGATTTTAGACAAAATCAATTGATGTGTCAAATATGGTACCCCAAATATTAATTAAATAATAAGGTTAAATGGACGAAATACCCTAATGAAATTTTTAAAAATTTTCTGGAAATTTTTTGGAGGTCGTATGATATAGATTACGAGGATAAATATTGGGCCACGGGAAAGCCAGTTTAGACTACCCCATTTAAGCGAGGAAAAGTTGAATTTTCATTTTCTTTTCCTCCATTTTCTCACCCACTCCCTAAGTCTGCTTCGCCCGATTCTTCCCCCAACCCGATGCAGTTTCCCTTCCTCTCGGTGTCGACCACCTCTTCCTCTTCCCTAATCGACGGCGTTGCAACACCTCCTCTTCCCCTCCGGTACAAAAGCAGTGGCCAAGGGAAGTTTCACCCCCCTCGGATCTCTCCTGTGCCAACGCTGTGCCAAAGCATCACCGGCCTTGTCTCCCTTTCTCAGAGTCGCCCTCTGCACGGAAGAGTCAAGCCCTAGACAAGCCCTTGCTGATCTCCCCGACTCCAGCCTTAATCGCCAATACCGCCGCTGCCACCCGAGGTCGAGCCCTAGTTTCTTCACTGGTGCCCTAGATTCGATCTGCCCATCTTCGACTACTTTGATCGTTGAGGCACAGATCTATTGTCGATCTCTCGAGTAGGACGGACTGCCCATTCCTTGCTGTCAGCGATCACACTCAGGTCAGTGACTCCACCTGGGTTTTGCTAGCAACTTCATGGGTTGTGAGGCTACAAAGTGAATGTTCGAATGTGGTATTGATGTGAGTTTGATTTGTCTTCTCAGTTTCGGTGCTACTGTTCGCCATCGATTCAGAGCATTGGCTATTATCACCGGCTGTACACCATCTCCGGTTATGGGACACTAGCGGTCACCTTAAAGATTAGGTGAGTATTGGCTTAAATTATGTTGTTAAACAGATATAGAGTTGGGGTAAGTTGTAGTTGATTCATACATGAATATAGATTCAATTGGAACAGTGTAGTTGATAACCAGATGTTATGGATAAGTTAAACCTAGCAAGATTAAGGAGATTGATTAACAAACGGTTAGGATTAATGAAGCTAATCCTAATTAACTTGTGAGTTATATTTAATTAGAATTAAAAGGTTGGATTTAATCTAAGCTTTGGGTTAGATCTGATTTATTTAATTAATCGAGATTAATGAATGAATTAGGGTTCCTGGTAAATAAGGATTTTGGTTTAGCTATCTTGTTATAATAAAACTTAGCTAAACCGTACGATTTATTACAGGATTCAGATTCGGGATGAGCACTTCGACATAGAGGTTGATTAGCTCAATCTACATTGGAGGTCGGTACCTTGACTTATCTCTTTTGATATGTCATGTTGATATGCGTAGTAGGTTATAGCCTTTAGTAATAATTATGTTTATCATTGCTTAGGTATGTCACTACATGATACCTGTTGCATGTTTTCATCTGTTCTGCATTTATGATTTGTTATTGCCATGATTATTTATGCTCATAGAGGTAGTGACATATCATGTCCTGTGATACATCGGACTAGACATTTACCATATCTGACCCGTGTACCTAGATCCGATTATTTGATCCATTTATTTTTGGTACATATTTTATGGAGGTAGATATAGTCAGGATTTACATGCTTAGTGTCATGCACCATCTTGCATGATTGCATGCTGTGAGATTGGTAGCTCCATTATTGTTGAGCTCATCGGCAGTTACATGGATCTGCACACACAACCACTCATGGGTTAGTGGTTTTTATTCAGGCAGAGTGTGTTGCAGCAGGTTGCTCTGTTAGTGCTCTGCTGGTCCGCTCATGGGTAGTGTGACTGTAGCGTTATAGCACATCAGAGATCCCTCCTCTGGACTGGCTCAGGGAGATGAGAGTATTGAGCTCCCCCACTTATGATTTGGAGTAGGAGAATAGGTGTACTCCGACAATATCCTGTCCACTCGGTCACTCATCAGGAGCAGTGATGGCAGAGTGCACAGTTGTCATAGCCCTACCCACTCGGTCTCACATCGCGTGTGAGATGACTGACTGGCGTCAGAGGTGACCAGGACATGTCATTAGCATCATATGCATGACTGCATTTATTGCTTATGTTTGCTGCATTTTATTTGCTGCATATTGGATGGATGCATATGTTTGACATGCATACAGGAACATGTTACTTTTGGTCTAACAACCTTATTATTCTGACAGGAGGTCCTGGTGAGTACAACTTCTCATTTTCTTTCAGTTATGCATTTTCCATTATTCCAGGAGACTGTACACATATTTATTTCTATTGGTTATTTCATATTATGCATGTCAGCCCGATACTTACTGAGGATTTGACTCACCCCGTTGATATTACCATTCCAAGTTGATACTGTCAGGAGGTTCCAGTCACTAGTCCCCCACCACTTTGCTTCGCGATGGTTTTCTACTCTTTGGACTTTTGGTTTCTTGTTATGCATTTATATATACTTATGATGTAGGATTGTACTAGAGGATCTTTTATCTAGTTTTGGTCTACTACTTATGTTTTCCACTGCGTTGCTTTCTCTATTGTGGTTTTAAGCTTTCCGTCGTAGCAGTGGAGTAGGTGGGTTTCAAATATAAACTGCGTGGTTGTGTCAGCCAAAGTCTGAGATTATATAAACTGTGTGGGTGTTTGTTTATTTCATTGTATATGTTTCGGCCGTGTTGGCCAAGGTATGTGTGGCCTTGAGGGCTTGTAGCAAAGTTTCATATTGTCACCAGTACAGAGGAGATGCTGTTGAAATTTCTTCTGGCAGGGACTACCTGGGGCGTGACATCATGGACCAAATGACCTTGGATTTGATAAAATCGACTGATAGATCAAATGCCCTCGGATTGACATGAAACCAATTTTTATATATTCGTCTACCTCTTCTAATTATTTCTATGCCCCCACCTCAAACGTCAGTTTGACTCAATCTATTGAGAACGATGATTTTTTGAACATAAAAATATTTAATTTAATCCATGTATAAAAAATTATTGCTCTCAATATATTATGTTAAATTGATGTTGAGGATATGAATATAATTATGAGAACTAGCTAAATATATAGGATCTAATTTTATGTCAATTCGAGATTATTTGGTCCATTAGTCAGATTTTTTAATATAAATTAATTTTTTAAAATATATTCATGTTTAAAAAAATTATTGCTCTTAATATATTGAGTTAAATTAACATTTGAAGATATTTCTCTCAATATATTGAGTTAAATTGACATTTAAGGATATAGATATTGATCCTGCCCCGAAGCTAAGTGAACGGCTGCCCGGAAATACCGCTGATGTGGATCTCAGTGTGCGGTGGAAACGCCTCGCTCCTGCAATCACAAGTCGTTAGTGCCAAGCCGAGAAGGGGTTCCCGGCGACGGCCCTCCGACGCTCAAGTCACACAACGGCAAGAAGAGAAATGAAGAAGTGAATGGTGGTGCTCAGAGACGTATCTGCGCGTACCTCTGCGGGTGACTACTCCTCTTCTTATATAGAGCTTCGATGGGTTGACTACACACTTCCCGGGCGGACGTGACTTCCTAAGCTTTCCTCAATAGCTAACATTGGGAAAGGATCCCTGACACCTTACCTTAACGGGGCGGACGCATTTATGCCAAGGCGGCACAATCTTCTTATGTACGATTTCCTGTCCATTCGCGCCGTCGGCCAGCGACATCGACTCCCAAAAGGATGTTAATGTTGGTTGCTACTCGGAAAGCCTATAGGTTCCACTGTACAAAATTTTGTACAAAGGTCTGAACCTTTTCCTAGCTACCACGTGTTCTTTTAAATTAAATTTTGGATCTCCTGCGGAACTTAACACGTTTGATCCAAAACTTAATCTATTTGTTCTTTTAGGTTTTGACTTGGATCTCCTGCGGAACTTAACACGTTCGACCCAAGTCTCCTTAAGTTATTAATTCCATTAAATATTAATTTCCATAAAAGGTTCCCAGTACTGACGTGGCGAGGCACATGGCCTTCTTGGATATGGGAGCAACCACCACCGACTAGACAAAACCTTTAATAGAAAGCTAATATTTAATTTCCTAAAATAACTTTAGGTTAACCAAAGAGAACAATCAAATCACAAGGAAAAGAAAGAAACAAAAGAACACAACTTCGAAAAAACATATTCGAAATACTAGAACGTAAGCCTCTTGTATTTGGTATTATTTCCATAAATAACTAGCATGATGCGGAAATAGAAATTACTAGTTATACCTTGTAGAAAACACCTCTTGATCTTCTACCGTATTCCTCTTCTAACCTCGGACGTTGTGTGGGCAACGATCTTCCAAGATGAGAAACCACCAACCACCTTCTTCTTCTCCAAGCAAGGTTCGGCCACAAAAGAAAAGCTTCACCAAGGAGAAAAACCAAAATACTAACCAAGCTCCAAGAGATGCTAGCTTTCTCTCCTTCTTCTTCTTCTTCTCCAAGTAGTATCCGGCCACCACAAGAGCTCCAAGGAGGGGAGAGAGGTTCGGCCACCACAAGAGGAAGAGAGGGAGAGGATGGACCGGCCACCACAAGGAACAAGAGAGGGAGAGGAATAATAGATGTTGTGTCTTGTGAAGGCACCCTCACCCCTTCTTTTATATTCCTTGGCCTAGGCAAATTAGGAAATTTAATTACAATAAAATTTCCTTAATTTCCTTGACATGATTTATTTGAGAAAAATAAAATAAAATTTCCCAAATAAACTCTAATGGCCGGCCACATCAAGAGGAAGCAAATTGGACAAGTTTTAATCAACAATTAAAACTTTCCTTATTTGTTTCCGGAAATTTTAAAAAATAAAATTTCTCTTTAAAAATCTCTTCATGGTTAATAAAAGGAAATATCTATAATTTTAATTTTATTAACATGTGAATAATTTTAAAGAGAAAATAAAAAACTCTCCAATCTACAAATAAGGAAAGAGATCTAATCTCTTTCTTTAATCTTTTGTAAATCTTTTACAAGAGAGATATTTTAATTTTAATTCTCTTTAAATTATATCTTCCACATAATAATAAAATCTAAAATTAAATTTCTTTTTTATTTAATTATGGCCGGCCCTACTAGCTTGGGTTCTGCTAGGGCCGGCCACAAACCTAGGCCGGCCCTAGCTTGTTCCCAAGCTAGCTTGGCCGGCCCCCATTGGGTGGGTATAGAAGGTGGGTATAGGTGGGTATAGAACTCTATAAATAAGAGGCTACGATAGGGACCGAGAGGAGGAATTGGTTTTGGTCTCCGATAAAATTAAGCATCCCGTGTTCCCCGAACACACAACTTAACTTTATCAATGATAATTCATTCCACTAGAGAACTATCATTGAACTACCGCACCAATCCCAAATTACATTTTGGGCTCCTTCTTATTATGAGTGTGTTAGTCTCCTGTATGTAAGATATCGAATGTCCACTAATTAAGTGAGTTACTGACAACTCATTTAATTAATATCTAAGTCCAAGAGTAGTACCACTCAACCTTATTATCATGTCGGACTAAGTCCACCTGCAGGGTTTAACATGACAATCTTTATGAGCTCCTCTTGAGGACATTATCAACCTAGTATCACTAGGGCACAGTTTCCTTCTATAATCAACAACACACACTATGAGTGATACCATTTCCCAATTTATCGGGTTTATTGATTCATCGAACTAAATCTCACCCATTGATAAATTAAAGAAATAAATATCAAACATATGTGCTTGTTATTATATTAGGATTAAGAGCACACACTTCCATAATAACTGAGGTCTTTGTTCCTTTATAAAGTCAGTATAAAAGGAACGACCTCAAATGGTCATACTCAATACACTCTGAGTGTACTAGTGTAATTATATAGTCAAGATAAACTAATACCTAATTACACTACGACCTTCTAATGGTTTGTTCCTTTCCATTCTGGTCGTGAGCTACTGTTTATAATTTATAAGGTACTGATAACATCATCTTCTGTATGTGACACCACATACTATGTTATCTACAATATAAATTAAATGAACAACTACAAAACAAATGTAGATAATTAGACCAAATGTGATTCTTTATTCATAATGAATGTTTACAAAACTTAGGCTTTCAATATACACTCCAACAATCTCCCACTTATACTAATGACTAAGCTGCCATATCTTCTACCATACATCTGATTCCCATTCCCTCCACATGCCGATCGAAAGCTTTCGCCGGAAGGGCCTTAGTGAAAGGATCTGCCAGGTTATCCGCTGATGCAATCTTGGCGATGACAACTTTTCCTCGCTTCACGATATCTCGTATCAGGTGGTACTTGCGCTCTATATGTTTACTCGCCTTATGAGCTCGTGGTTCCTTCGAGTTTGCAACTGCACCGCTATTATCACAATAAATTGTGATGATCTTGGGCAAACCAGGAATCACATCTAAGTCCATTAGAAAGTTCCATACTGCTTCTTTAGCTGCCTCAGAGGCTGCTACATACTCAACTTCCATGGTTGAGTCCGAAACGCATTTTTGCTTAACACTCCTCCATGAAATGGCTCCACCTCCTAAAGTAAACACATAGCCTGATGTAGACTTACTATTGTCCCTATCGATTGAAAATCAGAATCCGTGTACCCACAGGGCAAATCATCCGCTTGGTAAACTAGCATATAATCCCTAGTCCTTCTCGGTACTTTAATATATGCTTTACCGCGTCCAATGTCCTTGTCCAGGTTACTCCGATATCTGCGACCATGCCTACGCAAAGCAGATATCGTGTCTCGTACATAACATTGCATACATTAGGCTTCCCACCCAAGCATAAGGAACTGCTTTCATGTCCTCTATCTCTTTTGATGTCTTTGGAGACATCTCTTTAGATAGAGCTACTCCATGTCTAAAGGTAAGAAACCTTTCTTGGAGTCTTGCATGCTAAAACGAGCAAGGATTGTATCTATATATGAAGCTTGGGATAGACACAACATTCTTTTCTTGCGATCCCTTATAACTTTGATCCCAAGAATGTGTGCACATTCTCCTAAGTCCTTCATATCAAATTGTTTGGACAACCATACCCTTACGTCTGATAATACCTTGACATTGTTGCCAATTAACAAAATATCATCTACGTATAGTACAAGAAATACCACCACGTTTCCGTTACACTTCTTATATACACAAGACTCATCCAGACTTTGAATAAATCCATATGACTGGATTACTTCATTAAACAGGATGTTCCAAGATCTTGAAGCTTGCTTCAGTCCATAAATGGACCGATTGAGCTTGCACACTAGATGCTCTTTGCCTTTTTCAATGAATCCTTCTGGTTGCTTCATATGGATGTTCTCTTCAAGACTTCCATTAAGGAAAGCTGTCTTGACATCCATTTGCCAAATCTCATAATCCATATGAGCAGTAATGGATAAGAGTATCCGGATAGACTTAAGCATGGCTACCGGTGAAAAGGTTTCCTCATAATCGATTCCCTCTTTCTGAGTGTACCCTTTCGCAACAAGCCTAGCTTTGAAGGTTTCTACCTTCCCGTCTGTCCCTCTTTTCCTTTTGTAGATCCACTTGCATCCAACGGCTTTTACACCATCAGGTGGTTCTACAAGCTCCCAGACCTTATTAGAGTACATGGACTCTATTTCAAAATTCATTGCCTTTTGCCAAGATGCTGCATCTTTATCTTGGAGTGCTTTCTCATATGATCGGGAGTTCATGTTTACTAGGGATCAAGTCCAAGACTCTCCCAAAACATGAATCTTCAGCTGCATTACAACCCTCCCACTACGACGAGGCCCTCCGTGGTTGTGTATCATGTGTGACACGTGTTGCGGTCTCTTGTGGTACTTCATCTTGTCCTGTTGGTACTGAAGTAGACATGTCCTCTCTAAGTTCTTCTAAAACAACTTTACTCTGGGCTTGTGATCCATTATATAGTCTTCTTCTAAAAGCGGGCATTGGTGCTAACAATGACCTTCGATCTTTAGGACTATAAAATAAACCACCTTTCGTTCCTTTGGGATATCCTACAAACACGCGAACTTATGACGAGATTCTAACTTATCAGGATCTGCACATGTGCTGGACTACCCCATATCCGAATATGTCTTAGACTAGGTTTTCGCCCATTCCACAATTCTATGGGAGTAGAAGAAACGATTTAGAAGGTACTAAGTTCGAGCATACCTGCTGTTTCAGAGCATATCCCAAAATGAATTTGGTAATTGAATAACTCATCATTGATCTAACCATCTCCATAAGAGTCCTATTCCTTCGCTCGCTACACCATTCTGTTGGGGTGTTCCAGGTGCACAATTGGGATTGAATCCCGGCCTCGATAAGTAATTCCTAAACTCTCCTAATATTCGCCACCACGATCTGACCGTAGTGTCTTGATACTTTTACCTAGTCGTTTCTCCACATCAGCCTTGTATTCTTTGAACTTATCAAAGCACTCGGACTTGCGGCGCATTAGGTAAATGTATCCATATCTTGAATAATCATCTATAAAAGAGACAAAATATTCAAAACCTCCTATTGCCTGGACAGACATAGGACCACACAAATCAGAGTGAACCAACTCTAACACTTCTTTGGCTCTATACCCCTTGGCCTTGAACGGCCTCTTGGTCATTTTACCTTCTAAGCAAGATTCACAAGTTGGAAAATTTTCCAACTCTAATGAACTTAAAAGTCCATCGGCTATAAGCCTCTGAATCCTACTTAAGTTAATATGACCAAGCCTTAGATGCCAAAGATATGCTTGATTCATTTCTGAAGGTTCTTTTCTCTTATTAGAATTAGAAGATGAATTATAAATTTCCATGTTTTGCTTTGTGGAAGAATTTGGATTTAAAATATACAAATTGCCAACTAATGCACCAGAACAGATAATCACTTTATTTCTTTTAATAACTACATTGTTACGAAAGAAACTGAATATCCATCTAAAAACAGTTTAGAAACTGAAATTAAATTCTTTCTAAAACTGGGTACATAAAGACAATTTCTTAAAACCAAATTTCTATTTCTACTAAAAGATAAGTAGACGTCTCCCACTGCAACAGCTGCCACCTTAGTAGCATTGCCCATGTAGACAGTAATCTCCCCTTCAGATAGTCGTCGGGTTTCCTGGAACCCCTGCAAGGAATTGCAGACATGATCATGGCTCCGTATCTACACACCAGGTGTTGGTAGATAACACCGCTAAACATGTTTCAACAACTAGAGTATGAGATATACCTTTGTTTTGGTTCTTACGAGGACGGTCGCCTTCCAATGTCCTGACTGCTTGCGGATGAAGCACTTGCCCTTCGGCTTCTTCATTCCACTTTAAATCCCGTACACTGAGATTTATTCACTTTCTTTGCGAAACCAGGTTTGTTTCTTCTTCTTCTTACCTTTTGGTTTAGAAGTAGAACCATTTTCAACATAGTGAATTTGAGCATTGTGACGAAATAACCCTTCTGTGAAGTTCTGTCAAGAGTTTCCCTAATGAATAAATCCTTTTATTCATATTATAGTTCTGGCACTGCTCAAAACTTCTAGGTAGGGTTTGGAGGATCATATCGATCTGGGTTTCCCCATCAATTTCTCCTCAAGGATCTGTATTTCGTTCGGATAAGCCATCATGTTTAGGATATGATCCTACAGAGTACCCTCTTGCATGGTGGTGTCATTATCTTTCTCATAGCTTCTTGTCTAGAAGCCCTATCCCGATGACAAAGAGTTCTTTGAGATTGTTCATAATATCATAAGTGTTGGTAAATCTTTATCTTGATGTTGCAATACATTTGACATTGAAGCCAAAATGTAACACCGCCATCTCATCCGCTTTTACCCATTTCCTATGATATTCAATCTCCTCTTGGGTAGATTCACCGATGGGTGCATCGAGGCAATGCTCAAGATCAAATTTATAGCTTTCGAAGAAGAACAATATTCGGTTTCTTTTCCAATCTATGTAATTTGGTCCGATGAAGTCTATTTTGTTGAAGTATGATGGACAATGGTTGAAAGTCATCCTAAGAATCACAAATAACTTTTGGTCGAACTTTAAATTTAGAATAATATTGATTCCTCAAACAATACTATTTTAAATTAACCAACACCTTAAAACACCGTGAATTTTGTATGCCACGTTAGTGTGGACGTATACAAATTCAACATTTGTAAAAGGAGGTTTTAACCCATTAATTTTATTATCTTGTCAACCTAACTTTTGACAAATAAAATTAATAGTTGGTATTATTTGGTCACACAAATAATAGCAGTGACTCCGTTGGGAGGATACTATTAGATGTGTCTAAGTGTACACCATTACTTGACACTAAGTCCATTAATAAGATTATGCCCCTTCCGTTGGGAAGATCACACGCTCTTAATTAACTTCCTATAGTCATCCAAAATGGAAGTCTATTCTAGTGATCCACAAACAAGCTCATCCGTTATGGAGGAAGGCACTCAGAGCCAACGCGCAAGCTTGTTTGCATCACTTACAAACCAGTAATGGAGACCATGGGATTTACTTAAAAATCCCTCTCCCACTTAGTTATTTATAAATGAGGAATTTTAACTATGCTAGCCTACTAAACTTGTAAACTAACATTCACACACAGCACAATATAAAAGCAATAAATAGAAAATCTAATTTTCAACTATTATGGCTTTTATCTTTAATTGTCCTCCGTGTGTTGTCATCCGAAGCTGCTGCCATATTTGGCCACCGCCACCGGGTCTAACTGTCGCATCCATCTTGCTCCGTTGCGCCTCTGGTCCTTAGAAGGTTCCACGCTTTGCAAGATTCGATCCGCGACATAAATAGAATTTACATTTTGATCCTATATTCCATAAAAGGAATGTACATGTATCTAGATCAAAATAAAATCCTAATAAAACTAAATCCTCTGCTGTATTTTAATACAATCATGCACACACATATAAATTGCCCTTGACATGTCAAGGGTCCAATCACACATAATTAACTAAAAGCCATAATAGTTGGATCCTGCATTCATAGAGTTAGCACATCCTACTATTAACCCGCCTAAATTATGTATGACATGTGCATAATTAAACTAAATACCAAATACACGAGGCAAAACCCTAGCTCGATACCAATTGTTGGTTGCTACTCGGAAAGCCTATAGGTTCCACTGCAAAATTTTGTACAAAGGTCGAACCTTTTCCTAGCTACCACGTGTTCTTTTAAATTAAATTTTGGATCTCTGCGGAACTTAACACGTTTGATCCAAAACTTAATCTATTTGTTCTTTAGGTTTTGACTTGGATCTCTGCGGAACTTAACACGTTCGACCCAAGTCTCCTTAAGTTATTAATTCCATTAAATATTAATTTCCATAAAAGGTTCCCGATGACGTGGCGAGGCACATGGCCTTCTTGGATATGGGAGCAACCACCACCGACTAGACAAAACCTTTAATAGAAAGCTAATATTTAATTTCCTAAAATAACTTTAGGTTAACCAAAGAGAACAATCAAATCACAAGGAAAGAAAGAAACAAAAGAACACAACTTCGAAAAACATATTCGAAATACTAGAGCGTAAGCCTCTTGTATTTGGTATTATTTCCATAAATAACTAGCATGATGCGGAAATAGAAATTACTAGTTATACCTTGTAGAAAAACCTCTTGATCTTCTACCGTATTCCTCTTCTAACCTCGGACGTTGTGTGGGCAACGATCTTCCAAGATGAGAAACCACCAACCACCTTCTTCTTCTCCAAGCAAGGTTCGGCCACAAAGAAAAGCTTCACCAGGAGAAAAACCAAAATACTAACCAAGCTCCAAGAGATGCTAGCTTTCTCTCCTTCTTCTTCTTCTTCTCCAAGTAGTATCCGCCACCACAAGAGCTCCAAGGGAGGAGAGAGGTTCGGCCACCACAAGAGGAAGAGAGGGAGAGGATGGACCGGCCACCCCAAGGAACAAGAGAGGGAGAGGAATAATAGATGTTGTGTCTTGTGAAGGCACCTCACCCCTTCTTTTATATTCCTTGGCCTAGGCAAATTAGGAAATTTAATTACAATAAAATTTCCTTAATTTCCTTGACATGATTTATTTGAGAAAATAAAATAAAATTTCCCAAATAAACTCTAATGGCCGGCCACATCAAGAGGAAGCAAATTGGACAAGTTTTAATCAACAATTAAAACTTTCCTTATTTGTTTCCGAAAATTTTAAAAAATAAAATTTCTCTTTAAAATCTCTTCATGGTTAATAAAAGGAAATATCTATAATTTTAATTTTATTAACATGTGAATAATTTTAAAGAGAAAATAAAAAACTCTCCAATCTACAAATAAGGAAAGAGATCTAATCTCTTTCTTTAATCTTTTGTAAATCTTTTACAAGAGAGATATTTTAATTTTAATTCTCTTTAAATTATATCTTCCACATAATAATAAAATCTAAAATTAAATTTCTTTTTTATTTAATTATGGCCGGCCCTACTAGCTTGGGTTCAAGCTAGGGCCGGCCACCTTAAACCCAAGCTTAGGCCGGCCCTAGCTTGGTTCCCAAGCTAGCTTGGCCGGCCCCCATTGGGTGGGTATAGAAGGTGGGTATAGGTGGGTATAGAACTCTATAAATAAGAGGCTACGATAGGGACCGAGAGGAGGAATTGGTTTTGGTCTCCCGATAAAATTAAGCATCCCGTGTTCGCCCCGAACACACAACTTAACTTTATCAATGATAATTCATTCCACTAGAGAACTATCATTGAACTACCGCACCAATCCCAAATTACATTTTTGGGCTCCTTCTTATTATGAGTGTGTTAGTCTCCCTGTATTTAAGATATCGAATGTCCACTAATTAAGTGAGTTACTGACAACTCATTTAATTAATATCTAAGTCCAAGAGTAGTACCACTCAACCTTATTATCATGTCGGACTAAGTCCACCTGCAGGGTTTAACATGACAATCTTTATGAGCTCCTCTTGAGGACATTATCAACCTAGTATCACTAGGACACAGTTTCCTTCTATAATCAACAACACACACTATGAGTGATACCATTTCCCAATTTATCGGGTTTATTGATTCATCGAACTAAATCTCACCCATTGATAAATTAAAGAAATAAATATCAAACATATGTGCTTGTTATTATATTAGGATTAAGAGCACACACTTCCATAATAACTGAGGTCTTTGTTCCTTTATAAAGTCAGTATAAAAGGAACGACCTCAAATGGTCATACTCAATACACTCTGAGTGTACTAGTGTAATTATATAGTCAAGATAAACTAATACCTAATTACACTACGACCTTCTAATGGTTTGTTCCTTTCCATTCTGGTCGTGAGCTACTGTTTATAATTTATAAGGTACTGATAACATCATCTTCTGTATGTGACACCACATACTATGTTATCTACAATATAAATTAAATGAACAACTACAAAAAAAATGTAGATAATTAGACCAAATGTGATTCTTTATTCATAATGAATGTTTACAAAACTTAGGCTTTCAGTATACACTCCAACAGTTAAGACATATTTCCCTTCTTAAATGTCAACCGTTAATCTGTTGTCACTTCCTTGGGTCTATCCGGTCGGCTCACTCTTTGGTCTTCGACGGGTATCTCTATTCCGATCGGCATGAGTATCTCTTTCCCCGGCCCACCTTAGATTCAGCCCGCCTTCTTTGAATTCTTTAGGCTGATTGGGTTGCGGGCTCGGCCTCACCGCCACAAACTCCTCCTGTCGCTCGGCCAATGGGGACGTTGGTCCGGCTAGTCTCTTAGCCGACCGCCCTTTGACTTTGACGACCATTCGAACGTTGAACCTCCTCGGTGGTAGGCCCCCCTAGGTCATCACCGGATCACATGCCTCCCCCTTAAGTCTAGTCGAATGAGGTTATAAGTCCGACTGACTGGACTAACTGGTGCGAAAAGACAATCTCTTGCTGGGTCTTTCTATCACTATGCCTCTCGGCCAGTGCTCGGTTATCTGGCCTTGATTTTCCTTTCGACGGAGTGCTCTCGGCTAGCCGATCGGCATGGACGAACGACTGTCTGAGCTGTATAACTTGCTTAATCGGCTTAGGGAGCTGTTGCCTGGGCGATCTCCACAAAATCTCTCGGAAATCGTATCACGCAATTGTGCCACATGCTTCCTTAATTACTCTGACAACTACCCTATTGAGGCACGCCACACGTCGTCCTATGCCACCGCATGTTTGACGTGACCCTTTGGGATATGACCTTTGGGTTGTTTGAATTTGAACGGTCAAATCTGCCTCTAGGTGTTCGTGCGGTCTATCGGACGGCTAAGCGAGGTCTTTTGGTGTTTATAAGCCTATCGCCGCCGTCTTCTCTCTTTCTTGCTTTTGTTTCCGGCGACTTCGTTCGTGCTCTTTAGTGATTTTCCCCGTGTTCTCCAGCGAACCCCTCGTGTTCTTCAGCAAATCCTTCTGCTCCCTGTCATTCCTATTCCGGGTGAGTCCATTGTCTTCTTCTATAACCCCTTACTGCTCGGTCCTTTGTGATTTTCCGGTGGGCTCCTGTTCTTGCTTCTGCCTTCTTTTTCTTTTTGCACTTCCTCTCGACTCTTCTCGTTCTCTCCCTTTTATCATGGCTAGTACATCGCAGCCTTCCTCTTCTTCGGGTCCTTGGTATGAGACTATGGAGTCGCGGTTCGATGAGGATGATGCCCGAACCCTAGCCAATACCTTTGAACTCCCTCCTGGTTACGAGATACATGTCCCACTAGCCATCGATCGTCCTTTCGCTCTGCCGGCCGGCTGTGTTTGCTTCTTCCACGACCAATTTACTGTCGGTCTGCGGCTTCCTCTTCATCCCTTCATCCTTGATGTTTGTAGATACTTCGGTCTATCCCTTTCTCAGCTAGTCCCCAACTCCTTTCGCCTCTTATGCGGGGTAATTATCTTATTCCGCCTACATCACATTCTTCTAACCCCTTTGATCTTCCACTTTTTTTATTACCCCAAGCTATCCGATCAGCCAGGCACTTTCCTCTTACAAGCTCGACCGGGCTTGCTCTTTTTTGATAGGATGCCTTCCTCTAATAAGCATTGGAGAGAATACTTCTTCTTTGTACACTTTCCCGATCGGCCTTCCTTCCAAACCACTTGGCAACTTTCACTAGGTCCTCAACCCTCGTTGTCTCGGTACTGGCTGGCCAGAAGTTCAACATTCACAAGTTGCTGGAGGAGGGAGTTTTGACACTTTTTGGCCTTAGTCCGATCAGCCCGTCCAAGCCAGTCAACATAGGTACATAATCCCTTTACCTTTTTCATCTTTATCTAACTGATTTCTCTCTTTATTTTGCAGCTGACATCATGATGAGGGCACGCTTGATCGAACAATCGAAGCTCACCACTGCCGATGTTGACAAGGTAGTGGTTGAAGTCTTAGCTGAGCGAGGGTTTCGACCATCAGATCTCCCCGAACCGCTAATACCCAATCAGGGGCTTACTCAGGAAGCTGGAGGGGAGTCAAACGTAGTGCCGGTCGGCTCAGCGGCGGTGGAAGCGCCAATCGCAGAGCCTACGGCGGCTCAACTTGTTCCGGAGGAGGGCTCACAATCTGAGGCGCCGATCGAGAATGCACGCAAAAGGCGTCGGGCGAAAAAAGCTGCTTGCTCTGCGTCTTCAGTTGAAAGGGTAGCCGATCAGACTGGCGTTTCTGGCCCGATATCGTCGGAGGCCGTCCACGTCTCGTCCGACCACACACCTTCCGACCTCTCGTCGACTCTCCTGCCGTTAGTCTGCCACCCTTATTGGCTCAAGGCAGCATCTTGAGGTCAAGCATCAACCCATACCCACTTCCTCTCACGCGGGCCGATCGGTCTCTTCCCATCCGACCATGACTCGTCGGAGACACGTTACGACCACGCTCCACCTTCCTACTGAAGACCTTTCAGCGTCGGGCGGCTCCACTGATCAGACTGAACATCGAATTATCATCAAAGGTCACTTGACGGAGATATGGGAAGATGCCCGCGCCCGGGCGGCCGCCGCCCCTCCTGGCGTGTTAGCAAACAGTTATACTAAGCAGATCATCGGGGTAAGTTTCACTTTTGACTTCCGCACTTATTAATTTAGCCTTGCTTCTGACCCACTTCTGCTTCTGCTTTTGACTTCCACAGTTTTGGGTGAACGACCTGGCTATGAGCCAGAGGCTCGCCTTTGTGGAGGATGAGCTGAAACAGTTACAGGAAGCCCCCGGCCAGCCGGGCACCACTCATGGTTTAAATGACACCCAGGTGGCTCAACTGTAGGCCGACCTGGCTAAGAGCGAGGAACTACTGACTGCCGAGCGAGGCAAGAGCGTTGAGCAAGTCGGGTACATTGACCGACTTAAGAAAGAGATATCCACCTTTGAAGGCAAGATCACCCTGGCCACCAACCGCAAGCAAAGGGCTGTTGAGGATTTGGAGAAGAAGAATGTGGAAGCCCGGGCTCTCGAGCAGAAATTAAAGCAAACCGAAGATAAGTTAAAAAATATTGAAGGTCTGCTGTTATTCGAGCGGCAGGCTCGCGAGTCTGAGGAAGCCACTTTGAGAAGCCAACTGTCCGACAAGGACGCCGACCTTGCGATGGTGAAGGCGGATCTAGAGAGCGCCCGGTCGGCCTTGGAGACCCACAAAGAAAATGAGCCCAACCGATTCGAAATGATGAAGGTGGCTTACATTCGGTTCGACACTTTCGTGAATAAGTTCGTCGACCGCGCTCTCCGACTCTTCGGCTGCGCCGTGGAGAACATTTTCAACCAACTCAAGAAAAAGGGGCATCTACCTGCCGATCTACCCAACTCCACGATTGATCGTGACCAGCTTAATGCCTCCATCCCCGACGATGCTTTGGATTATTTGGAGTGAACCCTCGAACGCCCCCTTATTCACCAAGTGACTTTTTGGATTGTATTAGTCGGCCACCGTGGGTATCCGGTTGGCATAAACTCTTATGACGTGACTTGTTTCTATCTTATCTATGATGATTTTCGTCAATATTTTGCTCGTCTTTGAATATACTTAGGCGATTGTCTTGCTTTTACTTGTCGATCGATCACGCAAGAGTTGAAAGTCTCCGCTCGACCGTCGATGACGCGAGGGTTTAAGGTCGCCGCTCGACCGTCGATGACGCGAGGGTTTAAGATCGCCGCTCGACCGTCGATGAGGCAAGAGTTTAAGGTCACTGCTCGACCGTCGATGACGCGAGAGTTTAAGGTCGCCGCTCGACCGTCGATGACGCGAGGGTTTAAGGTCGCCGCTCGACCGTCGATGACGCGAGGGTTTAAGGTCGCCGCTCGACCGTCGATGACGCGAGGGTTTAAGGTCGCCGCTCGACCGTCGATGAAGCGAGGGTTTAAGGTCGCCGCTCGACCGTCGATGAAGCGAGGGTTTAAGGTCGCCGCTCGACCGTCGATGACGCGAGGGTTTAAGGTCGCCGCTCGACCGTCGATGAGGCGAGGGTTTAAGGTCGCCGCTCGACCGTCGATGAAGCGAGGGTTTAAGGTCGCCAGTCGACCGTCGATGACGCGAGGGTTTAAGGTCGCCGCTCGACAGTCGATGAGGCGAGGGTTTAAGGTCGCCGCTCGACCGTCGATGAGGCGAGGGTTTAAGGTCGCCGCTCGACCGTCGATGAAGCGAGGGTTTAAGGTCGCCGCTCGACTGTCGATGAAGCGCTTGATAGGAAGGGGTTTAGAAGAGATCCAATTGTTTTCTTCCTGCGTCCAAGGAAACATACATACATGCACGTGTACATGAATTCATTCGCTCACCTCTCATCCGGTTCTGTAAGGTTGGAGGTGATTTGCGCTCCATGGTCTATCCAGTCTCCTTCCTTCCGCGTCCTCCAAGTAGTATGCACCCGACCGTAGTCTTTCTAAGACTCTGAATGGACCCGTCCATGGAGCTTCAAGCTTTTTGACGTCCCCAACCGGCTTGACCCTTTTCCAGACAAGGTCGCCCACCTGGAAAGATCTGGGGATAACCCAGCGATTATAGTTTTGCCGCATCCTTTGTCTATAAGCTGTTAGCCGGGCGGCCGCTTTGTCGCGTGTTTCGTCAACCATGTCGAGCTCCATCCGTCACCTTTCCCCGTTTTCTTCGTCGTAGCGGAGCACCCGATCGGACTCAATCCCGACTTCGACTGGGACGATCGCCTCTCCTCCATATACTAAATAGAACGGCGTGAAGTCAGTTCCTTCCTTAGGAGTCGTCCGCAACGCCCATAACACACTGGGTAGCTCATCTACCCAGCTGCCCCCATGTGATCGAGTCGAACCCGAAGAATTCGCAGGATCTCCCGATTGGCTACTTCGGCTTGACCATTGCTCTGAGGATACACCACGGAAGTGAAGTGTTGTTCGATGTCGTACCCTTTGCACCATTCTCCGAGCTCTTGACCAACGAATTGTCGCCCGTTATCCGTAATGAACCGGCGAGGAATGCCGAACCGACAAATTATATGCTGTCAGATGAACTTTTTGACCATCTTCTCGATTATTTTGGCCAGTGGCTCGGCTTCCACCCATTTTGAAAAATAATCAACAGCCACCAGCAGGAATTTTCTCTTACCAGTTGCCATAGGAAAAGGACCGACTATGTCCATTCCCCACTGGTCGAATGAGCATGAAACGGTGGATGTTTTCATCTCGGCGGTTGGTCGGTGAGTCAGATTACTGTATTTTTGGCAGGACAAGCAAGTAGCTACTGCCTTGCTCGCATCTCTTTGGAGTGTTGGCAAAAAATACCCTGCTAGGATAATTTTCCTCGCCAGCGATTGTCCGCCCGGATGTCCTCCGCAGGAGCCCTTATGTACCTCTTGAAGGATGTATTTGGCGTCCTCCGTACCCACACACTTGAGCAGTGGACGTGAGAAGGCTTTTTTATACAATTGCTCGCCAACCATAGTGAATCGAGCGGCTCTCCTTCTCAAAATTCGTTCGGCTTCGCGATCTCTTAGTAAGGTTCTAGATTGGAGGAACCTAATGATGGGTGCCCTCCAGTCTTCCGGAAGTGATATTTCTACTGACTGATCAACGTGCGCCACTAGGGAGACCTGCTCGATAGGACAACCGGCGACGATCGGCGTCACTGCGCTAGCCAGTTTTGGCAGTTCATCCGCCGCTTGGTTCTCTGATCGGGGTATCTTGTGAATAACGACCTCCTAGAAATTCGCCCTGAGCTTTTCAAAGGCATCCGCATATAATCTGAGCTGAGCACTATTGATTTCCAACGTTCCATTCGGCTGCTGGGCTGCCAACTTTGAATCCGAATCTAAGAGTACCTTGGTGGCCCCGACTTGCCGAGCGGCTTGAAGACCAGCTATAAGAGCTTCGTATTCAGCTTCGTTGTTGGTGGCTCGGTAGTTCAATCGAATGGACAGATGCATTCGGTCTTCTTTCGGGGATATAAGCAGGATACCTACTCCACTACTGTAATGACCACCCTTCTTATTACTACTATTCTCTAAGGATGACCGTTACTTAACTACTAACTCTACTTAACCGGTATGATTAAAAATCACATGGAAACCCTACCGAAAAATTTCGGCAGAGTCTCCCCTGTACCGGTGACCATATTCAACAATACATGCAATATATACTCAGCCACAAGCGGCTGGAACACATATCAATCAACCACGCAGTATAATAAATCCAAAATGAAGAAAATAATACCACAACTCATCACACCATATCACAATTCATCTACTATGTCCTAATCACATCAAAATGTCATGTACTATCTCAAATACTTCTAACATAGCAAAAGATAATAGAAACTAAAATAAAACTTCTTTCCTAGTCCCAAGGTTTCCATAGTCCTGGCATCACACATCCTTTGAACACCTCCTTGTCGCCTTCCTTTCCATATCTTTTCCTTTCCTGTATCTGCAGTAAGAGGAAGTGCAATCTATAAGCAAAATTTACTTAGTAAGCGCTATCTAACTCACAAAAACATGAATATGCATGTATACAGAAAAAAACTAAAAACTATATGCTCTAAAAAGAAATAAAGCATAAACATAACTGCTCATGTCAAACTAATAGCAAAGAAAAGATAAGGAATCTACCCATATAATTCTAATAGTTAATCATGCTGCTCATCTAATAGGTGAACATGAAAAACTACTCATCTACTAGATAAACACGGTAGAATAAAGAACTAAACTTATTGATTTTTAGAACTATATGAACCTTATTTCATTTGTTCTAAACTTATTCTTTTATACCTTTATACTTATGTGAAACTCATTTTGTTTGTTCAAAAACTTATACTTATAATACTTCAAAATAATAATCAACTCTTCTTGGGCCCGGCAACTGTACTTGCTTTTACTTTTGTAACAACCCGACCCATTTGGCGGCCCATTTGGCGACCCTAGGGTCGTCGACCGTCGGCCGTGCCGTTACTACTAGGTTATCTAAACCTAGGGACGACTATGGGAGCTCAACCCAAGGACAACTGAGAGTCCAATACAGTGTCACTGATAAAAGTAAAATACTTGTTATCTTTTAATACTTCTATATAATACCTCGGCATTTTCTTTAGCACATTGTGTGCCAAAATCCCTAAAGTCTTGACTTTGGGATCTACTTAAGACCTTGACCTTTTTCTTTCTTTTCTTAATCTTTCTTATACTTTTCTTATAAAAGATTGCTTTTTACAAAACTGAAATGTTTAAACAAATTCTAACACTGCAATGCTTAAACAAAATCTGCATGCAAGTTTAAACAGAAATCTGCATATTAAGCTTATCTAAAATCTGCATACTAAGCTTAACAAAATCTGCATACTATATAACTTCTAATTACATAGAATGTATACAAATTTAAACCTCATTAATCTTAAACGAAGACTGTACAACAAACTCCAAAGCAAACTAAACTTTCTGGAATTTACATACCCATGTAAATCTTGTTTTTATTGGTTCTAAGCTTATACTTTTATTTTCTTCCTTTGTAATTCACGGCGGCAAGTTTAAAGAAACAATCCTCAACTTCTCACAACTGTGTGACCCAATTCAATCCATAATTCTTTACATATAAAGGAAACATGGAAATCTGCCAATACGAAAGACTTCATCAAGTTCAAGCTATGAATTCCCAGAAATCCCAAAACCCGTAAAAATCATAAAATTGTCTCCAAATCCTCACGAAATCAGATTAATCATGCTTTACCTTTCTGTTAATTCTATCAAGCTACAGAACTGATCACGGTTTGATCATACAACTCAAGCAAAGCTCAGTTCACAGTATTGCTAATAGCAAGAAAATATGAACCCAAAGCTACACTTCCACCAGCAACTATACTTATCCAACAAACATCCCTAACTGTTCATTTGCCGTTTACTTGGCCACAAAGGGTTTAAAACTGCATATTTAACGAAATGAACAGAAACTATACCAATCCTAATACATAGCAAACTTCAAGGTTGTTCTTATTCGTCTCAGCAAGGAAGAATCTAAACTAAGGTGTTACTCAATACAACTAAACTGCATGCTCCAATTTTAACCATTTCATGCTCCAATAACTCAACAAAGGATCTGTAACTGCTATGCAAAAGAAATCTAAAATCTGAATCATTTCCTGCCCATTGTCTAACAACAAATAACTAAATCTGCAGGGTTACATATCATCCGATCATGCCCATTAAGTAACAAAGAAAACCTAAATTCGAATTTGTCTTTCATGCTTAAACTGAACTAATCCTCTTCTTCTTTCTTTAGGGTTCACGGCAGCAAGGAAAACCAACAAAGAATCAACAACAGAATTTGGAAACTATAAAACTCCACATGAACCGAGCATGCATATCAAGGTTCCAACCAATTTCAAAACCTGAAGGGATCAACCCACTTGCTGAAACTTAACTAATCCTTTCCTTTCTTCCTTTAACCTCCCGACAGCAAACAAAACCCAAAAAACTTCATGGCAGAAACTCAAACAAACAAGGAAACATCAAAACGAAGTCGGAACTACTCTTACTGCAGGTGAGTGAGCAACTCACAAAAACTCGATATGCATGTACATAAATAAAAACATGCTAAAACTGAATGCTAACATACAAAACTACTCATGCTCATAAATAGCAAAGGAATCATACTAACTGAAATACTAAACATGTATAGCTAATCATGCTCATAAACCAATAAAGAAATCATACTAGCTGAAATACTAAGCATGTATAGAAAATCTATACTATCATACTAGCATAAAGAACTTAACTTACTGAATTCTAAGCATATGTGAAACTTGTTTCATTTGTTCCAAAACTTATACTTTATTACTTCAAATCAATAATAAAGTTCTTCTTGATTAAAAACTTATACTTTAATACTTAAAAATAATAATCAACTTCCTTCTTGGGCCCGGCATTGTACCAATTTGCGTGCATCCTTAATAAGAATCGAGGTAGCTAATCCCGAAACTACTAAGGTACTTCTAGGCGATCTTGTGCCTAGGGGCGATCTAGGAGCCCACCCAATGGACCTTGTGTTCGGTACATGCCATTAAAAGTAAAATACTTTCTTTTTAACTATTACTTCCTTATACTTGTTATTCTTTAATTCTCTTATAATAAAATGCCTTGGCATTTATTTGAGCACTTGATATGCTACTGATCCCAATTCTTAAAATTAGGGATCCTATTAAGACCTTGGTCTCTCTTTCTTATAACTTCTTATAAACCTCCAAAGAATTTATTAGAACTCTTTTTCTTTTTTCCACCTACAGGCAGATTCTAAAGTTTTTATAAAACAACAGAATTCTTTAATCATGTATCGACAGACTCAAGCAAAGGAAAGCAAATCAAACTTCTTTTAGCATGCTACAATAAACATAAATCTGCACTAATGCTTAACAGAAATCTAAAATTGAGGTTCATGGTAGCATAACAAAGAAATCTAAATCAGGAAATCTCTATCTGAAATACTAACTATAAGGACTGTTCAAACTTAAATCTAACTACAAGCTCAAAATTTAATCAAGCTATCTTATGTTCATTGCTTATTAAAACCAACCCAAAACTGATAAAACTTGTAAAGGAAACATGAGCATTCTGAGCACAGTATCACCATCTCATCAACCTCTTTTAACTCTGATTAAGGCTTTAATATTGTTATCTAGTAAAAAGAATACTGCTGCTATCAAAAATTGATGCATGAACATTAAAGCATATAAGGAACCAAAACATAACTCAATGCAAAATAATTCCTTAAACTACTCTTTTAATTCCAAGCCATCCTAATGTTGTTCAAGAAGGAAATCCAGAACAAGACAACAAGAAACACTTACTACTCTTACCTTTCTATTCATCCTAATGCTGTACAAAACTAAAGCAAGGAAACCAAGCCATTAAAAATCCAACAGAACTCCCATATAAGAGTTATCCACACCCATTGCATGGCACAAACCCAAATCTGAATTACTTAACCATAAGATGATCCCATAATCAAACTAGCAAATTCGGATTTAATGGTCATAGCAGCAACCACTACAAGCAACCCGAAACCACAGCTCTTCCCCTGTTCCAGATCAGTTGCCCTATATCAAAAAGAACAAACATGCCTAATTCATACCATTAGTTCCCCTCTTTGAAGTACACGACAGTAAACACACAAGCAAGTTCACAACATGCTTCAAAAAAATCAAAAGACATAAGGAACTTCAAACAAATCCGAAAACAAGGAGAACAAATCGAAGCTCGGAACTACTCCTACTGCAGGTGAGAAGCAACTCACAAAAATAAAACTATAACTGCATGTTGAAAACAAATAAAGCTAAACATGCTGAATAATATAATAGCAAGAAACAAATAAAACTACTATTGCATGCTTCAAATAACAAGAAACTAAACTTTCTAATGTGGTTTTCATGAAGCAATTAAAACCTTGAATTGTTCCTTACCAATCGGATAAAGCATAATTGGAAATTTTGGGTTGCTTTACAATAAGGGCTAAGCTGTGAAGGTGTTATTTAAGTTTGTTTTAATTTTACAGCAAAAATGAAGTTGATGCTTCATCTTTGGTTGTCAATGCTTTTCAAATTGTGCTAGTATAAATTAGAGAGTTGTGGCATAATCAACAACCTAAATGTAGCATTCCAGTTTTAGTTACCCTTGGCCACCTTAGGCGTTTGAGCAGTTTCATTTGTGTTATTTAGAGGGCATGAACAACCTTTGGTCTGAGTACATAGTATTAGTTTTATTTGCTAATAATTAAGCATGATCAGTTTAACATGAGCAGTTTTATTTTAGAGTTGGCTTAAAGAAATCAAATTCAGTTTTCTTGATTCATATCTGTTGTAGCATGCTTAGAGAGCTCAGTTTGCTTTCCTTTGATTTATGTTTTTACAATTCCCCATACCTTATAAAAAGTTCGTCCTCGAACTTAGAATAATTCTAGATCTCTCTGTCTCATACTGTCCTTACGCTCCTAAATAATTTCCTCGTGCTTCTGGTTCCAAATAACTTTCACTAATGGTACTCTTTGTTCCTTAGTCTCTTAACTTCTCGGTCCTCCATCATTCATATCGAATCGTACCCATTAGTGGTTCTTGGAAGGCTTATTATAAGGTCTCTGAAGAACATAGGTGCATTAGTCACACCAAATGACATGACTACAAATTCGTAGTGTCCATTTCTGGTCCTGGAAACTGTTCTGGGTGCATCACTTCCTTTCACTTTCTACTGATGGTTCCCCAAAACGCAGGTCTGTTTTAGAGAACATTATTGCCCTCTTTAGCTGATCCAATAGATCATCTATTCTGGGAAGAGGGTACTTGTCCTTAACTGCTACTTTGCTCAGCGCTCTAAAATCTATGCACATCCGCATAGATCCGTCTTTCTCCTTAACGAACAACTCTGGAACTCTCCGGGGTGAATAACTAGGGCGAATGAAACCCTTGTCAAATAACTCTTAAAATTGTTCTTGTAACTCTCTTAGCTCTGCTAGAAAAATTCGATACAGAGCTTTTGAAATTGAACTGGTATCAGGAAATAACTCAATTTCAAACTCTACTTGTCTGTTGGGAGATAGTCCAAGTAGCTCTTCTAGAAATATCTCTGGATATTCACAAACTACCCTAACGTTTTCCTGCTTGGGTCTTTCTTGTTATCATTGTCCTTCTAGTTCTAATTACTTAACTGGGGCTTCTGACTCCCCACTGTCTTGTCCTCTATCTTAACATCTAGTTATGCCAAGAATAATATCTGATATCTTCTCTATCCTTTCTAAACATACTTATGTATATATGAATATAAGAGAGAAACAAAACTAAAATTGTCTCTATTCTTTTTAAGCATATGTATCAAAACATAGAAAATTAAAACATGAATTTTCTTCTTTCCTAAGCACATATTAGCAGATACTCTATACTGCAAATAATAAAGAAAGCATAAAAGAAAATTAAATACTTTCTTACTTGAAGACGGCAAGGTTGGTGCTGATGTGTAATGCTGGAGAATGGGAGCTGCTCTGATACCAACTGTAACGACCACCCTTCTTATTACTACTATTCTCTAAGGATGACCGTTACTTAACTACTAACTCTACTTAACCGGTATGATTAAAAATCACATGGAAACCCTACCGAAAAATTTCGGCAGAGTCTCCCCTGTACCGGTGACCATATTCAACAATACATGCAATGTATACTCAGCCACAAGCGGCTGGAATACATATCAATCAACCACGCAGTATAATAAATCCAAAATGAAGAAAATAATACCACAACTCATCACACCATATCACAATTCATCTACTATGTCCTAATCACATCAAAATGTCATGTACTATCTCAAATACTTCTAACATAGCAAAAGATGATAGAAACTAAAATAAAACTTCTTTCCTAGTCCCAAGGTTTCCATAGTCCTGGCATCACACATCCTTTGAACACCTCCTTGTCGCCTTCCTTTCTATATCTTTTCCTTTCCTGTATCTGCAGTAAGAGGAAGTGCAATCTATAAGCAAAATTTACTTAGTAAGCGCTATCTAACTCACAAAAACACGAATATGCATGTATATAGAAAAGAACTAGAAACTATATGCTCTAAAAAGAAATAAAGCATAAACATAACTGCTCATGTCAAACTAATAGCAAAGAAAAGATAAGGAATCTACCCATATAATTCTAATAGCTAATCATGCTGCTCATCTAATAGGTGAACATGAAAAACTACTCATCTACTAGATAAACACGGTAGAATAAAGAACTAAACTTACTGATTTTTAGAACTATATGAACCTTATTTCATTTGTTCTAAACTTATTCTTTTATACCTTTATACTTATGTGAAACTCATTTTGTTTGTTCAAAAACTTATACTTATAATACTTCAAAATAATAATCAACTTTTTCTTGGGCCCGGCAACTGTACTTTTTATTGTAACGACCCGACCTTTTTGGCCCATTTGGCGGCCCATTTAGAGACCCTCGGGTCGTCGACCGTCGGCCCTTATGTCGTCGGCCCATTTGACGACCTCTCATGTCGTCGGCCCATTTGGCGACCTCTCATGTCGTCGACTGACGACCCTTGGCTGTGCCGTTACTCACTAGGACTTTCCACCCCTGGCAGTGGATTTTTGCCTCCCCCAGGATTCGAACTCTAAACCTCCAGGCTCAAGTATTAGAGTTTATGAATCCTGGTAACCAAATGAGATAATCTCACTTGGTTACCAGGATTCATAAACTCTAATACTTAAGCTTGGAGGTTTAGAGTTCGAATCCTGGGGGAGGCAAAAATTCACTGCCAGGGGTGGAAAGTCCTAGTGAGTAATGACATAAGGGCCGCCAGTTGGGCCACCACAAGGGCCGACCAAGAGGCCAAAGGGCCCGGTCGTTACAATAAAAAGGCGCCTTTTTATTGTAACGACCCGGCCCTCTTGGCCCATTTGGCGACCTCTCATGTCGTCGACCGTCGGCTCTTATGTCGTCGGCTCATTTGGCGACCTCTAATGTCGTTGACCGACGACTCTTGGCCGTGCCGTTACTCACTAGGACTTTCCACCCCTAGTCAGTGGATTTTTGCCTCCCCCAGGATTCGAACTCTAAACCTCCAGGCTTAAGTATTAGAGTTTATGAATCCTGGTAACCAAGTGAGATCAACATAAGGGCCGACGGTCGACGACATGAGAGGTCGCCAAATGGGCCGCCAAATGGGCCAAGAGGGACGGGTCGTTACAACTACCCGGTCGGGCGGGTGAGCCGTCAACGTATACCCTCCATGGGGATTCAGGCTCAGGGTCTGGTACTTCTGTAATGAAATCTGCCAACGCCTGTGCTTTGATAGCCGACCGAGGTCGGTATTGTATGTCGAACTCGCTGAGCTCCGTGGTCCATTTGATTAACTGGCCGGATGCTTCAGGGTTAAGCAGGACTCGACCCAAGGTGCTATTAGTCATCACGATTATGGGGTGAGCCAAGAAATAAGGCTGAAGCCTCCGGGCAGCGAGGACCAGAGCGTAAGCAAGCTTCTCGAGCCCTATATAGCGTAACTCAGCATCTTTCAATATGTGGCTTAAAAAATACACCGCTTGCTGACTCCCTTCTTTCTCAGTGATTAACGCTGAACCGATGGCATGCTTGGTGGACGATAAATAAATTAAAAGCGGCTCTCCCACAGCTGGCTTGGCTAGGATGGGTAAGGAGCTAAGATATTGCTTGAGTTCTTCGAACGCCTTGTCACATTTGCCATCCCACTGGAATTTGGTCGTTCACCTTAAAATCTTGAAGAATGTCAGGCTCCGGTCAGCCGATTTTGATATGAACCCTGATAGGGCCGTGATTCTCCCAGTCAGCCTTTGTACCTCCTTCAGGTTGCGAGGTGGTGCCATGTCTTGGAGAGCTCTTACTTTGCTCAGGTTCGCTTCGATTCCCCGCTCGGTGACTATGTATCCCAGAAACCGTCCACCTTTAGCGCCGAACAGACACTTGGCTGGGTTTAGCTTGATCCCGTACTTTCGCAGCGTTTGGTACGTTTCTTCCACATCTGCACACAGGTCAACAGATCGGAGTGACTTAATGAGTATGTCGTCGACATATACCTCCAAATTCCGTCCGATCTGCTTTCGGAATACCTTGTTCATCATTCTCTGATAAGTGGCGCCTGCGTTCTTTAATCCAAACGGTATGACCTTGTAACAGTACGTCCCGTCGGCCATTACGAAACTGACTTTCTCCTGGTCTTCGCGCGCGAGTGGCACTTGATGATAGCCTTGATAGGCATCAAGCATGCAAATCAGCTCATATCTGACTGTCGAATCCACCATCTGGTCTATCCTGGGTAGCGGGTAGGAGTCCTTGGGACAGGCCTTGTTTAAATCCCTGAAATCGATGCACACCCGTCATTTATTACCTGGCTTGAAAACCAACACTACGTTGGCGAGCCAGGTCGGAAACTGAATTTCCTTGATGTGTCCGGCCTCCAGTAACTTCTCTACCTCAGCTCGGATAATCAAATCTTGCTCAGCGCTAAAGTCACGCTTCCTTTGCTTGACCGGTCGGGCGTCTGGCCGAACGTGTAGTTCATGCAACGCCACACTTGGATCGACGCCAGGCAGTTCGTGTGTCGACCAGGCAAACACATCGTGGTTCCTTTGAAGGCAGGCGACTAGCTCCTCCTTTTGCGGGCTGGTTAGATCGGATGCTACGAAGGTGGTAGCTTCCGATCGACTCGGATGTATCTGCATCTCCTCCTTATTGTCGTATATCAATGAGGGCAACTTCTCTCTGATGGCGTTTACTTCCAATCGGGGGCACTTGGCAGCCTTAGCGTCCGCCTTGACCATCTCCACATAACACCGCCGGGCTGCCACCTGGTCCCCTCGCACTTCGCCTACCAAATTCCCCACTGGGAATTTAATCTTCTGGAAGTAGGTCGATACCACAGCTCAAAATTCATTGAGAGCTGGTCGGCCCAATATCACGTTGTACGCCGAGGGCGCATCTACCACAATGAAGTTCGTGGTGTGCGTCCTAACCAGGGGCTCCTCTCCGAGTGAGACGGCCAATCTTGTCTGACCGATTGGCGAGACTTCATTACCAGTGAAGTCGTACAGTGGTCTTGCCATGGGGAGTAGCTCAACCCTATCAATCTGCAATAAATCGAATGCTTGTTTAAAAATAATGTTTACCGAACTTCCTGTGTCGATTAAAGTCCGGCGGATGGTGTAGTTTGCGATCACCGCCTTGATGATCAGCGCATCATCATGAGGGATTTCGACCCCCTCCAAGTCCTTAGGTCCGAAGCTTATCTCGGGTCCCTCTGCTTTTTCCTTGCTGCATCCTACAGCGTAGATGGTTAGCTACCGTGCGTGGCCCTTCCGAGCTCGGTTGGAATCTCCCCCGGTCGGGCCACCCGAGATCATCCCAATCTCTCCACGGGAAGCGTTCCTGCTGTTCTCCTCTTCTCGTGCTGAATGTCTGTTCTGATCGGCTGAGGCTTGGGCAGGGCTTCTTTCTCGGGGACAATGCTCCCGCGGCTCCTGAGCCCGTAAACCCTCGACTTTTCGATCAATTCGGGGCTCAGGATGTCGGTCCAGCGTGGGCGATCGGCGTCTATACTCCTTGGGCGCGGGCCAATGTACATTAGGGTCGCCTCGGCACTCCCACGTGTTGTGCGTCCCTGATTGATGGAACTTACAGAACATCGGGGTCCACTTTTTGCCCTTCTTGAGTTGGGCGACCTCCATATGGACTGCATGTGTCCTTGGCTCGGGATACGGTTGCAACCCCGTGGCCTTGGGACCGGTCGGAGGCTGGTGGTTGCTTGGTCTCCTCCGATCGGGCGCCTGTTGAGGGTCGGTTAGCCCCTCTTTCCTTCGGGCTGCTTGTGTCTCTTCCACATTGATGTATTCCGTGGCCTTCCTTTGAAGATGAGCTAAATCCTTCGGAGGCCTACGAATGAGGGATCGGAAAAACTCACCTTCCACGAGCCCTTAAGTGAAAGCGTTTACCAGTACTTCCGATGAAACTACTGGTATGTCCATCGTCATCTGGTTAAATCGCTGGATGTACGCCCTGAGCGCTTCTCGAGGACCTTGCTTTAGTGAAAACAAGTTGACGCTTGTTTTCTGATGCCGACGGCTACTTGCTAAGTGGTGCAGGAAAGGGCCCGGAAATCCTTGAAGCTACGTATGGAGCCGGTCGGTAACCTGGTGAACCACCGTTGAGCCGGTCCTGAAAGTGTTGTCAAGAATACCCTGCACTTCACTCCATTGGTGTACTGGTGGAGAGTGGCCGCGTTGTTGAACTTGGCCAAGTGATCATCTGGATCGGTGCTCCCATTGTATTCCCCAATTGCCAATGGGGTGTAATGGCGAGGTAAGGGATCTTCCATGATACCTCGCGAGAACTGCCCGTTGATCCGCTCGGGCGAATCCTCGTCTCACGGCGCTTTTCCCTTCCTTGCATCCCTCTCAGGCGCCTCATCTGACGAGGAACCTCGGTCTCGTCGGGCTCCGCCCTCCTCTGAGGGTGTCCTAAACAACGCTCGGTGAAAAGGAATTGGTGCGTTTGGCGCTGGCCCAGTCGTCTCTGATCTTTTGCCTCTGACTGGCTGGATTATAGGTTCAGCCATGCGCCCAGGATCTCCAGGCTGGCAGGATCTTGAGATGGCTGGCTCTTGTGCTGGCCGATTGGCTAACATTCGCTGCTGCTGCTGTTCCATTGCTTTTGCTATTCCGGCTTGGATTAACCTTTCCAACTCTTCTGTCGTCAGCGTTACGGTCGTTGATCGTCCGACGTCTTCCATCCTCTGCTTCTGGGTTCAAGTTGATTTCCCACAGACGACGCCAATTTGATCTTGCCCCGAAGCTAAGTGAACGGCTGCCGGGAAATACCGCTGATGTGGATCTCCGTGTGCGGTGGAAACGCCTCGCTCCTGCAATCACAAGTCGTTAGTGCCAAGCCGGGAAAGAGTTCTCGGCGATAGCCCTCCGACGCTCAAGTCACACAACGGCAAGAAGAGAAATGAAGAAGTGAATGGTGGTGCTCAGAGACGTATCTGCGCGTACCTCCGCGGGTGACTACTCCTCTTCTTATATAGAGCTTCGATGGGTTGACTACACACTTCCCAGGCGGACGTGACTTCCTAAGCTTTCCTCAATAGCTAACATCGGGAAAGGATCCCTGACACCTTACCTTAACGGGGCGGACACATTTATGCCAAGGCGACACAATCTTCTTACGTACGATTTCCTGTCCATTCGCGCCGTCAGCCGACGACATCGACTCCCAAAAGGATGTTAAGACATATTTCCCTTCTTAAATGTCAGCCGTTAATCTGCTGTCACTTCCTTGGGTCTATCCGGCCAGTTCACTCTTTGGTCTTCGACGGGTATCTCTATTCTGATCGGCATGAGTATCTCTTTCCCCGGCCCACCTTAGATTCGGCCCGCCTTCTTTGAATTCTTTAGGCTGATCAGGTTGCGGGCTCGGCCTCACCGCCACAAACTCCTCCTGCCGCTCGGCCAATGGGGACTTTGGTCCGGCTAGTCTCTTAGCCGACGCGCCTTTGACTTTGACGACCATCCGAACGTTGAACCTCCTCGGTGGTAGGCCCCCCTATGTCATCACCGGATCAGATATAATCAGGAGAGGTAGACAAATATATATAAACTAATTTTATGTTAATCCGAGGTTATTTGGTCCATCATCAGATTTTGAACAAAATCGATTGGTGTATGACATTTGAGGACATGAATATAATCACGAGAGATAGTAAAATACATATGAACTACTTTCATGTCAATTCGAAGCCATTTGATCCATCAACTAATTTTATCTAAAATTATTTTTTTAAAAAAAGTTCGCAAATCAGTCGACTGATTTATTCAAAATTTTAACGTTTTTGACACAGAGCGAGATTGATTCGATTGATCTAAAAAATTAATCAACTGATAAGAATGAAATGAGAAATAAAGATGGACAGGATCCTTTGGACCTGTACCCCTTGGTCCATTCCTGGACCAGAGGTAGCTCATAGGTGGGATCCCTTGGATCTCATTTGTATAACAGATGGGGTTCAAAGGATTCCACTAATAAATCGAGTGATTTATCATTTGAACTATACTTTATCGTTTAGAGAATCCGTGCTCAAATAGATATATGAGTTAATAATTTTAAAACTATTATATATGATTTAATAATTTCAGTTCAGTAAAAAAAAATAAAATTAAACTCCATGTTTTTTAAAAAAATATGATGCTTTTTAAATGAATTTTTTAAACATTAATTATTTTATATGAATTATATTTGTAATTTTATTTCCTTTTTTTGTTAACAAAAGTGTATTATTTCCCTTTTGGGCAAATATATTGAGTGATGGCATTATGGATTCGGTCCGGCTCAATGGAGTCAGGCAATGTTCCAACCGGATCGGATTGGTTAGACCGCCCTCTCAGTGCCCACTGCTAATCGAATATTCGAATTGTAGGGTTTGACGAGAGAAGCGTCCGTGTTCAAGGACGTTTCCGTCCGTTACGCGCCAAATTCCGGCGCGAAATTTTTTGTTCCGTTCTATTAATCAACCCAATCCAAATCATCCCTCCGCTCTCTCTCTCTCTCTCTCTCTCTCTCTACGTTCCCGCTGCGCTGCGCTGCGCTGCGATCTGGCGATCGATAATGCACAGCTAGGAGTCCGTCTTCACCTCTTCCACTCTTCCTATCAGGCAAAAGGGGCGCTTCCGCCCAGGTTAGACTCCCTTTTCTTCCTCCCGGTATCAGGGTTTTCTTGAGGTTTATCTACACGTAGAGTTTGCATTTCTGTTTGATATATAGTCGAAATACATTTACCGTGTTTGCGATGTTTAATCACCATGGGACTTCCCATTTATTTATTTTTTATAAAAATTCCATGATTCGGAAAACTCAGTTGGCAGTTGTTCTACCGCTCTATTTGCTCTAAGCCAAAGTTTTTCCCCCCCCCCCCCTTTTGAATGACAACTGATTTGGAGGAAAATCTAGTTGCTCGTTTCTTAATGTTTGCGTTATTCTAATTTGGACTCAGAAAATTGCAATTTTTTCCCCTGTTTGCATATCAAATACATAGAACATATGTCATAACGTTAACTATGTTCTCTGCTTGTTCTGTTAGCTATGTTCTCTGAGGGATGAATCCTATATTTTCGATTAAACAGGAATAATCTTGGTAAGAACCAAGTGGACCTGGGGAGTTGAAGAAGAAATTGATCTTTTTTGCCCAGGCGTTTTAATTGCAACTTACAAAGATTCACTTGTGTCCCTTCAACGATGAGGGACTCAGAGTCTAGACATCACAATGTGCAGCCCACAAGACGATCTTCCAGACTCAAATTATTGCGTGAAGTATATGAGTCGGATGTTAGAAGAGAGGATGGATCTACAGATATTCAGCAACACGTTAACAAGGCTGGTCCTGGTCTTACTAAGCGGATAAAAATCGAGATGGTGGAAAAAGAAGATGAAACATTTTCATGCAAATCAGGCGAACAAGACAAATCTTATCCTCATGGTACCTTTGATGATCAAATTGACATTCCTTTGAAGGATCTGCGCAAAAGGTGCAGAAATAAGACACAGAAGTTCCCAAAAGCTGTTTCTCCTCTAGAAGTTGTCCATGATGATTACTCAAATAATGATCAATCTGTAGAACAAGAAGAGCCTGATCTCGAGGAACCTATTATTAAGTTGAAGCAAAGACATTTAAAAGGATCTATGGCACACAATAAGCGAAGAAAATCTGCATCAGTGTCTTTGGATCCTTTGGTTTCGACCTCTTTATCATATCAACTCGCAGATATCAAACAAGGTTTTTTACTTGCTGTAAAAGATGACACGGTAAACAAAGTGAAAGATTCAGAGGACACCATACATCAAGACTTGAAAACAACCGGAGGTGAATCTCCTGAAACCCTAACACCATACTTGATAATTTAATTTTTATTTTTTACCTTTAGATACTGAAACTCAAAATCACTGTCAACCCAGATGACAAATTCTATGCATGGCAATGTTAACTAGTTCCTTTTTGAAGAAAAAAATTCTGTCCAATTTTAGATAGTGTTTCTCAAGACAATTTTGGGGTATTGCAGGGACACACTTCTGGAAAAATGGTTCACCCATTGTTTTAAAGGAAGATCCTGTTGGCGCTGAATCTCATAGTAAAACTGAAGATTATCATTCTGTCTCTGCTACCTCAACAATTGGTTCGTTTCAGAAAGACTATCAATTAGCTTCTGTTGTCCAGCAGTCTCCAAACTCAATACTCAGAAACACTAGTAATAGCAAATGCCTGACAGTTAGTTTCCCTGAAAGTCATGGTGTTCCTGTGGAATCTTTTGAACTTCCACGGGATATACCTAATGATGATGTTTCTGAAAAGAAACAGCTTCCTCCCATGCCTAGTAAATCTCGATTATATCAAGCCGGTGGAGAATCCACAGACGATAGTGAACCTGAAAACAGTATGAGCATTCATGATATTGACAAAGAACATATTAGTTCATTGCCAAACCAGAATGATATTCCATTAGTTTCAGAAGACATGAGAGTTTCTCCTGATTGTTGCAATGAGGAGGCCATCTCTGCTCCAGTGGAGACTCATCTTGCTAACAGGAGTGAAAATGAGAATCAAAGGACGTCCTTGCTGGATGAAATTACTCATGGGATTCAAGTGGAAGAGAATAATTCTCCTAGTAAGTCAACGTATATTCAGGTGAAAGATGTGACCAACAATCATAACCTAGGATGCAAAGAAGTATATGGATTGGCAGAAATATTTTTGCGTGGGGAAGAAAATCCATGCTGTGATTTAATTAATGATGCATCAACTGCAAATTTACTGCAACCTGTACCCTTCTCACAGACGTGTTCCATTGCAGTGAAAAAGTTATGTAGTGCGGTTGAAAGTTTGACTAAGGCGGAATCTTTCTGTGAAGTGGAAAACAGTTTGAAAGAGCAAGCAGAGAAAAGAACTGATTTCTCTTCGCAAGTTTCTAGTTTAACTATTTCAGATGGATTGGCCAAATTTAATGTACAATCTCTTGCAGCAGCTCCTCTGTCTGTCAATCCAAGCAGTGTTCTGCAATACACCAATAATAATTCAGTGAAGAATACAGACAACATAAATTATGCAGTTCGGGAAAAGTTTGTTGCAACTTCAAATCAAGAAACTATGAGTTCAATATCTCTTGTGGATGAAACAAGGAATGAACAACCGGAATGTGCTGAAGAGATGTTCGAAGACCATAGTCCAATAAAGTTGTTATCATATAGGAAGGTTTGGTTATTTCTTTTTGCATTTGAATTTTTCTCACCATCTAAATAATAGAAGCTTACATTTTATCCTTTGCTGTGTAGCAGACACTTTCTCCAACCTCTCAGGAAAAGCTTTGTCAAGTTTTGAGTCAATTAACTGGTAGGTATTATTTTGGCGTGTGTTTGAGTTTGTTTCCTTGTTCTCATTTTCGCTGACCACTGTTCATTTGGATGACAGATTCACCAGAAAAACGTAAGAGGCTGTCATTAGACAAATGGGCCAATGTGATGAAACCCTCATGCATTCCAAGTAAGAAGGAAGCTCAATTGCTTATGGACCATGATCATACATATAAGAAGCATTGGGATTGTTCAAATGGCACTCCAATTGGGAAAAGAACTCTCAAGTTCCAGGAAATTTCTGGAAAGATGCCTTCTTGCATGATGCATTCGACATCCGACATGCATATGGAGAAGGTTATTGAATTTTCACAGCAGCAGATGCATGACATAGAGAGAATTGCTACACAGCTCTTGAAGAAATTGAATACCATGAAGACCATTGTCGAAACAAATGTCACTTTGCAAGCACAATCTTCCCTAGATGAATCATTTACTTCTGAAGAGGTACAGTCATTTCATCTGCATTCCATTTATAAGAAACAATCTGTTTTTACAATTTCGCAACATTTACACTGCCTGAGCATGTTTGGCAATTATTAACGCAAGGGAAGGCAATGAAACAGTAGGATAAGCTACTAGGATAGCAAAGTAGAAGGGAGAGGATGGGAGTCCCTGTAAATTGGAGAAAGAAAAAGGAAGAATAAACCTAACTTAAAAAAACAAGGCCTAGACGCAAACTTCATTTCTTCACTGGAATTCTCCCATCTTTATCTATTGTGGTCAACTCTTTTTTTCCTACCATAATTTCTTGATGTAGGACTAGCAAAAATGAAGAACTTGAACGTTATGTCGAAACATTCTTCTGGATCCAGGTTGTTTTCAACTTTAAAGAAACTACTAACTTTTATTCACTTAGGATCATAGTTATCCTTTCATTCTTCCATGAGGTGCTTATGTCTGATCCAGCTTACCTTTCTTGTTTCATGGTATTAACTTGTTCCATAATTGTTTTACCAACCTACTGCAAGCTCTTTTCCCTGCCAATGTTATACAGTTAACACTATGGCTTGATCTGATAATACTGTTCATCTGTAAATTTGACAGATAAAGGTAGCTGCTGAAGATGTTTCTGAACTCGAAAGGACCACTAAGAAATGGTTATCTATAATAAAAAAGGACTGCATTCGTTTCTGTAAAATAATGTAAAACTTCAAATTTTTTCTCTTCTCATAACAACAAATCCAAAACACCTCAAACTTGATACATGATACCATTTTGTGTTAACTGCAGAGATCGACAGAAAACAAATCAACTGTTACTGCCAACGGCACTCAGAAAAGGAGGAGAATAACATTTGCTGATGAGGTTGGCGGCAAGCTCTGCCATGTCAAAGTTTTCAAACAGCAACCACCATCGCCATCCACAGCACCTGAAAGCGAGCACGAGATGGCTGGTTAGTATCAAAATGAAAGCCCCAAACGGCAATAGACTAGAAAAAACACTCAATCCCGGAATTCTTTGCACAAAAGACCTCTATATTTGACAAATTCTGTTTGACAGATATTCATACCATGCTCGATGAGCTCGAGTTGCTTTCAGATTGTTGTAATTTGATAAGTTGTTTGTAATAAAATTTATGAGTATATTTTTGGCAGCATGTTGATTCTGAAATCCGATAAGTAATTACTGGCTTCCATTAGTGTCACCGATCATCATCGGATTCACTAGAATTAAAAGGGATAATAATTTCTTTCTTGTGCTTATCCACCTGTTTACAGTGAACAGTTCAGCAACCCTGTCTTCAAATTTTGTCCCTAACTTCTTAACTTGTGCAATTATAATAAATAAGCAGGAGATGTTCTTGACCTGTACTCATAAATGCAATGCTCATTAACTTGGTGAAGACATTGGAGTGGCCAAAAGATAAAGCCAAAGGGTGATAGTTCCTTTGAGGAAGAGGACACACAAAATAGCTTCGGGCTTTGCTCCAAGGGCTCAAGTTCAAACACATATTGTTTGGTACATCCTGCTAAAGTCACATTAACCTCTCACAAATGAGAAACACTTACTATGACAACCATGCCATGGCTCATCTTTTTGTTTGTCTCTTTCTCTGAGTCTTGTAGTTTTCCAAGGTTTTGGAAGATCTGGGAGATCAATTGGTCCCTCGCTGATTTCACTGTGGGAGGTGTGCTCGTATTTGGCCTCTCTTTGCATGATTAATCTAATCTATGCTTCTGCACTGTTGACTTTTCGTATGTGACATTAATATTTTGGCAGTGATTGCAGAGGTACGGAGACCGTCACGAGAGGGGGGTTTTGTTGTGGTTTTGGATGCACTCCATTTCTCCTCATCTGGGGCGAAGGATTCTGAACTGTGCTTCTTCGGCTCCTGTGAATGATGAAGGAACCTTTTAGCTTTAGGCGTTATTAATTTTGATTTGCCATTTGACATGCTGCAAAAAAATGTCTTCAATAATTCTGTGTCTCGAGTGAAGGTGGATGAACAAAATCATTCATGACGTGACGCCCAAAGCCAAGTGTCTCTCCGTTTTGTTCGGTTTTCAACAGAAAGGACACAGTTGTGGCATGAGAGAAAAGGAAGAGAGCCTGAACAATGGGTTCAATTTTCATTTTGTTCAATCCGTTCAGGGTTGGCAGGGGTTAGGACGAGGGTAATTATTTTTGCCATCATTTTATTTCGGATTCGACTCGATTCAGAGTTCGGAAAAATTTAAAATTTTTAGTTCGGATTCAACTCTATTCGGGACTCGGAAGATTTAAAATTTTTAGCTCGAAAGATTTAAATATCTTCGTGAGCTATTTAAACTATTGCTCAAATAAAAATTCAGAAAGATCGAAATTTATTTATTTAATATATAATTATATTATATTAATAAAATATTAAAATTCATGAGCGGTTCACGAATTATCAAATTAAATAATTTTAATTCGAGTTTGGCTAAAAAAAAATTCGAACATACTCGAATTAGACTTAAATTCGATAAATACAAATATAAATCAAATATTTATCAAACCCGACTCAAAAACTTAAGAATCAACTTAGATTTATTTACACCCATAATCCACACCATACACCTCACACCTCGGGGTTATGGATAACGGCTAGTACCACCTTTGATGTGATTCATTGATATTGATTAATTAATTAACCTCCAAGTAAGTACAGCTCCAATGGATAACAAATCTGAGAAAAAACTACGTCTCGTATTGTCATGCAAATTTAACACAGTGCAACGACGGGCGATTTGACTCGTCACCCACCATAACCCAACCCAAATAAAGACACCTGGGAATATATGTTCTCTCACACGTCCAATTCTTTGCCATATTTGTGCTGCTGCACGCTCTTTTTTTTTTTATGGCTCCCGAGATTCTTAAATACAATTAATAAATAATAATAATAATAATAATAATAAATTTGATGATCACGTATATTTGGCATTTTTTTTCTTTTAAGAAAAAACGTAAAAAGAAAAAGCAAATCTTTTGCGCATCTCTAAGCTCTTTGGCCCTTCCTGGTTGGCCCCATCCGGACCCCTCCTCCCAAAATATACCTTACGAGTCTGAAATTTCAATATAATTCTTCAATTGAGCACCGGCGGTGAAAGATTGAATCTCAGCGGAATCGGACGGTCGAGACCTCTTCGCAGGATACCCGTTCTGGAGATTTAAGTAAGGTTTTGCTCTGATTTATACGCGCAAGTAAACGCCAAAGCTTTCCTTCGTTCTCCTATTTTATAAAACCCTTCTCCAGCGGAAAGGGTGGGCAGCGGAGAATCGACGCGTGACCATGATGATGCTTCTCCTGCCGCACAGAGAAGAGGAGGAAGAGGGAGGCGCGGCCGGGCGGCGGCGGTTCCCTATCAATGACAACGCCGATCTTCTCGCGGAGGTGCTCGGCCGCCTCGACGGCCGCTCGCTGGCGGTGGCCGGGTGCGTCTGCCGCCTCTGGAGCGCCGTCGGCCGCAGGGAGGCCGTGTGGGAGGCCGTCTGCCACCGCCACGTGGCCGTCGGCCGAGCGGGGGCGGCGGGCGGGACGCGCTCCGTCGTGGCCGCCCTCGGCGGGTACCGGCGCCTGTACCGGCTCTGCATCGGGCCGGCGCTGGACCGGCTCGCCGGCGTCCGGAGGCAGGGTCCGGCAGTGTCGTCGTCGTCGTCGGCAGCGCGCCACGTGTCCCTCTCCCTCGCGCTCTCGCTCTTCTCCATCGACTGCTACGAGCGGCTCGGCGGCGTGGGCGGGAGGCAGCAGCAGCCCCCGGCGTCGCTGCTGTTCCTGTGCAAGCCGGTCGACGTGTCTTGATCTAGGCCTCTCGGTTTCAACACCGGAGCTCTGTCCGCCGTTGGATCGGTCGAACCATTATTTATTGCAAGGGGAAAAAGAAAATAATTCGATAAAATCTACTTAGTATTTCTAAATCCTGATTCTATGCCTATCTTCTCCATGTCTCTCATTGGTTGAACATTTGTTTTTTCTATATAATTTTGTTGGTAGAACATATACAAATTTTGATATCCTGGCAGATCTCTGTCACAGGTCCTTCAACACCAGCAATTAAAAGGGAATTATAAATTAATTAATTATGATCGATAGTGAACTCACTGTGCTGCCTCAAAATTGTTTATTCCAACTAACTTGGCTGGGTTTGGTATTTGATATATGTGGTGGCCGTGGAACATGACAAACATTATCGGGTTCTGATATATATCCGTGGAACATGGACTGGCCGATAGAAAGACAAGTTAATGTCCTGGAAGCGACCGCGACTCTAGCCGGGTTGCATTTCGGCAACAAATTTGGTTCGTGCTGACTCGAAGAATTTAGGGCCAAAGCTTGGGAAAACCGCAAGCAGGCATGCTCCATAACTTACAAGGCTGGGAAGCATAATTCAACTATTAGTCTTGGTATCAAGCAACTAGCAATGTCAAGCGGCTCAGTGCAACCCTAAGATTGTTAGGTTTTCTCGGTAGAATCATGCGCCGCATGAGTTGTTGGGTCGCTTCCTACCAGTCCAAGTTGGACCTTGTTGGCCGGTACGAGGCCGAGTTTGTCCAATTGAGATTGGTTCTTTCTGCTTGCTTTCTTCTATAGAAATGTAAGCCATTGAATGAATTTAGGATAATATGAGCATATATAAGATTTATAGTAAATAATTCATTTTATTAAATTTAGATAATTATTTTTTAATACGTACTATATTAATTATCATAAAATTTTTATTATTGGGTGCGATCATATTAGCATCAATATACCGAATCTCATCAGAACTTCAAAGTTAAACGTGCTTGGGTAAGAACAGTACTAGGATGGGTGACCTCCTGGGAAGTCCTCGTGTTGCATTTATTTTTAATTAAATTTGCCACCAATAAAATTTTCATTATCTTTAATTTTTATTATTTTCTTCACTTTCTTTTATTTTTATTATTATATTTATAGAAGAAAAGAATGAGTGAAAAAAGAGAGATTGAAAAAAAAATTTATTTTATTTTTAGAATAGATATTTCATTTCTTAAATTTAGAGAATCACTATTTATCAAATCTAAATTTAGGGAACAGATAGGGTAGCTGATGTAAAGATTTTTTAGCTACCCTATCCAAAATATAAAATAAAATTTTTGGATAAGATAGCTGATGTGAATGCTCTAACAACTATAAGTTGACTTCCGGATTGATCAGGATGTCAATATTAGGTTAGGATGAAGTTGGAAATGAGTAATTGTAGTTGAAGAGCCAACTTATGGTTGGATATACTTGAATGGAAAAGAGGTGAAAAGGAAAGGAGTTTCATTGTGAATGAGATTTTAATTTCACATTGAAAGTTTCAAGGTATATTGGTTAGTTTATATTGACTCACATGCATTGATGATGCGAACAAATGCATGAGGAGAGTCTCTCTCACGCCTAGATACATGGGGAGGTGCGAGTCTAGACTGAATTCCACTGAACCAAGTTGACTCATATGCGAGCATGACCTATGTGCGCCGAATGCTAGACCGTCAAGGCAAAATTTGCCACATGGAGTCTTTTTATTTGTTGCTCAAGAAGGTAACAGAAACATTAACCATTGTTAATGGCAATTTCATAACCTCCTAGATAGTAATAGTCGATCATTGATGGCTGACAACTATCATTAATCCTTAGGTATTAAATGATTATTACTAAGCGTTCAATACAGATGAGACATGATCCTCATATATAAAAAGAGACTATGATCTTGAGCAGAATGCATGAAAAAGAAAAGCTGAAGCTCTCCACCTACATCCTCCCTCTCTCTTTTCTGTCATATATCTCCTACTCGGCGGTGTATCTATGATAGCAATTGAGTACCTCTCAATTCATCGTGACCACTATTTCTTGATGTGTATCACAATTAATTGTTGTATCATGAGAAATATACGACCCGAGAAAATCTCGAAGTACAGTCGGAGGTGGGGTGAATCTGTTTAAAGGAAGCTATGTCTATCGTAGATCTCAGTCTATTCTGTTGCTCAGTTGCTCAGTTGCTCTATCCACTCGACTACTTTATCCGCTTAACCGCTCTGCCTGCTCGTTTGCTTTGCCCGCTCGGTCGTTCTGTACTAGGCTACTTTGCAGTTTGCACTCAACACTTGGCATAAACCAGCATCACTGATAGCCTCAGATTATCTACTCAGGTTATCTCTGTTAGGGACCTTGTGTATGACCGGCTAGAAGGGGGTTGAATAGACGACACCCCCAATAATTCGCTTCCTACGTATTTGTTAGTTGCGCAGCGGAAATCTAATACTAAATACAAATACGAAAGCTAAACTAAAGACAAGAAGAGAAATGCAAACCGCTAACACGATGTTTAACATGTTTTGGATATAACTTGCTCTTACTCCACAGTTGTTCATAAGGTGAACGATCCCTCAATCTGTTAGTGGATTAGTCCCCGGCAAACTCCGGCTAACTCAAGCCTCCTTGTGGATGGAGAAACCTCACCACAGCACTCACTAAGACCTCTTGGATTACAAAGAACTCTTGAGCACTTATTGACTACTAATTAGGGTTAGCCATCACTAATTTCATCAACCTTAACTAAGCTTCCAAATCTTGGTTGTATAGGTCACGGGTTGGAAAACTCCACCTACCAGTCGACTGATAAAAGTGCTAGTCGACTGCCTTCTGTGGAGATTTGATTGTTACACCCCAACGATTCGATACCAGTTGATTGGTGAAAATACTAATCGACTGCTCTACACTGACCGAACGACCAAAAACATTCTGTTCGCTCCCAATCGATTGTACCAGTCGATTGCTATTTCCATTAGCCGACTGGTATCCCGAGTACAATCTTTCAATACTCGGACTCTCACCCTTACGACTCACTTGACTCTTTTTCGTTGCAGCCTTGACTTTTTGCCTTTAAACCTACTTCCTTTGGCTCTCGTCCCTCGGATGTATCCAAACCCGCGACTCATCCCCAATGTCATCCTTTGCGTATGTCTTGAAGTCGCTTCCCTCGATTCTTGCCGTTCTTGTCTTGTCCACGATCCCTCGGATGCTCCATCCTTCACTGAACCCGAAGCCATTAAACTAAGTCATATGTGTATCCTACAAATCTGCACACTCACATACACATATCAAATATAAGGGTGAACCTAACTTAAATTCTTTACCCAAACATCAAAACACATGATTGCACGGACCATTAAAATTGCTCCAACAATCTCGATAGATAAATTAAATTTGATTTGATGTAATTACAATTTAGCTAATTCTCTAAAAATCTCCTATGGATTGTGGGTTAATGTGGTTGATTGGATCCATTCGAGCACACAATCGAACAGCCTTGGTTTTGATCGTAGGTAGTTTGCAAGCCAAGATTGTACAATCACCGAAGACGACAAGAGAAAGTAACTCTGAGGATATGCTACATTCTACCTGAGGAGAATAAAAGTACTATCAGGAGGTTCGATGTGATCGCTGCAAAATAACAGAAAATATGATCAGGATTGAAAGGGGGAAACAACATAAGAGAAAGGATCAAAGGGGAAGCATTTCAATTCACTTCTGAGTCTCTCTTTAGAGGAGTGCAATTGACGAACATTAGTGCACAAAAGAACAGGAGTCAAATCGATAGCAGGTTGGGATGATGCAGCAGTACAATCATTTCCAATTTACCTTCTACAGACTCTTAGCTTCTCAGGTTCACCAGATCCAACACGAATAGACTAAACCTACCATTCAACATTTCATCAAAAAAAAAATGAAAAAATAAATAGCAAAAACAAATTGCTTACCGAGAACAGAAGCTTACACTTGCACTAAATTTGACGATCCTCTGCTACTCTTACAGCATTGAGAAAGAGCGAAGAAGAGACAGGTAAACGAGCCGCACCTATCCAGGCGAAGGCTAGTATATATACTTAACAGCATATGTTCTCAAAGGAAATAAGAAAAGAACAAAAAAAAAATCATTTGAATGCCACACGTAATTTTAATTTTATCAAATAAACCGTTTCCCAACTCATGTCATTCTCTGAGCAAAACTTTGCTACTGCTAAGAAAATGGATCGATCAAATATTTGCAAAAAATAGCAAAGTGATGACTTGAAGCAAATGAAATGGTGAAACCTGAATCACTCTGAAGGTCATCCATTATTTATTAGTATTAACATTATGAGTTGCAAGTCAGTTCTCATGGACCCATCACTGTGTTCCTTGGGGCTGAATAATGCATCTCAGATGAAGCATTTAGAGGGGCTGTTCTAACTGCAAATCCTTCTCCAGATTCGTAGATTCTTGCGTATGAAATTCCATTAGTGTTCGACTGAGAGGTTGCTCGAATTGCAGGCCCTCCGATAGCTCCTGATTCAGACTGATGGTGCTGAATCTGATCTGTTTCCTTAGTGCGAGTTTCATATGAGAGGTTACTTCGATTAGGGCTGATACTAACACCAAGGTCCAGGCTAATTGTGTCACTCTTCATGTCTGCAGATGGAAGAGGAAAGGGTCTTGTGAAACCTTTAAGAAATGCTGAACTGGGCATGGTCAGAAGACAGGCTCCATTTGTAACATGCGAAGAGGATGCTTCATTGCTGGTAGGTTTTATGGCGGGCACGTCATGATTATGCTTTCCTTCATATGTCGTAATCACAGCCTTCGGATCATGTGATGCTCTCTCAACATGTTTCCTAACAGGGCAACCAACTGATGTGCACTTGTAGTAACTCCTACGAGTAAGAGTTAAATATGTCATAGATGATATATCGACCAGAAACAAAAGTTAAATTGTATTGAGCTGGGAAAAATGAGGTTTAACCCCTACAAATTATTTCGTTAAAAGGAGAGGGGATGCAATAGCTAATAAATTATGCTTGTCTTCTTAACAATAACATGAACACATTTCACAAGACTTGTAGACACACAAGAACCTAAATCCAAATGTAACAAGCTACAGAATTGTGGTATGATCACCAACTATTCCTCTTTCAAGATGGCATTGGAATATAATATGAAATAAATTGTCTTTATCCATCCCTGCACGAGCGCTCAGAAACAAAAGGAAAAAAATAAAAAATATGGAATGACAATGGATAACAATCTAGAGACTCAAATGCTTGAATGGTGGATACAGTGTGTATTATCTCTTACGTTGTACCCTCAAACATCATGTCTTGATTCATAAGTTATCTATGATTCCAACCAAATAAAAGAAGACAAGGATAACAAGAACAAACAAATCAGAGAGCCAACTCAATCTTGTATAAGTAGAACGTTTTTTTTTATGGGTCTTGCTTGGGTCAAGCTAACAGATTATCGTTCACAAGTGATGCATCATAAATTCCCAATTATAACCTATAATGTACCTGGAAGATGCTTATTAGGTCAACTTTGTAATCCATCCTCCAGAAATCCAATATAATATGGATAAATGGTAATTCAGTTCTCTTTGCAACAAGACAATTTTCCAGAGGCATAGTAAAGAAGTTTGATTTAAAATCAGAACCATAACTCTCCTAACTACAACTACTAGAAGCTGGTCTATGTATCTGACTAACAATAGTGCCACTCATACTCAAGAGTTGACACAAGATATTGAGTTATGGTAACTTGATAGTTTTAAACAAATTAGAAATGTGTAGTAGTTTGCTAGTGGAGAAAAAAAAGAATTTAGCTCCAGAAGATGGACTTTACCTGGGGTTAGGATTCCCTTTGACTATTTTCTGGCCATATTTTCGCCAGCGATACCCGTCATCCAAGATATCAATTTCACTCACAGTTTGGACAACAACACGTGGCTCATGGTTCATTTTGCCAAGTGAAGCAGCATCATTAACAGCTATTTCCATTTTTCTGATTAGAGATATTTCAGTTTGTTAATTAAAAAATAATAATAATAAGATCATCGTTGACATCTAAACTGCAAGGTCCAGCACTAAAAGACACCTGCGCTTTGACTCCATACTGTCATCTCCAACAAACTCATCAGCATTATTGAGTTGATCACCACCAGTTTCAGCATCATACTCTCTGATTGAGGCAGGAGACAACTCGGTAGAAAAATTGGGACCAACCTGATGAGATTTGCTGGGTGCCATTTCTGACTCATCTGGAAAGTTCAAGTTTAGGATGAATTTAGTTAAAAATTGTCAAAGATGAGATAACATACATTCATTTAAATTTAAATCTTCTTACTTTCTGCACTGATAAAAGAAGATAGATTATCAGTTTGTTCCTCATCTTCGCTGGTGAAAGTTGCACCAACAGGCATACGACGATTAGGTGGTGGCTTAGGATGATCATGGCAACCTTTATAGATGATTCCAGCAATTTGCCCATCATGAGACCGCTCTATTTGCCTCTTCATTTCACAATTAGGGTGTGTGCATTTGTAATAACTCCGAGGAAATTCACTCCCTTTAACATGTTTCTGTCCATATTTTCGCCAATTATAACCATCTTCTGCAGAATTTTCAAGTTTATTAAATTGGTTAGATTCTCTACAATCAGATTGAGTCATCTGTGTTCTATTCTCTGAATGTTCTGTCTGTTGCAACTCATTGGAAAGTTCTCCAGGTGGTAGACTAGCTCTCACAGGTGATGCTTCAACTGATGAAACTGTAGGTGGTACAGGTGGAGCCAATTCATAATTATCGGTAAGTTTGTTCTGGCCTTGAGATTGACATTGGCTTTGGATGCAAGGTTGCTGTTTTTCTTGGATTAAACCAAAAGGGCCCTGCAATCAAAGGCATAAATTTATACTCAACAAACCTAAGTTGGGTCATATGCATTGTTTGAGAGGATTTTTATAATAAAAGATAAAGCAACAGCATTAATCTAGAGAATATGTGAAAAAAATAAATAACTAAATAAATAAAGCAGAAAAGCAGATTAGGTTGCAAGGACAACAATGATTTTAGCATCTAATAACCTTTGAAATATGGCGAATCTTTCTGCAAAATCTAACAAAATAATCAAAACATTACTGTAGATCCAAAGAGGTAAACCGAATAGTAACAACATAAGCACAGCTTGAAATACATTTGTAATAAGGGTTTCTTATTTTAAGCAACCAGATATTCCTGTAGCTTAGGTTTATCATTAGCAACCAGAGATTTGTGTATTTGTGTTATCCATGATTCTTCTCTCTGTGGGATAAGATCAGTCTGTGTCCTAGTCCAAAAGCATTCTTTGCTCAGAAAATATCCTTACTAGAAATAAGAAAGAAAGGCCTTGCCTGAATAGAAAATTACCAAAGATCTTAATGAAGAAAAACCCAGACTATAACATGATCCAATGTGAGTTCTAAACGCAAAATCTCCAATTCCTCCATCATGTGCACTAACATTAAGTGTATCCACACAAACAGTTTTATCCATGAAGAGGCAGTGCTGAGTATCCCAGTAGTTGTAGAAGGCACAGCCTGCACTTGAAAATGTCAAAAAGAAATTTGTCTTGTCTAACACTGATGCCAAGGTATACCAAATGGAAAAGGAAAAGATGCGGGCTTCATGACTAGTATTTGTGATGGTCCTGATAAGCAAAGTTCTCCAGGGTGGATTGAAGCACAAGTAATAGAAATTACCATCAGTTCAGAGCCCTTTACTTGTCTAGCATCTTGTAAGTTTCATTCAATAATTGTGCATATAAAATCATGCAGATCTCTATTTTCCTGCTGTTATTTAGGTTCCAAACAATCTAAAGCTACACAAGATACTTGACATAAAACGACAATTTATTACAAGCAACACAAAAGTGCATGAAGCACCTTAGTGCTTTCCATTAATCTTACAACTAGCACTTTATGGAGTTATACTAATATTCTGATGCTTCAATTCTGAACAAGGACGACACGCTATACAGAAAGGCAAAACGAATGAAGAATAATGAGAACTCTCCAAAAAAAAAAAAGATCACTTGAATCACAGGTCCATTGGGCAAGGACAGTGGAAGATTTTTATAATGAAACAAATTCTAAATGTAAGTCAATAGCAAAGTATCTGTTGTGATAAGATTTGATGTCATATATAACGGATAAAGGCAAGGAAACAGAATGAAATAAAGTGAGAATATGAATCCATTAAAAGCTATGGGCCATGCGTCTCTACCATCTTGCTTTCTCAATATAATATTAACACGAAGAAACACCCTTACAGGAAGAAGAGAATGGATTGAGCTTAATAATAAATCAACTGCACAGCGAGTTAGACACCACGATTTAGAGATCACGCTAATGAAAGACAAATCTGCTTGTATGTTCACACTTCAGCAACCTATCGACAACTATCCACGAATTGAAGATTTTTCATCAGGTACACTTAAAGGCATGGCGCAATCTAACCCAGATAGCAAAAATCTTAAAGCTTGCAAAACGAAAGCATAGGAAATCAGAGATTGGTGTAAAAAGCAGCTTCCTTTTGCACCTAAGTGCCCACCACATAGAAAAAAAAAGGCGAAACGAAGCTAAAGGACGAACAAGAACTAGCAAGTGAAGAAACACCAACCTTCACATCGGGGAGGAGGACAGGGGGTCCAAGCAGCGCGGAGGGGCTAAGCCCAGGGGGTATCGTGAGGCACGGAGCTCGCGCGATTGGGAGCCGAGCCGGCGACATCGACTTGTACCTCGCTTCGTTCGCTCCCGCGAGCAGAGAAACCCTAGGATCCGGTATTCCCTCGCGCCCATTGGCGTCCTCCCGACACTCTTCACCGTTCCCAACGCTGCCGCACTCAAACCGCAGCTCCGCCGGAGTTGAACCACCCTCAGGCGCTAACTCACGTAGATCATCAGACGCCGGCGAAGGATTCCTCTCCATTTACAGGTCCCAAAGGTAGCACCGTAGCATGTAGCGAAAGAGTGAGCCGAGAAGTGAAATAAAACGGCGAAGGAGAAGAGAAAGGACGTGCGCCATAACGGCGTTGAAGTGAGGGTGTTTCAGGAAATTCACTAGCTGTCAGAGACTATTAATGGCGGATGAGTGAAGCATCATGCATTGATGGTTACTCAAAATGACTAAAATACCCTTGTTGCCCAATTTGAATTAGCTCCTTTATGCTTTTATCCCCTGCCTTTACGCGGAGAACTCCCGTCCATCAAGTACTAAATGACCGATATGCCCTACGAGCGCTTACCGATTTCTCTGTGCTTTTCGATTTATGCAGAAGAAATTTTCTATAGCTGGGTCGACCAAAAATAAAAAATAAAAAAAAACAATTTATAGTGATTAGACTCGAGCGGAACTTAGATCCAAACTCACCTGTGACAAATTACTAGTAATAAATAGCGGTTCTAAAAAAACAACTCAAAATTTAAAATTAATCAGTTTGAAGAATTAAATTAAATATATGATACCTATTAAAAAAATAATTTGACAAATTCACACTTCCAATTATATATAAAAAAAATTTTAAAAGCATTAATAATCAATTCCATTGTTTAAAAATTCTCTTAAGCATGCCTTTCTACAAAAGAAGCAGCCATCTATAAGAGTAGTGTCAGGATTTAAAACAATTATATATATTTTTTAATAATTCACACTAATTTTAAATATAGATAATCTTTCTCTCAAGTTATCTATGGAATAAATTTAAAGTATAACTCCTGCACTGACTTAGAACTATTATAAGTATCCTACAATCTTGAGCTTGCTATAGGATTATATGAAGCACATTGATCTCTCATGTGATCTAGGAATTAATGATAATATATGGAAGGAAACAAAGAAATTAAGGGTGTGTTTAGTTTGCACATTTTTCATTTTTATTTTTTGAAAAATATGTATTTTTGAAAAATAATGTTTGATTTATATTTTTCATGTTTATTTTTTTTAAAAAAAATAGATAGTATTTTTTAGAAAAATAGAGAATAACGAAAAATCATTTTCTATTTTCTAAAAAACACACATTTTTCAAAAAATGAACATGGAACACGTGTAAACTAAACACATCCTAAGATTTACATACACCGATATGAACAACAACAACAACAGTAGTGATGATTACATTAGACTTAGATAGACATGGCCTTTCCTGATTCTGTCAAGTAAATTTAGAGCAACTTATGATACTCAAAAGTCAACTCAGAATAAGGATATTAGTCCCATTTGGACTTCAATGGTACACTTTCCATTCACATAGTGTTGGCTGCAGACAATTTTATGTAAACATCAGCCGCGGCAATGAGCTCATAACAGAATCAGCAAGCTGAACAACATCAAGGACAGAACCAAATAACTAGAAGAAATTATACAGGTTACAGCAAGCCTTAGTTTCAAGATATTGGGGGCTTGAAGTAACAAAGTTTAGCACAAATGGATGGAAATTCACATAGTTTTAGTTTTTCAACCGACGCATGGTAACTTGAGCAACCTTGAACAGTCACCATCAAGGTGCAACGACGAAAGTTATCCTCTCAGGATCTGCTGCGTTGCTACAGAAATTGTAGAGACCTTTGAAAAAAAAATAAATCTGTTATCTTAACGGTCTCTTAGTATCGATCCCATGGATATAGAGAGAGATAAATACAGACACACAGACTATAGGTGCATGGTGGGGTAAACCCCAGATCGTCAATTCCTGAAAATTGACTCCTAGTCATTACGCCAGAGATGTCATATGTCCACCATCTGCGCTACGCCTGAAGTAATTATAAAGACCTTCAAAGAATTCATATTGCAGGTCAGCAATAGACCAAGAGAATTCACAATCTATGATAAAAAGCTCATTCAGGCATTTCAAACATGCCCATTTGCAAATGAATTCTTTCCTCTGGGATAGTGATGAAAAGAGACTCGCCAATCTATAGAACTTGCAAAGGAAAATCTTCTCCATTAAACCACATAAAAAATGATGTGGAAAAGCAAAAAAATAAATAAAAAGGTGATATTTCAGCCGTCCTATATTCATTCTTCCTATGCCATCTATATCAACCCAAGTTCCGCAATCTAAGTTCAATTATTATCAAATGAGAACCAGTAAATAATGGCGTCCCATTCAAACTTAAAATCGCATATTACAGAGAATTAAACAGCTGCAATAATCATTCAAATAAACAATCATGTGGAACTCAATCAGATGCTTATCCAGTCGTGTCTGCATGCATATAAATTTGCAAGCGCTTAAAATACTAAACAAAGCGCAACTTTTATATACCTTATGGTAGGTTGCATCTCCTAATTTATCTCGTAGAGCTGAAGGTTTCGACAGAGCAAAACATGGCATCTCGACACCATCATGCGGGACCACACAATCGAGTCCATACTGCATATCCCTCTCAGGTTTAACCATAGCCACCGATCTGTTTTGACACAAGGGAAGGATCAAAATTTGAATGAGTTTCAGCAAAGAAAACATGGCGAAGACAAACCTTCCACAGTCCTCAGCCTGGATCTGGCAGAGCAAGGAGGTGGTCTTTTCGGCGACCGTCATGCCCACTATAACATGGATCTCTCCTGAAGGCAATCATGAACCCATCTGCACAAATTGAATCTATATTTTGGGAGAGAAGAGACGATTCATCACAGACGACAGTCTCCTCTCCAATATATATTTGTTGGTATTGGGAACAACTTTGTTGAGTTTAAATTAAGTTTGGTGGGAAAATTCATATGGGATTTTAAAACAGAGTTTTGGCCTTTTGGAGGGAAGTCGGTAGGTATAATTTATTATTATTATTATTTTTTCAAAATAATGAAATAGAATATTAATCGTATTAAAACTTCACATTACTGATATATTTTTTACATAAAGATATTAGATATCTCAAAAATATTATTTTTTGGAATTAAATAAATACTATTGTCATTTCTACACGGATGGCATTAAATGCCAGCCATCTAATTTCATACTATTTCTTCTGGACACTTATTGTGTGCTTGTTTTCATTGAGTTAGATAGTTGTCTTTTTTTCGTTCAAGTGTATGTGTGGATTTATAAACTTGAAGTGACTTAGCTAGTGGTCATTTTCCAATTCATGTGCCATGTGAACATTGTCTTTTACATACAAAGTTTGCCAGAACTAACTACCTGTCTTTATTCAACTTTGATAAATTTCGCCCCCAAAAAATGCCCTTTTGACTTTTGCACCTTTAAGATACAAGTGGAGAATCTCATTTTTCTGGTCCAAACTGTTAAAGATCATATAAAGTCCATAATCAACTTGAAACAATTTGAACCAGCATTCCAATTTGTAATATTTAAAGCTGTCGTTCCCTCGAATGGGTCTAGTGACTAACGTATAGGGTGTTATCATAATAAGATCTGGAGTTTGAATTTCGGCAAAATCGAGGTAATACCTCCCATATGTGCTAGTCACTATTCCAAAGGTTAGTAACCGTCTGTGATTTACCTCCTCCGTGTTGACCTTGGGACGAATTAACGAGGACGCTGAGGACGAACGTATTCATCTTTTTACCACAATATTTAAAGCTGTCAAACTGATCGAGACTCAACTTCAGTGGCCAAACTAAATTTCCATTAAACTTTAGTTTACTACAGAATGATCAAGACATTAATATCCAAATCAACCAAACAGTACAGCATGGTCAGTAAATGGTGGATGATGATGGTGTAACCAACTCACTATTGCGCAATTACCACTTGCTATTTTGACCCCAATCACACACTTTAACACAATAAATAAATAAATAAATATATATATATATATATATAAAAGAAATGGAGAATAAATGTTTGTAGCAGTGGTGGATGAGCCATCTCCCTACATCAGACAAGGATATGAAATAATTGTTTTTATTTATGTCAAAGTTTAGTTTGGATTTGGTAGTTCATGGTGGTTCACAGCTGTTGTTGCTTTATATAATTAAAGCAAACAGAACCGCAAAAACACATTAATTAGGCACTAGCTATCACTATCTTATCCGCAAATATCTATCTACAAAGGGACGCTGGACCAAAGAGATTACAATAATTGTTGCAAATAATATTTGAGTTTCTGTGCAGTGAGACAATAATGACTCCTGAAATTGTGTCGTATGCCAGTGGATAGATTACCAAACAAATATGCAGTGGAATTTCCAAGGTTGCAACAGGGGAATACAGAACCCTTACCAATAAATATCCAGAGGCCGTCACTGCAATTTGCAGGTGCTATTCACAAGCCAAGTTGTGCAAGTAAAGCATTGTCTTGCCTGTGGGATTCTATCTTATCAAGAGGCTGTGAGGAAGGGTTAGTTTCTACGCATCAATGATCAACCTTGTGCCAATGCAGAATTTGAGCATGTTCAGTAAAATGAAATCAATATGACAAAATTATTTGCAAACCATATATCAATTCCGTATATTTGTATAATACGTATATATACAAAATATATTTGTTTAAGTACACAAAATAAAAGCCATTGTGATTTACCCCCTTTTTTTTTTTCTCTCTACTGGAAGTCTCTCAGCTGACCAGTCATTACCTGACAATGTCACAAAGTAGCAAACAAATATTTTTATAATGTTGGACCCCCTATAATAAATTTACAGATAAAGAAGCCCATGTTGTCTTATTGGCCAGCAGGGGAACATACCTGGAACGCTCACAGTACATGGTTCTTATAAATTGAACATGTGCGAAGAGGAGTTCATTATTCATGCTCAGTCAAAGTTCTTAGCTCGATGGTTTTATCAACTTATCTCAAGTTATTACCCAATACAAAGGCCTCTACCGCACGTGGGGTCTGCAACTGGTCAAATACAAATCAGGGACAGCACAGTGTTAAAATAATGTCTTCCCAAACATTGGTTTCAATGTGCAATTATTTGAAACTTTAGGAGTAGCTTTCAGATGACTCCTGTCATTAACACAACTTTGGGTGGTTTAAGTGTCACTTACCATGTAGTTAGTTCAGCTCCTGCAAACTCTCCATGCATAAAGAATGACAATGACAACTAAAGATGCAAAGCAAAAGTTATCATGCAACTTGATCAAAGATGAACCGGAATGCTATGGTTTTCATATGGAGGTCCCTTTTTCAGTTTTCTGGCCGTCTCATTCGTCCAGGCCACTGAGGTGAGTGGTCATCTACAGAGTTGAAAAGGATGCTCCATAGGATTTTCTATATGGGTCCCCTTCATGAGATTCCATTCACCAAAGAGGGATTTTTTTACCTGAACTAGTCTGAGAACTGGGGGACGGCCCCTCCGATCCCTATTTTTCTATTGCACCAGGGCAATCCTAAGAAGGGTTCCTCCATACTGCTCCTGTTCGACAAAGAACAGAGTTTTAAACATGAACCAATGCGCTAACTATTGGCTGGACCCTCCAATCTCTGATTCATCTATTGCACCAGACGAAAATATGGTTCAACCAGTGTTTCTTTTGAGTCACAGAGCCAAGTTTAGGTTTTGATTCCCAAGTGAGTTCCTTTGGTCACATTGAACACTCCTTTAGAGCAACAATGCAACAAGCATTGGCGACTATAAGAAATTACTCCTAGTAAACACCATCTACTACAAAGCAATCTAAATTTCATGAAAACTTTCAGTTATGCTAGATAAAAATCTTGTATTTACCTTGCCCAAATCAGAGAATCCAGACCCATAATATTACACATCTGGAAAACGTTGTAGGAGTGGCCACTTGCATATAAGCACACTGTCAGACTTTGGTAACTAAACAGCCAAAATTATATTCACACAATTACTCACAGTCCCAGACTTGCCCTAGTCCACTCAGACTCCATTACTTCTATTAACAGACCCCTATTAATGCTTAAAATTATACCAAATGGTAAAATTTGTACAGTGCTTAACGTTACCAAGTAATTTTTACACCTGCTGTCGCCGGCGCAGATTAGTTCTAGTACCGCAGCTCCCGCAAGTAGCTCAGCAGCATCGCCGCCTGCGAAGCAATTCCGACGTTGGTAAGACGATTGATAGAAGATTGAGTAAAGGAAGAATAAGCAAAAGAGATACCTTGCGCTTAGCCCGCGATGAGCCCGACTGCGACAGCGCAACCAGCGGTGGAATTGCGCCTTCGCCCACTAGGAGCCCTTGGATACGGGGGCTTTCGGCGGCGAGCTGCAGCAGCACATGCACAGCGAATTCGCTCCCCGTTGTCGGTCCTGTTTCCGTTGCCTCCACTAGCACCGCGATCCCACCCGCCTCCACCACCGCCTCCCTACCCTCCGGTATCGCTGCTAGGCTTCCAAGCACCACAAGCGCCTTCTCGGCTGTGCCACCGCCGCGTTCCCCCACCAGCTCTAACAGTGGAGGCACAGCCCCAGCGATGACCGCCCGTTCCTTGTTCCGCCGGACCGAGCAAAGCTTGTACAGCGTGGTTAGAGAGTCCTTCTTTCCCCGGCTCGAACCGCTCACGAGCAGAGACACCAGCGGCGGAATCGCCCCGCACGCCCCGATTGTTCCCCGGTTCCCCTCAATCATCGACAGGCTGAGCAGTGCGCAGGCTGCGTTTTGCTTGGCCACTGCTGTCCCCGTCCGCAGCGCGTATACCATCGGCTTGATAGCCCCCGCGGCCGTGATGGGCTCCTTGTTCTCCTCCTCCAGCGAAAGATTGAGAAGCGCCGTCACCGCGCTCTCCTGCGTCGCAGGGTCCATGCTCTTCAGCAGCGGCACGAGCGCCGGAATCGCTCCGGACGTCCCAATCAGCGCTCGGAACTCGGACCGATGCTTTGCCAAAAGCCTTATCCCCGCTGCCGCGGCCCGTTTCACCTCCGGGGACGACGCCCCAAGCCCCTCGACACAGGCCCTAGTCGCCGGCTCGATGCTCGCCACCGTAGCGCTCTCGTGGACCTCCAAGGACGACGAAGATAAAGCAAACACGTACTGGAACGCCTCAGAATCGGAAGGCGCAGCATGGCTCGGCGGCGCCTCCGATGGGGTGACGCAGGCTAGCCTCTGAAGCTCGCCGGAGATATCAGAGTCGAAGCTAGAACAGTCGGAGAGACCCTGGGAGAGCTCGAGGATCTCGGACACAGTTTCCGCCGAGAAGATCGCTGACTTGGCATCAGAAGGGCGAAGGGGGCCGACCGCGAGCTGCTGAAGCTGGAAGTCGACGACCGAGTCGGTCAAATTCTCGGAGACAGCGGCGGAGCGCGACGGCGGAGGAGCGCCAGGCGGCGGGTCGTTGCGGAAGAGGTTGGAGCGGACGGTGCGCATGGACCGACCAAGGGAACGCTGGATTCGCGATCGCGAGGGACTCGAGGATGAGTCGGCGAGGGAGACCATGGCGGCGGAAGAGTAAAGCAGGAAGCAGGCCGTCGGTGGAAGCGGAAGTGGAAGTGGTGGCATAACTTGTAGAGCGAGGGTTTTGTCGAGTCGTGATGAGTTGGGATCGCGGCTACGTCGTGGGTTCCGCGGTTCCGCCTCCGATCGTTTAGGCCGTGTACAGCTGGCAGGTTGGGTTTAGGATGGTTACACTTCACTCAAATAGGCAAAAGCAAAACAAACAAATTAATTGGTTTTCAGCTAAAAATAGGGAAAGAATACTAATGCAACGAAATTATTCTAAAAATAGGTCTTAAAGTAAAATATCATAAAAAGTTGATTGTAAAATCTTTATTTTGTGATTTTTAATAAATATTAATGGACAAAAATTAAAAACACACTCTTAATTGTCCCAAAAATAAAAGGGCAAAAATAGGAGTGCGTCCCTCCCCTACTTTTAATTTAAAAATACTTTTGAATTTGATGTTGTTATAGAAATTACAGGTTGAATTACTAACTGCTATATTTGGTAGAAGTTACATACTAATTTTTATAAAGTATAAAATTTAGTTGTTATATATTGTCAAAATTATATGTTAACTTCTACTCATTAGATCATGATTATGTTATGTTCATGACAATGAGTGTCATGTAGTCTACATATTTATTTTACTCATCAAAATGTCATTTTAACTAAATTATCATTCAAAAGTAAAATCAAAATAATATAAAATCATCATGGTAAAAACTAGTAATTAGCACCATACATTGTAAAAGCTATATATGCTAACTTCTACGATATCGATCATGATCAAATAATATTTATTTAAAATATCGTGTCATAGAATTCTTATAGTTTATTTTATTTATTGAAATATTATTTTAATGCGGCTATCACTAATAGAAGTAAAATAAAAATTATATAAAATTACTATTATAAAAGTTAGTAATTCTAGATTCAACAATGGTAGGAACTAGATGCTAATTTCTATACGGTCGATAGATTAGATAATATTTGAATATTTTTGATGGTTCATGTTAAATGGGATGATCATTTAACTTTAATTAAAAATAAGTTATTTATACGATGATTTTATAAATAATGGGTGTCATTTTGATTTTTTCCTAAAACCAAAAGATAACTTACTTTTAAGAAGTCAAAAATATATTCCAACATATTTCTTATATAAAAATATTATTATTTTATATAATTATGATTAGTCCTAAAAAAATAATAATAATTTGATTAAAATATAATATTTATAAACTTATTAAAATTATCAAAATTATTATAGTGGTGCTTATTAGTAGTGGCTGATTTTAAGTTTTTTCATAATGATTTTAATCCTTTTAAATCAAAAATATATATATATATATATATATATAAAATATTTTTAATTAAATTAAACTAAAAACTAATCTAATATTACACATTATAGTAATAATTATACGACCACTCCTACACTAATATTCAGGTCGTCTCTAACTTTTAGATGAAAATCCTATTTAATATTTTTTTATTAAATATAAAAATATTACATACGAACCGATAATTAAATGCACATACTTATCACTAATATTCAATATGCTACGTAAATTCATTAAATTATAAAAATGACATATATAAACTAAATCTAATAGCAAAATGTTCATACTCTTTGTGCTTGTTGTCGTATAAAATTGTCAACTAAATCATCATAATCAAACTTAACTATCATCTTTTTTTCAATAGACAATATGACCAAATCATTCAATCTATCCTGTGACATAATTGACCAAAGATAGTTCTTTATCAACTTCAACTTTGAGAAACTTTGTTCAGTAAAAGCTACCGTAACCAGTATGGTTAATTTATAAGCTATCCAACCATTGGGAAACCCATGATGTAAGATTTTAACATACTCTAAGACTTCATGTGGTTTAGTAATCCAATTCAGCAACACTTTTCTAAGTAATTACAATTCAGAAAATAATTCAAGCGCATTAATATCATAATCATCTTCATATTTCAAAAAATATTCAAATGTACCATCATAATCATCTTCATATTTCAAAAAATATTCAAATGCGGTACATGAACTTTCAAACTCTCATCATCTGCGTCTTTTAACTTGCTCAAGTTAAATAAAAATTCAAAAGTCTTTTCGTATTTTTGAAACGGCTCAAATCTTGTCTTGAGTGAAGAAATAGTATTATCAACTATCTACAAAAAAAAAAAAAAAATTATTCAAAAATATACTTCAGCTCCTTGTATTGATCCATCTCAAGAATTTTCATTAAAGAATCTTTTTCTACGACAAATTCGAGTTTCACGAAATATGGGCTTAACCTCCATTCCTAAAGTAATTTTTTCAGCTTCACTCTTTGCGGCTTCAAAACTAATATTTCTGCATTCTTCCAAAAAGATAATCAAATCTTTTAAGAGACTAATATCGTCATCAATAGCAATATTTTTTCTTTAGAGAATCTTGCTAACTTTATTTACTTTCTGCAATACTTCAAATCATATTATCATTGTTGGTGCAACCTTAGGTCAAGGTTGACCTGGTTGACCAGACTCGAGTTGACTTGACTCGAGTTGTGTTTTGATATTTGACGAGTTATGTTTGACAATGTTTGACGTGAACAGAAAAGTTGTATCTTGATGTTTGACAAGGATACAAGCTTGGGAGATTGTGGGTGCAACCCGTGGTCAAGGTTGACCTGGTTGACCCGAGGTGAGTTGACCAGACATCTGGTGAAAAGTCCAAGCAGGGAGCTTGGCACGGGAAAAGTCCAAGTATGGAGACTTGGCACGGAGAAGGCCAAGTATGGGAACTTGGCAAGTGGAAGTCGGAGAGGGCTCGGTAGCTCGTTCTCTGGACCGGATGTGGAAAGTCCTGGTGAGTGAAGCCAGGCAGTTGTGAAAACCCTAGTGAGTGAAGCTAGGTGAAAGTCCTGGTGAGTGAAGCCAGGCAGTGGGAAAGTCCTGGTGAGTGAAGCCAGGCAGTTGGAAAGTCCTGGTGAGGCAGATTGGAAATCCTGGTGAGTGAAGCCAGGTGAAAACCCTAGTGAGTGAAGCTAGGTGAAAGTCCTGGTGAGTGAAGCCGGGCAAGGGAAAATCCAGATGGATCAAGGGTGATCGGACATCTGGTGTTGAGAAGGTCAAGTAGGTTAAGGGAGTGACCGGATACTTGACACGAAGAGAAAAGTCCAAGTGGGTCAAAAGGATTGACCGGACACTTGGTGGGGAGTCTTAGCAGGTCAAGGGAGTGACCGGATGCTAAGCATGATGTACCAAGAGGTCAAGGTTGACCGGATATTGGTTTGGACTTGGTTTGGGCAAAAACCAAGACCTGGATCGGTCTGGAGACCGATCAGAAAGCGATCAGTGTGCCTCTGTGAGCTTACTGATCGGTCTGGGGACCGATCAGCAGGAAGCCTGATCGGTCCCCGGGACCGATCAGGGTACGCACAGAGAGTTGGGACCGATCAGCATAGAGCCTGATCGGTCCCCACGACCGATCAGATCAGCCCCAGACCGATCAGGTTGATGCCTGATAGGTCTGGCCCTAGCCGTTGAGAGACAACGACTAGATTCTTCTGCTGTCTTTAGCCTCTGTTCTTCTCGCAGGTCGAAGCAGGCTATAAAAGGGCCGAGGGCTTCTACAGTGGAGTCTCTCTCTTACACTTCTTCTTCCTCTCTGTTCCTTCTTGCTGCTACTATTTCTCTAGAGCTTTGCTGAGCTCTCGTCTAAGCTTCGCGTGAGCTTCCTTTCGGCTGGGTTCCTGCTGTTGTAGGGCTCGCTTGAAGTTGCTGCTTCATCCAGTCGAAGAGAAGGCAAGTAAGCGAAGGTTTTACAGTTGTATTGTATTTTGCTTCTTGCTGTACTTGTACTCCTTCTTGCTGTTGTAAGTTTTTGTGGCGAGGTTTCTCCACCCATAAGGAGTTTATATTAGCCGGTTTTCTGGGGACTCATCCACCGACGGATTGATAGGCTTCGTCCACCTTACGGACACGCCGAGGAGTAGGAGTTTATCTCCGAACCTCGTTACATCGCTGCGTGTTGAGGTTTGATCTTCTTGTCTTTGTTTCTTTGTTTTATTTTCCGCTGCGCTAACGTCAACTTGTAGAAAGAAACGAAGATTTGGGGTCGGCTATTCACACCCCCCCTCTCTAGCCGCGTCCATCGATCCTAACAAGTGGTATCAGAGCGAGGTCGCTCTTCGTTGGATTGACACCCGGGGGAGCACGAGCTAGAGAATGGAACGATTTGGAGAGGACATCACGATTCCACCATTCTACGATCGCGACGACTTCGCGTATTGGAAGGTAAGAATGAAATATTTTCTTATGACTAATCTTGAGAATTGGAGGTGTGTGCAAGTAGGTTTCACTCCTCCGGAGGATGAAGAAGGAAAACCTCTCAAGAAGAAGAAGTGGACGAAGAAACAAATCCACCAATTCACAATCAACGATGAGGTAACGAAAGTTTTGGAATTTTCTTTACCTAATGATATTTTGTGTAGGATAGATAGATACAACAATGCCAAGGAGTTGTGGAACAACTTGGCTAAGTTCCATGAGGAGAGCTCCAATTCAAGCCATGAAGAGGAGTCAAGTGAGCCGAGTAGCTCACATCATGGAGGCATGGATTTAGAAGTTGAGGGCTACTCAACATCTAAAGAAGAAGAGGAGGAGAGTTCCTCTTCAAGTTCGGAGCAAGGAGAAGAAGCTTCTACCTCCGGAAGGGATGAAGGAGAGAGCTTACATCCCACCTCAACCCTAGATAACTCAAGCAATTTAAGTTCTAGTAAATTGCATATATTATGCTTTGAGTGTAGGGAATTTGGACATTACAAGAGTAAATGCCCAAAGAGGGTTAGGAAGACTCCACCGGCGCCAAAGATCAAGGAAGCCGGAGTCCCGATACGCAAGAGCAAGGAGCACGTGGTGTGCTTCCAATGCAAGCGAAGGGGACATTATCGGAGCCAATGTCCGAGGGGGAGGCAATCTCACAAGGACAAGAGACCGAGCACATCGATAGGGGGAGCTAAGGCAAACCCTAAGGTAATCTCTAAGGCACATTATTGCAATACTAGTAAGATGCATGCTAGTAGTTTGATTGCAATTGACAATAATGATAAACATGATAATTATAGAAATCGATACACATGCTTAGGTGCCAAACATGTGAGCCTAGATAAGGATAACACTAGGAAAGCCAACCCTAGGATCAACTCATCTAAGGTTAAGGATAACCTAGGTAGAAATCCCAAAACAACTAGACATATGCCTAGGAATACCTCAAAGACAAATGACAAGTTAAAACTTGAGGCCTTAGAAAAGGAAAATCAAGTCTTGAGGTCAAGACTTGACTCTTTAGAAAAGACCCTTAAAAATTTGGAAAAGTCAAATATAGGGTCTAAGGGGCAAAAACCAAAGCCCAAGGACATGAAAGGTTTGGGTCACAAACCTAAGTCCCAAGTGGTCAAGCCCACTTATCACAATGTTCCATTAGATTATGGAACAAAATCTAGGGCAAGGAAGACCATCACCAAGGTCACAAGGGGAGTCACCCCTAGAGTTGATCTTGATGAGTCCCAAATGACCAAGGCTTCAAAGCCTAGGAGGGTCATTAGAAGGGTTGCTAGGGAAGTCATCCCTAGTGAATACTTAGTAAACCCAATGAGCTCCAATAGGTATTGGGTTCCTAGGAGCATGATTCCATCACACTAGATGGTTTAGGGTGTGCCAACCTTACTTGAATAGGTAGTTAACATAACCATGGCAAAAGGTGGCACCTTAGGAATTTTTAAGGTCTAATCAAGCCTTGAAAATGAAAGTGAAAATTATTCCTAAGATAATTAGGATGTGCCAACCACATTTGAGGAATTTTCTAGAGTCAATCTAGTTGGCACATAGTGATCTAAAAGTCTTGAGGATATGATTTTAGGTCTATTACACTTAGGAATATAGAATTTATGGCAAAATGATCAAAATTATCAAAAATGGCAACTAAGGCTAGAATTAGGTATTTTCTATACCTTTATGTGTTATTTGTCATATATTGTTTGCCATATGCCATGTCATGACATCATATTTATTTTATGATCATTTAAAATGTCATGATAATGCTTAGGTTAGTTAAATGTCATGCTTTATTTAAGTTTCATACTTTGTGCCATGACATCATGACATTGGCACATGTTTCCATTTATGATACAATTATATGCCATGTCATCATCTTGTGTATTAATGATCAATGAAATTGATTTAAGGTTAAAAACACAATTTGATATGGAGATCAAATTGATGTTTAGAAAATGCATGAGACCTTAGCCTAAGATAACCTAAACCCATATCTCACATCAAAATTGACTTGGATGTGTTTGATACACCTTAGATGTGTGTGAGATATTAGGATGATGAGTTAGGAACAAGGTGCATAGTGCTTGTACCTAGATGAGCCTAATTCAAAATTGGGGATCATAGGGAAAACTTATGTACAAGTCATGTACATTTAGCCCAAAGATTGTGGTCCTAAATTAAATGATTTAAAATCATTTCAAAATTGATTTGAAAAACCTTGATGAAGATTTTCTAGTGATAGCATTCATTATTGAACAAGGTGATACAAAGATGAGTTAACTTTGAGCTATTTCAAAGACTTGTGAACTTTGTATCAAGATTGAAAAATGGAAGCTATTTTCATAGAAAACTATTTTTCCATGATAGTATATGTTATGAGGAATGTATCCTCAAAATTTTACAATTTTTGAAATTTTCTTTGATTTTCTAGAGGTTTCTGAATTTCGAGAGAAGAAAAATTCAGAAATCAGAAATCAGAGGTCGTGGACCGATCAGGAGGTTCCCTGATCGGTCCAGGTCTGTGTGATCGGTCACTGGACCGATCCAGAGGGAGCCTGATCAGTCTGGTGACCGATCAGGGCGTGCCAAATTACTGAAATTCGACTGGTTGTCTGAAATTTCAGCTCGGGAGTTGGTATTTTGAAGGTTTGAAACTCTCCAAGACATTGTTGGTGCAATGGTCAAGGGGGAGTTGACCTTTAGGGGGAATTTTACCTATTTGTCAAAGGGAGTTGACTTTTAGGGGGAGTTTTTACTCCTAAAGACTTAAGTGATATGAGATTATCACTTAGTTAATTGTTGGACCTTAGTATCAAGGGGAAAATTAAGAGTTTCAATGAAAGGTATGTGACTTTCATTAGGAAGAAACTCTTGACCTTGATTCACTCTTTTTGATGTGTGTCAAAAAGGGGGAGAGTAGAAAGGAGAATGGAGAATGTCTAGAGAATGTTCAGGGAAGAACATTGGAAAACCTAAGTTAGGTTATCGGGTTAACCTAACTTGATTATGGGTTTGATTATGAGTTTTGTCAAACATCAAAAAGGGGGAGATTGTTGGTGCAACCTTAGGTCAAGGTTGACCTGGTTGACCAGACTCGAGTTGACTTGACTCGAGTTGTGTTTTGATGTTTGACGAGTTATGTTTGACAATGTTTGACGTGAACAGAAAAGTTGTATCTTGATGTTTGACAAGGATACAAGCTTGGGAGATTGTGGGTGCAACCAGTGGTCAAGGCTGACCTGGTTGACCCGAGGTGAGTTGACCAGACATCTGGTGAAAAGTCCAAGCAGGGAACTTGGCACGGGAAAAGTCCAAGTATGGAGACTTGGCACGAAGAAGTCCAAGTATGGGAACTTGGCAAGTGGAAGTCGGAGAGGGCTCGGTAGCTCGTTCTCCGGACTAGGTCAGAGAGGGCTCGGTAGCTCGTTCTCTGGACCGGATGTGGAAAGTCCTGGTGAGTGAAGCTAGGCAGTTGTGAAAACCCTAGTGAGGGAAGCTAGGTGAAAGTCCTGGTGAGTGAAGCCAGGCAGTGGGAAAGTCCTGGTGAGTGAAGCCAGGCAGTGAGAAAGTCCTGGTGAGTGAAGCCAGGCGGTTGGAAAGTCCTGGTGAGTGAAGCCGGGCAGATTGGAAATCCTGGTGAGTGAAGCCAGGTGAAAACCCTAGTGAGTGAAGCTAGGTGAAAGTCCTGGTGAGTGAAGCCGGGCAAGAGAAAATCCAGATGGATCAAGGGTGATCGGACATCTGGTGTTGAGAAGGTCAAGTAGGTTAAGGGAGTGACCGGATATTTGACACGAAGAGAAAAGTCCAAGTGGGTCAAAGGGATTGACCGGACACTTGGTGGGGAGTCTTAGCAGGTCAAGGGAGTGACCGGATGCTAAGCATGATGTACCAAGAGGTCAAGGTTGACCGGATATTGGTTTGGACTTGGTTTGGGCAAAAACCAAGACCTGGATCGGTCTGGTGACCGATCCACTGATACTGTGGTTTCCTGATCGGTCTGGAGACCGATCAGAAAGCGATCAGTGTGCCTCTGTGAGCTTACTGATCGGTCTGGGGACCGATCAGCAGGAAGCCTGATCGGTCCCCGGGACCGATCAGGGTACGCACAGAGAGTTGGGCAACTCTCTGTGAAAGCATTCTGATCGGTCTGGCCCTAGCCGTTGAGAGACAACGGCTAGATTCTTCTGCTGTCTTTGGCCTCTGTTCTTCTCGCAGGTGGATGCAGGCTATAAAAGGGCTGAGGGCTTCTACAGTGGAGTCTCTCTCTTACACTTCTTCTTCCTCTCTGTTCCTTCTTGCTGCTACTATTTCTCTAGAGCTTTGCTGAGCTCTCGTCTAAGCTTCGCGTGAGCTTCCTTTCGGCTAGGTTCCTGCTGTTGTAGGCGTCGCTTGAAGCTGCTGCTTCATCCAGTCGAAGAGAAGGCAAGTAAGCGAAGGTTTTACAGTTGTATTGTATTTTGCTTCTTGCTGTACTTGTACTCCTTCTTGCTGTTGTAAGTTTTTGTGGCGAGGTTTCTCACCCATAAGGAGTTTATATTAGCCGGTTTTCCGGGGACTCATCCACCGACGGATTGATAGGCTTCGTCCACCTTACGGACACGCCGAGGAGTAGGAGTTTATCTCCGAACCTCGTTACATCGCTGCGTGTTGAGGTTTGATCTTCTTGTCTTTGTTTCTTTATTTTATTTTCCACTGCGCTAACGTCAACTTGTAGAAAGAAACGAAGATTTGAGGTCGGTTATTCACACCCCCCCTCTCTAGCCGCGTCCATCGATCCTAACAATCATGGCCACAAAAAATTCAAAACTTTGAAATTCATAATTTGCCAAAGACCCCGCATCACTCACTGTTGTTGCATCACCACTATGTTCTACTAGATGCAATAGTGTATCTCTTATTTGAGGAACTTGAAATTTTACAGCTTTTACGCTATTAAGATGACTTTCCGAACATGTGTCTAACCATGATTTTAATGTAAGTCCTTCTCGATTGTGACCTTTTACAAAAGATTTAAGGACCTCCCAACGTTTTGTTAAACTGGAGAACAATTTATAATTTTTTTGTATCACTCTAAAAAATGATTTAGCTTGAACACAACACATAGTCATATCACAAAGGGTAAGATTAAGAGAATGACAACTATATAGAGTGTAAAATGCCCTAGGATACTCTTTAAATACTTTGGTGCTTACTCCTTTATACTGTCCTTTCATACTTGAACCCTTATCATAACCCTACCCTCTCATGTCATTAAAATTAAGTTCGAATATTCCCAAAATAGATTTAAGCTCATTGTAAAGTGCATCCCCTGATGTTTCAGCAATTTTCAAAAATTGAATACAGAACTCTTCCACTGTTATGAGAGTCTTGGAAATATCAACACATTTCAATATAAGGAATATTTGTTCTTCATGACTAATGTCCAGAGTACAATCATGAATTACAAAAAAATATTTTGCTCCTCAAATGATTTCAAGGATCTTATTCTTAATCTCACCTGACAACAAAAGTAGTAATTCATTTTGAATATTATGGCCAAGATAATGGACATGACTAGTCTCCTTTCTTCAGATGCCCTGCAGGTGCTCTTCCATGATCGGATCAAAATCAGCAATCATTCGAATCATACTTAAGAAATTTCCACTATTATGATCATCAAGTTTTTCATTACTTCCACGAAATGCCAAATTAATGTTAGCAAGAGTTTTTACAACACTAATAATTCTCTTCAAAACATCTCTCCAATTTTTTTTCTTTCTCAATGGCTTTTTTTTATTAGAAGAATCAATTGTTAGTTTTTTTTTCTCAACCTTGTTCTATGGGATCGGTATACATGTGAGGGGGGAAGTTTAATTATGTGGTTTTAAAAACTTATCTTTTTCGATTTATAAAATAAGTACGTAGCGGAAAAACTAAACACGAAAATAGAACAAGATCAATAACTTAAGGAGTTACTTAGTTCGAAGCCTTCGGCGACTCTTACTCCAAGACCAAGTCCCGCGGACCTATCGATGGAGAATTCACTAAAGACCTCTTCCAGAACAGCTGGAAGAGGGAATCAAGTACAAATAAAAGAATAGGAAAGTGTAACAAGCTACACTTTCCTTTACTTAATAATTAAGTACACAAAGAAACTTTATTACCCAATACTTGTAGATTTAACGAATCAAGCTCGGTGTTGGATGACTTCTCAGCAACAATCAAACACAGTAACATCGTAGCAGAGTAGTAGCATGGAGTTGGAGTGATTGGAGTGTTGAACAGATACACAAAAGCTTGTAGAAGAGTTGTATCTGAGTTGTATTGAAACCTTGGTCGAGTAGCCCTTTTAAAGGGGATTGAAGGCACCTTCAATGCCGCTGGAGGTGCCTTTAACTCCAGCTTTTATCCCTTAAAAGTCGACTCTTATCGTCGACGAAGCCTTTTGCCTTATTCGACCGAAGGTGCCTTCAAGTCTCTCCAAGGCGCCTTCAAATGCTTTGAAGGTGTCTTAAGTACTATTCACTTGAGACTGAATTTGCTCCTTTTGTCCTGTAAAATATGTTATTCTAAAAACTAAAACATACCCTAAAAAATAAAGTTAGCACAATAATAAAATAGCAGTATTAATTAGATCTTGCCTATTCGAGACCAGAATCTAGTCAAGATCTCAGTTTAGGTTTTTAAAATGGTCATAAACTAGATTTACATCTAAAGTCCAAAATTTGATCCATTTTAGGTGTAATTCCTCAAATTTTGACATATTTTCATTCAAATTTTCAATATTTGTGTCAACTTCACTAAGGTAGTTAACCCAACCTTAGTGAAGTTGATACTTGGAGTCATTTTTAAGGCAGTCGTACTCCTTGAAAATGAGAAGGAATAATTATTTACTCTTTGGAAGAGTAAAATGTGTCAAAATTTGAGGAATTGAACTTAATTTAAATTGACATAAATAAGAAAAAGGCAAAAGTGTAACACCCCGACCTAGACGGGCCCCACCCGAACCGAACCGGGCACGCCACCTGAATTGCCCATCGGGTTAACAACTAGCTCCACAGACCACCGAAGGTCCTTTCAGCATGCTTTGTCCTCACTCGCACGCACCCTGGGAAACTTCCCAAGAGGCCACCCATCCTCAGATTTCTCCAAGCCAAGCACGTTAACTTTGGAGTTCTTGGTGATATGGATAGTACCATCTAACCTTTTAAGCCATCCTTAACCAGAATCTCAGAGCCGGGGTATTACAATCACCCCCACTTAAAGACACAACGTCCTCGTTGTGTAACCACGAATCACACTACAGACAAATCCTAGAATCTCCCTCGCTAGGTGGTGCCTTGGGTGCTCCTGTTACAGGCGCACTCACGGTCGCAAGGTCGCTCTGATACTATCTGTAACGCCCCGACCCGAGCGGGTCCCACCCGACCAAACCGGGAACGCTATCAGAATTGCCCATCTGGTTAACGACTAGCTCCACAGACCACCGAAGGTCCTTTCAGCATGCTTTGTCCTCACTCGTACGCACCTTGGGAAACTTCCCAAGAGGTCACCAATCATCAGATTTCTCCAAGCCAAGCACGCTTAACTTTGGAGTTCTTAAGTTTGAGCTTCCGAAAAGGAAGGTGCACCTTGGTGATATGGATAGTACCATCTAACCTTTTAAGCCATACTTAACCAGAATCTCAGAATCGGGGTATTACAAAAAGAAATGTCAAGTTTGGTTTTGACATTTTCTTATAAAAAGGGAGCAATCTAGGACTAATCTTAAGTTAGTAAATTTTTAGAGATACTTAGATAAATAATCTAGGTATATTTATTTATGCTAAATTACTATGATTTCTTGCTCATCCTATGTCATGACATCATATTTTGTATTTATATTTATTATAAAAAAATAAAATATAAAAATACTATATCATGTCATACAGACATCACATAGTTATAGTAAGTTTTTCTTTTGAAAATATTTATTTTGATGTATGCCATCAATCATTATGCATTACTTTTGATTCTTTATAATTAAGGACAATGACATTTATCAACAAGTAACATCCTAGGTGGATGATCAATTTAACAATGCCTAGATAGATATGCATGATCACTTAGATTAGGGCAAAATCAAAATCTACATCTCGCAATAACCATAAGGTGACTTATATGTGTTTTATTATACATTAGATATAAATGAGATGTTAGGATGATGAACTTGACTCAAGATGTTGATTTAGTATATTTATTTGAGTTTTAGCTTTATCAAAACATATAGTTATGTGTATCTAATCATTGGAAAAGTTAATGTATAAGTCACATGCACTTAACACAAGGAACATGGTTGGAAATTGATTTTGAAAATGATTTCAAAATGATTTTGAAAAATCTTGGTGAAGACTATTTGTTGATAGTAATCACCATTGGAAAGCTAGACACAAACTTGGAAAAACATTGAAGTTTTCAAAAGTTTCTAATTTTGTATCAATCTTTTAAAATAAGATATATTTTCTTAGAAAACTATTTTTTCATGATAGTATATGTCTTAAATAATGTCTATAAGAATTTTCATAATTTTTAGAACTTTATAGAATTTTTGGGGTATTTCTAAAATTCGGCTGAAATCGATTTCAGAAATCAGAAATGATAATTTACTAGGCTAGTCGATTACCACATTTTAATTGATCAGTCCAATCAATTAGGTGAGTTCCCGTGAGCATAGTAGCTCACGGAATCGATTACAACAATCGATTAAAGGCCTTAATCGATTATAATAATCGATTGACACTCGAGAATCGATTAAATCCCAACTTTAATAGATTACGGCTGGTCTTAGGCAATTCCGAGCTTTGCTTAAGCACTTAAGGCCCTGATTTCAGCTTAAATAAGTTTATTTAAGTTGAATAAGCGGTGTTTAGTCATATTAACCATTCCCAATCCTAGAAAGTGCTTAGATAAGCACTCAAGAGAAGTTTTATTGTTAAAACAAGAAATGATTGGTTAAAGAAGGACTAAGTTGAAGTTTAGGATAAGGTTTACATTTAATTTGATCGTTGAACATCAAAACTTCAAAATTTTAGGTTTCCAAAGGTTTAGAAACTCCAAGTCATTGTTGGTGCAATGATAGAAGTTTAGAGCATGTTTTGAGGGGGAGCTACTCCTTAATTAAAGACATAATATTTTTTTTATAACAAAACAATGGAAGACTTTAAATCTTCATTGTTATGTATGCTCTAGGATGAGCATTTGGGCACAATGAAGGGCATGAGACTTTCATTGCGATGTTGTGAATAACAAGTGAGGTTGTGAACAACATGTAAGAAACTCTTTAGGGGGAGAGTTTTTGATGTGTGCCAAAAGGGAAGAATGCAGGGTTTAAGTTAGGAAACCTTCATTACCTAAACGAGGAGGCTATCCTCTTGGAAAGGGGGAGAATGAAGGAAATCCTCATTCATGCTTTAGCATGAAGAAGAAGTTGAAACTATGAGATTAGTCTAACTTAAACGTATTGTCAAACATCAAAAAGGGAGAGATTGTTAGTGTAATTTTCCTACGTCAAGTTTGACCAATTTGACTAAACTTGAGTTGATTTAAGCTTGAATCTTGATGTTTGAGTTTTGATGTTTGACAATATATGCAGATTGCAGTTGCAATTGTCTATGTGAGGAGATTGTTGGTACAATTCCCCTCTGGTTAAGGTTTAACCAATTTACAGTGAAGAAGACTCAAGTGGGTAAGGTTGACTAGATACTTGATTGGGAAAGTCTTAGCTAGAAGTTAGGCAAGGGAAAGTCCAACTGGAAGGTTGACAGAAGAAGAAAATCTAAGTGGATTAGTGTTGATTGCACATTTGGTGTGAAAATCCTTAGTGAGTGAAGCTAGACAGTGAAAAAAATTCAGGTGAGTGAAGGTAGGTGAAAAACTCTAGTGAGTGAAGCTAGGCAGTGAAGAAGTCCTGGTGAGTGAAATCAGACAGTGAAAATCTAGTTGGGTCAAGGTTAATCGAACACCTGGTGATTAGGAGTCCAAGTAGGCAAAAGGTTTGACCAAATACTTGGCACAAGGAGAAAAGTCTAAGTGGGTCAAAGGATTGACCGACACTTGGTGAAAAAGTTCCAGCAGGTCAAGGTTGACCAGATGCTAGGTAATGAGGAGCCCCAACAGGTCACGGTTGATCGAATGTTGGGTAAATGAACTCTACACTTTGGGTTGGAACTTAGGGCTTGGTAATTGACTAGGTTAGTCGATTACTGAAGCTTAATCGATTAAGGTAATTGATTAAGTAGTTTTCACGAAGTGTATAGAGAGGTTCATAATTGATTAGGTCAATCGATTACGAATGCTTAATGGATTACGACAATCGATTAAGCCTGGATTTCGCTAATGCACAGAGAGTTTGGTAAGTGATTAACTAGGGAAGCTTAATCGCTTACGACCTATTTTAGCATGAATAGAAAGCTTCCTAATCGATTATGAAGGATTAATCAATTAGGGTAGTTAATTAAATTTGAAAAACTAGCCGTTATCAGCCCGATAAAAGGCGTTTGCGTGGATAGTTCTCAGCAACGCTCACAGATCTCTTCTCCACTCTCATCATCGAGCTCGCTAGATCTTGAAATTTCTTGGAGATAAGTGTTGCTGCACTTCCAAGGTCAAGAGGCATTCTCAAACAAGAAGATGAAGCTAGCTAGGATTTCATTTGTATAAATCTTGTAAGAGATTCTTTGTATTTGCTTCTTTCTTCTTGTTGTTGTATTGAGAGTTTTGTACGAGATTTCTCCACCTCTGGAGTGCTTTCAAGAAAGAGTGTTTTTGATAGTGGATATGTGAGTGAGGGTATGATTTTTGGATTAGTCATCTCGTTTGAGATGGATACCAAGTAAATATTTGGTGTTAGCATTGGAGAAGTTTGCTTCGAGTATTCTACTACAAAAGATCATCATCAATGCGAAGCGAGCTATTCACCCCCCCTAGCTCCGAATTGTCCCGATAGAATATTCTAATTGGTCCGTCAAAAAATTGATTCATTATCAAATTTAATAAAAAGCCCAAATACAAATAGAAAACCTTAATAACATGGAGGCCCCTAAAATAGGGAGGCCTTAGGCCCTAGGCCACCTCCCCCTAAAGCCGGCTCTGCTAATATTGAAATATTGATAATTTTAAAATAGAGTCCCATTTTAATTTTTATATTTTTGAGTTGGGTAAAATTATTGTGTGTGACTCGTACATCAAGTTTGAATCACATAAATAGTCTATTGCAACATAAGATAAGACTGTGTATAATAGATTCAATGCCATTTTACTTTTCTCTGAAATCCTATATTGACGAGAACTTCATACACCATATTATCTTGATTTTGTGATAATTGTGGGTGACATTAAGTGACATTTGTTATGATTGTAAATTACTCGGGCTTAATTATAAATTGGATCCGCGCTTTTTCATTGTGGGCCAATGCTACAAATGAATTAGCAAAAAGGCCAACACGTCCTCACAAGCCCAATATCGTTTGATGTTATATATTTCACTGAACTTAATTAGCTATTAACTAAACAAGCTAGACGCATAGCTCAACATCACTCACAATATAATTAAACTCAACTTGGCCATTGCATTGCATGCAGGCAAAAGAGAGGCCGGGGGACAAAGGCATGGACAAAACGGTGAGATGGTATCAGACAGTGGATCTCGAGGAGAGCACAGTAGCTAGCTAGTTCATCAGCAACATGTGATAGATCGTGAGCAGAAGAAGGCCCCGTGAAAACCAAAAATGATCGAGAGGTGGAACCTCTCCCATAGGCCATAAACTCAATCAATGCCACTCCCTCTCTTCTTCTTCCTCAACTCACATGCTCATGCATGACGGGAATGAGGTTGGTAGCTATCTAGGTCAAAGTGCCGTGCCCCCCTCTGCTCACATGCACCGATGCACGCACGTACGTATACGCCTATACGGTATACCCCTTCAATCTCCATGCATGCTTAGGATGAACGATTTAAACTTCAAATTGAAACGGTCGCATGCAGTGCGTCTCCAGAGAGCCAAACTCCGACCGTGACAGCATTTATTTAAGCCATGCATGCACCACATGACACACCACGCTCTGTGTGCTAACTAACTATACATCTAATTCCACTCCACTTCGCTGGGCTGCTGAGGACGTACGTAGGTTGTTCGATGGAGAATCTCCGGAAGGCGCCGCTGCGGCCGTGGAAGAAGGGGCCGGCGAGGGGCAAGGGCGGGCCCCAGAACGCCTCCTGTGAGTACCGCGGCGTCCGGCAGCGGACGTGGGGGAAGTGGGTGGCGGAGATTCGCGAGCCGAAGAAGCGGACGCGCCTCTGGCTCGGTTCCTTCGCCACCGCCGAGGAGGCCGCGCTGGCCTACGATGAGGCGGCGCGACGGCTCTACGGCCCCGACGCCTACGTCAACCTGCCCCACCTCCGCGCTACGTCCGCCTCCTCCCACCTGCTCAAGCCGAGCGCCTCGTCGTCGCACCTCCACGGCAGGCCTTTCAAGTGGCTGCCGGCCGCCTCCAAGGGCGGCGTCACTGTGACCTCAGCCACTGGCGCCGCCGTCCCCTCCTGCGGCCTCCTCAACCTCAACGCCCAGCACAACGTCCACGTCATCCACCAGCGCCTCCAGGAACTCAAGAACAATTCCGAAAATAAAACGAGGCCTCCTCCTCCTCCTCCTACTCCTCAGCTTCTCTCTTCCTCCGCCTCCTGCAGTAATTCAGGCGGCGGGTTCCGGACGCCATTGGCGCCGATAGAGACGCAGCTCGAGATCTCGCTAGGTGGAGACCGCCGAGACATCGACCAAGTGGTCGATCCGGCGCCGGCGAGAGCGGAGAAACCGCAGATTGATCTGAAGGAGTTCCTGCAGCAGCTAGGGGTGCTGAAGGCGCCGGAGGAGGATAATAGCAGAGAGGCGGAGCCTGTGCTTATGCTGACGCGGGAAGAGGAGGCGAGTGGCTGTAACAGTGGGACGGTATCGATGGACCAGGGCAGCGCAGGGGGCTCGGAGTTGCACCAGATGGGCGGCGACTTCAACTGGGACACGTTGATGGAGATGCGGGCTTTGGAAGGCCACCCTGTCGACGAGGCGGAAGACGGCGGGGCGCCGCAGCTGGATGACGTGCACGATGACCTTGGATTGCCCGTCTCCATCTGGAACCTCTGATCACCTGAACCCTGCTATATCTATATATACACACTACTTCTACAGTTCATCTATATGTGTTTCATCTGGTTTTATAGTCAGTCATATTTAAACTATATATTATCATTGTAATTATAATAATTAGTGCGGAAAATAATAAACTCATCTGTTCTTGTCTGGTCTGATGACTCAGCAAAAGAAAACTATCAAGGGGTAGATAGCCGCGGCACGATGAAGAGGAAGATTCACGAATTTCCTAAAATCACAAGAGGTTAAAATAAGCGTTGAGGGTGGACTCTAATCCCGTCCAGAAGCCGAGAATAATGGATGATCTTTTCGGAAATATGAGAAGACGGGGTTGTTGGAATGACGTGTCTGGAATATTGATTGCATCTTCATGATCCGGATGATGAGCTGTCTTCTGTGTTAACTAAGTCATCGGAGGTCCTCCGGTCAACGTTACCTATAGCCAGCGACCGGGTTGACCTGATCTCTAATACCCGATATTCGAGGTGGGTCCCACGAATATATAAGCAGTCGAATAATAGCAGAACAATGAAATAAATATAAAATGAATACAATGACGTACCCTGGCCCCAGGGGCACCCTCGGATGGATCGGTGAGCTGGTCGCGATGCTGATCGAGTCGTCGCGGCCCTGAAGGGTAGATGAATGTGGGTCAGCTGAGGAACCGGATCTAGGAGCGACGATATGGAATCCAATGCAGCAGGGATTCGAAAAGACGGCGCGTAGGCTGGATATGATAGCTGCTCGCAGGCCGACACACGACACACATGCCGGATAATACCAGTAACTCACAAGCATAATAACGGTGTGAATAGCGGAACATTACGGTTCAATGGCCGGAACCACATCGGCTCGCCAACCGAACACCATCTCGACTCGAGGGTCGGCGTAGACAAATGGTACGAGCGGCGCCGGCCGCCGGAGGTGGCGCCCGCCATTGGAGGCGGCGCCCGCTGCTGGAGGCGGCGACGGTGGTCGCAAGAGGCGACGACGGTGACCGCAAGAGGCTAATGCGACGGTGGTCGCAGGATGCTAAGGCGACACCCACTGGGGGCGGCGGCAGCGCCCGCTGGAGGAGGCAGCGGCGCCATTGAAGGCGGAGGCGGCTCTCCTCGACGGCGTCTGCGTCGGAGAGAGGAGGAGGCAGCGGAGAGGGAAAGCAGAGGAAATGACCCAGATAATCGAATCAAATCGCTGAACCTATCGTATAATGCCACGCGAGCGATCACTATAGTAATGATGTCACATGAGATGGTAACAGTGCCAAGCGGACTATGAAAAATAGTACCAAGTCAATAGCCGGCCAGTTGCCGAGCGGGCAGTAAAACGTCAAGCGAGCGACACGAGTAAAATGATAGTCGATCGAGCGACACGTGGGATGACGAGCAGACCGAGCGAGCGGGCTATGCCGAGCGCATGACCACGAAGATGTCGACTGGGCGATCGGAAGGATGTCGATCGGGTGGATAGACGCTGGGTAAGCGAGGCAGAGCATGCGACCGCGGAAATGCTAACCGAGGCATTAGGAGAATGCTGACTGAGCCACCAAAAAATACCAGTCGAATGATCGTAAAAATGTGGTCGAGCGACTCGACAATGTCGACCAGGTGACTGTAAAATATTGACCGGGCGAACGAGCGGGCGACAGAGAAAGTGTTGGCTAGGCGATCGTAAGATGATGACTGGGCGAACGAGCGGGCGATGTCGAGCGGGCTACTGAGAAAGTGTCGGCCAGTCGACCGTAAGATGCTGACCGGGCGAACGAGAGAATGTCGTTGACCGAGCGTTCGACCAAGTAGTTTAAGTGTGTGGCTGAACGGACGGTTGAGCGATACCGGTCAGACGACTTCACAAGTGCTGAGAATGACGCGCGCTTGGCAGAGTGGGGAGAAAAACGTGTCGACCGAGCGGTGAAAAATAGTGCCGAGTGGATGCCACATAAGCTATCGGGCGAACGCCCGGGCGAATATCGAACGAGTGATGAGGCAATGCCAGGCGGAAGTGGAGCTTGAAAACAGACTGGAAGCATAGCCCGCATAATCACGCGCACGAAAACAGAAGTCGTGAGCCGAGCGGGTGCATCGCCCGTGAACTAAACGAGAGTATAGCCCCTGAATCGAAAGAGCACACAAGCAAAAGTAGTGAACTAGGCGGGCGCGGAGCCTATGAGATATTCTGGCTCGAAACCAGAAGCTCGACCTCGAACGGGGGAGATAAGCTGCTTTGATATGTTCCGTGACCAATGAAGACCTCTCGACCCCGAACGGGGGAGATATGAGATCCGATGAGCTGGTTCGAGACCAGTGAAGATCACTCGATCTCGAATGGGGGAGATAAGAAAATATGATATGCTGGTCCAAGACCAGTGAAGACCGCTCGACCCCGAACGGGGGAGATATGAGATCCGATGAGTTGGTCTGTGACTAATGAAGACCGCTGGACCCCGAATGGGGGAGGTAGGAAATACAATGCGCTGATAGGCTGGTCCGAGACCAGTGAAGATCACTTGACCCCTGAACGAGGGAGATAAATGCTCTGATAAGCTGGTCTGAAATCAGTGATAATCACTCGACCCCGAACGGGGGAGATAGATGCTCTGATAAGCTGATCCGCAACCAGTGATAATCACTCGACCCCGAACGGGGGAGATAGATGCTCTGATAAGCTGGTCCGAAACTAGTGATAATCACTCGACCCCGAACGGGGGAGATAGATACTCTGATAAGCTGGTCGGCAACCAGTGATAATCACTCAACCCCGAACGGGGGAGATAGATGGTTTGATAAGCTAGTCCGAAACCATTGATAATCACTCGACCCCGAATGAGGGAGATAGATGCTCTAATAAGTTGGTCGGTGAAGACTTGGGTTTAAGGTCGTTGCTCGACCGTCGGTGGAGACCTGGGTTTAACGTCGCAGCTCGACGGTCTTCTAAGGCAAGAGTTTAAGGTTGTCACTCGACCGTCGATGGAGACCTGGGTTTAACGTCGCCGCTCGATGGTCTTCTAAGTCAGGAGTTTAAGGTCGTCGCTCGACCTCTAGAGCCTGTGGCTCCAATATAACTCAACCCCGACCGATCGACACGGGAGTCTTAGCAATTGAGCCTGTGACTCTGATATAATATAATCCCGGTCGATCGGCGCGGGAGTCTTCGCAATTGAGCATGTGACTCTAATATAATATAATCCCGGCCGATTGGCATGGGAGTCTTTGCAAATATAATCCCGGCCAATCGGCGCAGGAGTCTTCATAATTGAGTCTGTGGATCTAATATAATATGATCTCGGCCGATCGATGCGGGAGTCTTCGCAAATATAATCCCGGTCGATCGGTGCGACAGTCTTGGCAATTAAGTCTGTGGCTCTAATATAATATAATCCCGGCCGATCGGTGCGGGAGTCTTCGCAAATATAATCTCGGACGATCGGTGCAGGAGTCTTCGCAATTGAGCCTGTGGCTCTAATATAACATAATCCCGACTGATCGGCTCGGGAGTCTACGCAAATATAATCTTGGCCGATCAGTGCGAGAGTCTTCGACATCGAGCCTGTGTCTCTAATATAAGACAAGCCCAGCCGATCGGCACGGGAGTGTTCGACCGGAGAACTATGGCAGATAATATGATCGAAAGAGAAAATACAACGGAAAAAACTGACCTGCCGTCCAGCAGAGGATCTGACTCAATTCCTCGACTCCCGAATACCTGTGGAGTGAGGAGAATATGATACGCTCGTCGAAACCCACCAAGGTCATGAGTATAGCAGAATTTTCTGGTGTCGACCATCTTCACGTTCTAAATTAAGTGAAGTTCCCACAGACGGCGCCAAATATGATCCTGTCGGGAATCTGAGAAGACGGGGATGCCATAATGACGTGTCTGGAATGTTGACCACATCTTCATGACTCGGATGGTGAGCTGTCTTCTGTGTTGACCAAGTCATCGGAGGTCCTCCGATCAACGCTACTTGTAGCCAGCGACCGGGTTGGCCCCTATCTCTGATACCCCGATGCTCGAGGCGGGTCCCAGGAATATATAAGCAGTCTAATAATAGCAGAACAATGAAATAAATATAAGATGAATACAATGACGTACCCTGGACTCGGGGGGCGCCCTCGGATGGATCGGTGAGCTGGTCGCGATGCTCATTGAGTCGTCGCGGCCCTGAAGGGTAGATGAATGTGGGTCAGCTGAGGAACCGGATCTAGGAGCGACGACATGGAATCTAGTGTAGCAAGGATCCGAAAAGACGACGCGTAGGCCGGATATGATAGCGGCTCGCATGCCGGCACACGGCACGCATGCCAGATAATACTAGTAACTCACAAGCATAATAACTGTGTGAATAGCGAAACACTACGACTCAATGGCCGAAACCACATCAGCTCACCGGCCGAACACCATCTCGACTCGAGGGCCGGCGTAGACAAATGGTACGAGCGGCGTCGACCGCCAGAGGCGGCGCCCTCTGGCGGCGCCCACCACTAGAGGCAGCGCTCGCTGTTGGAGGCGGTGCCCGCTATTGGAGGAGGCAACGGTGGTCGTAGGAGGTGGCGGCGGTGACCGCAAGAGGCTGAGGCGACGGTGGCCGCAGGAGGCTGAGGTGACGCCCATTGGGGGCGACGATAGCGGCGGCATTGAAGGCGATGGCGCTCCTCGATGGTGTCCGCGTCGGAGAGAGGAGGAGGCAACGCTCCTTGACGACGTCCGCATCGGAGAGTGGAGGAGGCGGCGGAGAGGGAAAGCAGAGGAAATGGCCCAGAGACGGGCGTCGCCGGCGGATCTCTTCGGTGGCAGCAGCGAGAGCAGAAGCCTTTGCTTCGGTCCCTGGTGGCGACGACAGAACTTCCAAGCTTGCCCCCTTCCTTCCTGCTGATGGCGGCGGAGAAACACGAACCCCCCTAACATCCTGATGAACCGTGCTCCCTAAAACCCCGAAAACTCTTCCCTTGTCAAAAGACCAAACTGCTCCTCTCCCTTCTCCTAATTGCTCCTATGCCCTCCACTACATTCGCATCAATGGATGGTGATATAGTTGGAATATTGATCTACTTGTCATGACATGAAGGGAAGAGAGGTGATGAGCTCTCTTTTATATTGACTGAATCTCTAGACCTCCCAAAAGGATAAGGATCAAAGGTGTTCGAAAGTCTTTGGTTAATAGTGCCTATAAGGTTGTTAGAAAATAGATCGGGTGTTGTTCCGGTTTGACCCTCCGATGCTCAAGTTAGCCTCCGATGATAGAAATGAAGAAAATAAACAGTACTATAATGAAATGACTGAATGTAAAGCATACTAGGCTCGCAAAAGCGATTAAAAGTGGCACAGAACCGGAGGCGATTGCTAGGAGTTAGAGACGATGACACAGAGCCGAATGTGGCATGGATCCATAGGCGATGACACAGAGTCGGATGCAGCATGGATTTGGAGGTGACAACAGGGAGTCGGATGCAGCATGGATCCGGAAGACGACACGCAGCCGGAATATAGTAGCGACACGCAGGCCAAAATATGACAGCGACTCGAAGCTCGGAACACAACAGTGACACAAAGGCCAAAAATAGAACATCGGCTTGCGGGTCAGAATACAACCACGACTCACATGTCGGAACACCACATCGATTCGAACGCTAAACAACTACAATGTTGGAACACAATAATGACTCAAAGACTGGACCACTGCTATGCTGGAACACAACAACAACTCAACAAGGTAAGGCAATGGTGACCCAAAGGTCGAATCAGGATTAGGATCATACGGTGGCACTGATTGGAGCCCAGATCAGTGTCAGACTTGAGGGCAGGGGCGCTGGACAGTCGAATCTGGCATTGAGGGTGCCGGTAGCAGCGCCAGCAACCGAGGGATGCTTGCGCTGTAGAGTGGTGTCGCTGGAAGTTGACTTGTGAAGGCAATGACATCATGTCGAGGGAGGTGATGCATGTCCCTACGACGACGACATCTCGTAGGAGAGAAGAGGGAGAGGCGGAGTGAGTGAGACTGTCAACAGATGTGAGAGGGGCGACCCCTATGAAGGCTGAGGAGAGGGGGAAATCCTAAGCTGGAGGCGAAGGATCTGTGAGCCAAAAGCGGGGACAAGACGACGTGTGAGGAAAGAAGAGAAGGGGAGAGGCGGCCCGGGCCGATCATGACTGCTTGTGTTGTTGTAGTAAGCAACAATGATCAAACTTAGGTTTTGATAAATGAAAAATGAATTAAAGTCCAGTGTGGTGTGATCTAACCTTGTAACTAAGTGTGCGAGACTTGATGAGTTTGAAGAGCCAGGCTGGAATATAGCTAGGTTTGTTAGACTTGATAGATGATGGGAAGTCCAGATAGGTCAAGGAGTGATACGATATCTAGCGGGAAGTCCGGCTGGGTCCGCGGGACCTGACAACTGGAGAGAAGACCTGATGGTTCAAAGGCAAGTCAAATGATTCTTCATTGGTAAGTAAGGTAAGTCACTAGAAGAGAGTGTTCCAGTGAGGACGAGCCCCAATTAGGGACTTTAGGCGCTGATTCAGTTTAGGTCTATTTTGGATATCTAAACTATGACCATGACTAGATTCTAGTTTTGGACAGACAAGATTTAATTAAGAATATTATTTTATTATTATACTACATTTATTCTTCAGGTTATACTTTATTTTGGACTAACACACTTTGCAGGACTAAAGTAGTAAAAATCAACCTTGGATGAATAATATTTGAGGCGTCTCAGAGCTGACTAAAGGCACCTCGGAGCAGACTTGGAGGGCCCCTGGACCCGTTGGAGGCACCCTCAAGAAGATAAAGTTTGCGGTGTGGGGAGGTGCCCTGGAGTGTGTTGGTGCAATCGACCCAAGTTTGATCGGTACGATTATGGTTTTGATGTGTGTGTCAAAGAGTTTAAGTTAGACTTTCATATGTGTTTAATATGTGTGTTTGAGTCTTGCAGGACTTGGTGAAACACACATGAGGAGCTTGGTGCAACTAAGCTTGGGAAGCTAATCCTAGGGCTCAGATCCTTGAGTCGGTGAAGGATGGTGTGGAAGGCATCCGAGGGACCGCCGGACGAGGAGCAACGGAGTGGAGCCGAGGGAAGTGGACTTCAAGGCAATGTGAAGGATGGCACGGAGAGGAGCCGCGGGCTCGGGTGCATCTGAGGGATGAAGGCCGAGGAAGAGGACTTCAAGGGACACTCCGGAGAGGATGAGTGTGAGTGTGTAACAAGGTGCAGTCCAGTCGGTTGCATGTTTTAGCAGTCAACTGCACCAGTCGACTGCATGTTTTAACAGTCGACTGGCAGCGAACAGAAGCATTCTGTTCGCTCAGCAAACAGCTACCAGTCGACTGCTAGTTTTAGTAGTCGACTGGTAAATGACCGTTGGCAGACCGTTGGTGCTGCAAAGTAGCCGTTGGCTACCTCTAACGGTAGCACCAGTCGACTGATGGTTTTGCCAGTCGACTGGTGCCGAGATGAGTTGATATGATGGTCAACTCTCTCCTCCTATTTATAGGAAGCTTTGAGGCTTGAAGGAGGTTACTGATTATTGTTGAATCACTATTTGTCATTGCCCAAAGCTTCCAAGCCTACTCTCTTCCTCCTAAACCTAAGTTCATCTTGTAAGAGGAAGAGAACCTTGTGAGAGGTTGTACTCCATCGAGAAGGAGTAAGAGCTAACCGGAGATTGTCGGGATTTGATCCACCGAAGGATCAAGGGTTCGTCCACCTCAAGGACACGCCGTGGAGTAGGAGCAATCAATCTCCGAACCACGTAAAGGATTTGTGTTAGCGTTTGCTCTTACTTATTTATTTTCATTGCTTTAGTTTTCGTATTCTGCTTGTGTAACTAACCTTGTAAGAGAAGAATCAAATTGGGGGTGACCTAGCTATCCAACCCCCCTTAAAGCCGACCATCGATCCCCTACAGAGTGCACTGGAGGCGCCCCTTGATTCGTGCTTAGAGGCGCCTTGAAGCGCTTGGAAGATGCCCTCGAGTGGATAGAAGCCGAAGTCCTCGTTGTTTATCATGACCAGGGTTTAAGAGATTAAACCTAAGGTTGGATGCACCTCCAATGAGCTTGGAGGTGCCCTCAACACTTTATAAAAGAAGTGTTCAAGCAGCACAATGAATCCATTCCTTTTACAAGCTTCAACAACTCTTCTGCTAATTCAACTACGCTCTGTTGCACTACTTCTCCGAGAACATCTGACTATTGCCAGCACACCAACACTAACACCAACACACGAGCCCGTTCAGATTCTACATTTCTAAAGTGTTGATAACGATTCAATATTCTTGTACATTTTTCATACTTGTAAAAGGAAAGTGTAGGCTGTTACACTTCCCCGTTTTTCGTACTTGTATTTGATTTTCTCTTCCGGTGGTTCCAAAAGAGATTTATAGTGGATTGCTCGTCAATACGATTCGAGGGATGGTGGATCTTGGAGTAGGAGTCACCGAAAGCTTCAAATCAAGTAACTCCTTGTGTTCGAATTTTATTTTTCTTTACTTAATTATTTTTATTTATTCCACTGCATGCTCGTATTTCAAAAAGATAATTATTTTTTAAAATACACATGATTAACCTCCCATCCATGTGCTGAGGATCCATTTTAATTTTCACCTCTGCTTGATTTGACGGACAGCAAAATCAAATCTTATCACGTATAGACCCCTGTTATCCCGGTCTGACACACACCCCCCTCCTCCTCCTCTCTCTCCCTGCCAAAGGACGCATGTAGCCTCCTCTTCTAATTTTTTTTTATTTCATTTAATTTTTATTTAGTTTTAGTTTTTAATTAATTTTGTTTAAAAATAACTCTGTATATTTTAAATTTTATTTTTTAATTAATTTAATTAATTATTTTTTATCAATACTTTATTTTTTCAGTTTTATATAAATTTTATTTGGTTTTTATTTTTTAATTAATTTAATTTTTTTTCATAATACTGCTATTTTTTCAATTGATTTTTTAAAATTTTATTTTTTATCGATTTTTTTGGTTAATCAATTTTTTTATCAATTTTTTATAAGTTTTATTTTTTTAATAATTTTTTTTATATGTTTATAATTTTTGTTTATTTTTAGTTTATATTTAAAACTAACAAAAAATACTAACAATTAATAGTGAATACATTCATAACTTAGGAACAAACATATATTTTTTTTTCAAATGAAGAGTACATGTAATAATACAAAAAAAACATGAAAATATATAAAAATAGAAATCTTAATCAATATTGCCTCCAAATTCTGCTCCCGACGCGTTT